>NC_091982.1:140923462-141223462 GCF_044704955.1 Pristiophorus japonicus | reverse complement strand
GACGAACAGCTAAGAAAGATAAAGATAGCCGATCAGGTAGCACAGAAACAGGATTACGAGAGGGCAGATCACGGACCTTGTAAAGAAAAGATCCAGCAATTAATGGCAGAGTTAGACGGGGGCAAAGGGATGGTTTGTCTCATGGCACCCGGAGACCCAAAGGGGAAAGAGTCAGACGATGGGCCCGAGTATAGCGAGCATCGGCTGGCTCCCGAGGCATCGGGACACCCGAAACCGATGTGTCCCTTGAGGCAGCAGAAATTCGGCACACCTCCACCAAATGGTGGTTGAGCACCAATACAGAGTGACCATGTGATCCCATACACGCCACTTCAGCTGCTGGAGATGCTGACGGGTATAGTTAAGTTAAAGCTAGGAGGGGATGCCTCCGTTCATTTTGCCAACATAAAGCAGATAGTGGGTATCAATAACTGCAGCGAGGAGGAGATAGTGAAGTTAACACTGCCCTCCCTAGAAGGGAAGCTTTATCAGAGTTTGTTAACAGCCACCAAGTTAGGTGGAGGAATCCCACAGGGCTTAAAGGAGGAAATCTTAGCAGCGTTAGGGTACAGTCAGGGTAGTCCGTTCTGGCAAGTAGAACAGACTAGGCAGCAAGTAAACGAATCACCCGATAGGTTTGCAGACAGACTGTGGCCTATTTATTTAAGGGCCACTGGAGGAAATCTGATATGGGCAGGCTTAATAGGGGAACCCAGAAACCATTGGCTGAGAACCATAATGGCGAAGAGTTTGCCACGGCTCAGAGCAAAGGGCGAAGCACGGTTTGACCCCGACCATCTCCAGAATACTGTGGGAGGGGTGTTGAGAAGATTGACTTTCGCATTTAAGTCCAGACAAGGGGAAGAGGAGAAACTAAAAGGGAAGATGCACAAAGTAAGAGGAGATGTTAGGGCAGAGAGAGAATGGAGACAAGCGGGAGGTAATGCGGGTCTATCCAGAGGGTGTTTTAATTGTGGGAAGTTGGGACACTGGAGCAAGGATTGTAGTCTCTCGAGAGGAGAGAAGCCAGGGTAGGAGGGTGCTGAGGCAGAAAAAGGCCAAAGGAAGGCAGCCTACGACCCAGTACAGGTTTTAGTGGCCACATTACAGCAGGTTATGGGCATGGGTGGAGGAAAGCTGGACGCTGCAGTGGGAGAAAAGGGACCCAATGCGTCGGCGCCCCCACTTTGACGTTGCGCCCAGCCAGAGTACCTGTGTCCACTCATCTATGATGAGTGGGGCAGGCCACGTATGGATGTGAAGGTGGAAACAGTTAGGGGAAGGTATCTGGTAGATACAGGAGCCTCTAGTACGGTTGTCCACTCACCGAATCCGACCACTTCCCCGTGGTTGAGCGGAGTCCCATTTACACTGGCAGGTTTTACGGGTAATGAGCAGGCTGGGGCAGTGTCAAAACCCTTAACCATAGAGCGAGGACCTAACATAACGAAGTGGGAATGCATTTTAATGAAGTGGGGACAGCCCGGTTCGGGAGTTCTCAGGGCCAACTATATGTTGGCATACCACGCCATAGTAGATATGAAGAACAATTGTCTATGGGGGGCAGTCATCAGCGCTACGCGGAGCATCCATGTAGAGCTGACCTGTTGAGTGCCATGCTGGCGCCTTGAGAGTGCCCCTGAAACAACACGGAGAGCCTGGTGTGAGGGGTGCAAAGGGCAATTCCACGCTGGGGGCACAAGCTCCGCCAAAACTGACCCAGGCCTGAGAGGTTACTGCCGCCGGATGGACCATGGGCAATTTCTGCCCATAGAATCCTAGAATGGTTACAGCACAGAAGGCCACTCTGCCCGTCCAGCCCGTGCCGGCTCTGCAAGAACACCTCAGCTAGTCCCACTCCCCGCCCTCTCCCCGTAGCCCTGCAATTTTTGTATTTGAGGTACTTATCCAACTCCTATTTGAAGGCATGATTGAGTCGGTCTCCACCACCCTTTCAGGCAGTGCATTCCAGATCCTAACCACTCGCTGCGTAAAAAAGCGTTTCCTCATGACGCCTTTGGTTCTTCTGCCAATCAATCACTTTAAATCTGTGTCCTCTGGTTCTCGACCCTTCCGCTAATGGGAACAGTTTCTCTCTATCTACTCTGTCCAGACCCCTCATGATTTTGAACACCTCGATCAAATCTCCTCTCAATCTTCTCTGTTCTAAGGAGAACAACCCCAGCTTCTCCAGTCTATCCACATAACAGAAGTCCCTCATCCCTGGAACTATTCTCGTAAATCTTTTCTGCACCCTCTCTAAGGCCTTCACATCCTTCCTAAGGTGTGGTGCCCAGAATTAGACACAATCCTCCAGTTGAGGCCGAACCAGTGTTTTATGCAGGTTCGTCATAATTTCCATTTTTTGTACTCTATGCCTCTATAAATGAAGTCCAGGATCCCATAAGATTTGTTAACCGCTTTCGCAACCTGCCCTGCCACCTTCAATGATTTGTGCACATATACTCCCAGGTCACTCTGTTCATGCTCCTCCTTTAGGATGGCACCATTTAGTTTATATTTCTTCTGCTTATTCTTTCTACCAAAATGTATCACTTTTCACTTTTCAGCATTAAATTTCATCTGCCATATGTCCATCCATTTCACCAGCCTGTCTATGTCCACTTGAAGTTTATCACTATCGTCCTCACTGTTCACTATTTTTCCAAGTTTTGTTTCATCTGCAGATTTAGAAATTGTGCCCTGTGCACCCAATGTAAATCATTAGTATACATCAAGAAAAGTAGTGGTCCCAGTACCGACCCCTGGGGAACATCACTGTATACCTTCCTCCAGTCCGAAAAACAACCGTTCACCACTACTCTCTGTTTCCTGTTACTGAGCCAATTCCGTATCCATGCCGCCACTGTCCCTTTTATTCCATGGGCTTCAATTTACTGGCAAGCCTATTATGTGGCACTTTGTCAAACGCCTTTTGGAAATCATATACATCACGTTAACCACATTGCCCTCATCAAACCTCTCTGTTACCTCATCAAAACATTCGATCAAGTTAGTTAAACACGATTTGCCTCTAACAAATTTGTGCTGGCTTTCCTTAATTAATCCACACTTATCCAAGTGACTGTTAATTTTTTCCCTGATTATCGTTTATACAAAGTTTCCTCACCACTGAGGTTAAACTGACTGGCCAGTAGTTGCTGGGTTTACCTTTACACCCTTTCTGGAACAAGGGTGTAACATTTGCATTTCTCCAGTTCTCTGGCACCATCCCCGTATCTATGGAGGATTGGAAGATTATGGCCAGTACTTCCTTCATTTCTTCCTTCACTCCCTCAGCGTCCTAGGATGCATCCCATCAGTTCTGGTGACTTATCTACTTTAAGTGTAGCTAGCATTTCTAGTACCTCATCTTTATCAATGTTTATCCCATCCAGTATCTCCTCTACCTCCTCCTTTACTATGTCTATGGCAGCATCTTCTCTCTTAATGAAGACAGATGCAAAGTATTCATTTAATACCTCAACCACACCCTCTGCTTCCATGCATAGGTCTCCTTTTTGTTCCCTAATCGGCCCCACCCCTCTGCTTACAACCCACAAACAGCAATATGATAATGACCAGACAATCTCTTTTTAGTGATGTTGAGTGAGGGATAAATATTGATACAAAACACCGGGGATAACCCCCTTGCTCTTCTTCGAAATAGTGCCAAGGGATCTTTTCTGTCCACCTGAAAAGGCAGATGGGATCTCGGTTTAACGTCTCATCTGAAAGACGTCATCTCCGACAGCGCAGTGCAGAGAGTAAAATTTACCAGAAGCCCCCTTGTGTTTGGGCTCATTCGAAAGGAAATTTAATTTGGGACTATCTACCGAAAAGTTTGGAACTTTAAAGTGCTTATGCAAGAAACTACGAACTTTAATAGAATTATGAACTTTTACAAGATATATTCAAGCTTGTGGGCGGACCGAGGGAATAAAAGAAGCCCACTTGATTATTGGAACTGTCTGGGTGTGAGGACTGAGCTAACCTGTTTGGAGAATGAGTATTTGGAAATCTTCCTCCACAAGAGACATTACCATCACAGTATCACCCAGAGATGGCTCCCCATCAACATGGGTCTGGACAAACCATTTCAGCATATACATCACAAAGAGGCCCAATCCAGCCTGTATACGAAAGACTAAGCACAAAAGGACATTGCAATTACCAAACTAGTATTTCCACCAGGAAACAGTTTTCGAACATCAATATACCCAAAACATATCAACTTTAACGAGCCCAACAAAATATTACAAAGAAGAGCCAAGCCCGCCAAAATTATACAAAAGATTGTGAACAGATTGAGCGGCAAGATTAGAACACTGAAATCGTATAACTGGCCACTGTTTTCAACAGAGGTTAGAGAGAGAGAGGAGAGAGAGAGGAGAGAGAAGAGAGAGAAGAGAGAGAGAGAGGGAGGAGAGAGAGGAGCGAGAAGAGAGAGGGGGAGAGAGGTGGTTGCTACTACCTCATCAAGACAAGGAGAGAAACCAACGCGACAGTTGTAAACTAACTTCTCCAGCCTCAAAGTCTTGAAGTCCTGAAGGAAGGAAGAACATCACCATCTACCATTAACTATCAAAAGGATTGGTAAGCACAAGTCCCTGCCTGCCCTGGAGTCTAACCTAGCTAGAATTAGATATTGGGAGGTGGGAGGTATAATTTTACTGCAACAGCCCCCTTTGAATGTGTAGTGTATGGTACTTTATTAGAGTGATTCTAAGTTTGACCTAGTACCTTTCCTTGTACTGTTCTTTATTAGAGTGATTGTAAGTTTGGCCTTGTATTTTCTTACTAGAATAATAAGCCTGTATTACCTTGACTGTAATAAAAACAAAGTTCTTTGCATCAAACCAGTGTCCTCTGCACTTTTGTCACACCCTCCAAATAAATCCAGAGTACAGAACCCAAGGGAGTGGGAACGATTCGAAACCGCTCAAGTTGGTCAGAAGGGAAACTGACCCCCTCATAGAGACTCACAACACCCCACACTCCCCCTCATACAAAATGGCGACCACGAAGGGACGACTCTGGTACAAAGGGTGTGATGTAGAGAGTGCTGGTTTGGGGCAAAGAACCAAAATGGAAGAGAGGATTTCCTCCTATGTGTATAAGAAAGTGACTGTAACTAAAGAATGAGTGCTTAGTCTGTTGCGGGCTGAGCGTCCGGCTGACGCTGCAGCCCAGTGGACAGCAAGCAAAGATCATAAAGAAGCAGTAGAGAAGGCAATTTGGTTGGTCTGTCTACAGTGACAGGTCCAACTGCTTGACAGAATGAATGAAACACTCCAGGCAGAGTTATGGGAATGCGCAGAGAACTATCAGGAAAGGGTTATGTCAGAAGAAAGATTATCAGGGGAACTCCGTAAGCTAAAACAGGAAAGGACCCAAATAATGGAAAGGATTAAAAACAGTCAGGACTATTTTCAATGTCAGGTTACCGAGGCCAAAAGTAATGAAAAGTCACTGAGGGAGGAAAGCTTTGTTGTGTAATACACACCCGACTCCGTACGACGACGCGTCACATGCTAGCACAAGTCTTTTACATGGGTTATACAATATAAGCAGCTTGTTGGAGCATAAAATGTTTCTGGCTTTCTCAAAAACAATTACTTGGTTTTTTTCCCCATACCCAGTTCTCACCTTTAGGGAATAACACATCAACGGGCTCTAAGAGAGTGCTTAACCCCAATAGGAAGTTAACAAAATAGTTGAGGAGTCCCAGGAACGACCGCAGCTCCATGACGTTCTGTGGCCTGGGCGCGTTCCTGATAGCCTCTGTCTTGGTATCTGTGGGCCGAATGCCGTCCGCAGTGATCTTTCTCCTTAAAAACTCCACTTCTGTTGCCATGAAGACGCATTTCGACCTCTTCAGCCACAACCCTACGCGATCCAGTCGCTGGAGGACCTCCTCCAGGTTCTGTGGGTGCTCAACGGTGTCCCGACCTGTGATCCCTATGTCGTCCTGAAAAACCACCGTACATGGTACCGACTTGAATAGGCTCTCCATGTTTCTCTAGAAGATCTCTGCAGCCGACTGAATTCCAAACGGGCATCTGTTGGAGATGAACAGTCCCTTGTGCGTGTTGATGCAGGTGAGACCCTTCAAAGACTCCTCCAGCTCCTGCGTCATGAAGGTCGAAGTCAGGTCGAGCGTGGTGAATGTCTTGCCTCCTGCCAGCGTTGCAAATAGGTCGTCTGCCTTAGGTAGCAGGTATTGGTCCTGTAGCGAGAAACAATTAATAGTTACTTTATAATCGCCGCAAACCCTGACCGTGCCATCACTTTTGAGTACTGGAACAATCGGGCTGACCCACTCACTGAATTCCACTGGGGAGATGATGCCCTCGCATTACAGCCTCTCCAGCTCGATTTCCACTCTCTCCCTCATCATGTGAGGTACTGCTCGCGCCTTGTGGTGAATGGGTCGTGCCTCTGGGACCAAGTTGATCTGCACCTTTGCCCCGGAAAAGTTTCCAATGCCTGGCTCAAAAAGGGAAGGAAATTTGTTCAGAACCTGGTTACATGAGGCCACATCGACATGTGATAGCGCTCGGATGTCATCCCAGTTCCAGCGTATTTTGCCCAGCCAACTCCTTCCAAGCAGTGTGGGGCCATCGCCCGGGACAATCCAGAGTGGCTGTTCATGCACCATGTCCTTGTAGTTGACCTTGACCATGACGCTGGCCAGTGATGAACTCTTTGGTGTACGTTCTCAGTTTCGTGTGGATGGGGCTCAGGGCTGGTCTGAGTGCCTTGTTGCACCACAGTCTCTCAAACATCTTTTTACTCATGATGGATTGGCTAGCACCAGGGTCCAGTTCCATGGCTACAGGTAAGCCATTCAATTTTACATTTAGCATTATAGGTGGACATTTCATCGAAAATGTGTGCACCCCGTGTGTACTTCAGCATTTGCCTCCTCTCTCTGAGCCTCAAAATTGCTTTTATCCACCATAAACCGGTCTTCCTCTGCCACGTGATGGTTAGCAGATTTTGCAGAGCTTGCAGCTCATCTGCAAGCTCGTTGGAGGTGTCCCATTGTTCCACAGCTCTTGCAAACATACCCTTTGAAGTGGCATAAATAGGCTGAATGGAAGCCTCCACAACGCAAACAATGTGTGAATTGCCTTGCATTCATACTTTGTTGCAGACTCTGAGTCATCTGGGTCACCTGAGGCCTGCTGGCATTTGCAGACTCGTGGTTTCTGCCCTGTACATTTCTGTCGCAAACACAGTTTCAGTTAATTGATGAACATTGCTAGCACTTTGTGCTGAGAGATTTGTTTGGTGTTATCAAGGGTGTACATAAACGCCTGTGCTATCGCAATGGCCTTACTGAGGGTCGGTGTCTCTACAGTCAAAGGCTTTCGTAGGATGGTCTCATGGCCAATGCCCGGTACAAAAAAGTCTCTGAGCATTTGCTCCAGGTAACCATCAAATTCACATTGTCCTGCAAGTCACCTTAGCTCGGCGATGTAGCTCGCCACTTCCTGACCTTCAGATCGCTGGCACGTGTAGAACCAATACCTCTCCATCAGCACACTCTCCCTCGGGTTAAGATGCTCACGAACCAGAGTACACAGATCCTCATATGACTTATCTGTGGGTTTCACCAGTGCCAGAAGATTCTTCATGATGCTGTAGGTCGGTGCCCCGCAGACTGTGAGGAGGACCGCTCTCCTTTTTGCAGCGCCTCCTTCTTCGTCCAGCTCGTTGGCTACAAAGTACTGGTCTCGCCATTCGACATAGGCTTCCCAGTCCTCACCCTCTGAGAACTTCTCAAGGATGCCAAGAGTTTGCTGCATCTTTGCGTTGGATTCGTATAATCGTCGCCAGTTATTGTGTTCCTAACACAGATGCGACTGCACACAGGGAGGTTAAAGTAACAGTAACCTCAGTCTTTAATAAGACACTCCAGAGTGCGTAACAGGCCTTAGGGGCCGGCTTATATACAGTGCTCCCAAGGGATGCTGGAATCCCTTGGGATTCAGTCGATGCGCTCCCTGGTGGCGGTAAATGGGAGTGCATGCTTTACAGATACACAACAGAAATGAGTTTCCCTGACACCCGGTTGCTGAGAGAGAAAGCGTGAAGAGGTGAGTTAAATGCTGCAGAATTGGCAGAGGATGTGCCTTCAGTAAACTTGGCCTCTCCTGTGAGGTCACTGAATCTCACTGTACCACAGCTCTCGGGTGTTGGAGGTACAGCTTCTCGACGTTCTCCCTCCACACAGCCTGCACCACTTTCTCATGGTGTCACTTGCCATCAGTACGCTTCAGGTCCCGCTGGCCCTGACTTTCTGCAGCAGCACCTCCGCCAAGACATTGAAGATTCCAGCCGCTGACACCCCCGAGGCTGCTGGTCCCTCTGCCTTCCCACTGACCAGAGGGAGCAGCAGCCTCGGGGGTGTCAGCGGCTGATGCAGCCCATTAGCCAGCTGCAGGCTTTCAGAGGCTGGACCAAATGGTATTCCACTCCCTCCCTGCGGCACAGGCCAATCCAGGGCAGTTTTCGGGCCTTCAACACGTTCTGTGCGGCCAATGGGGGTTCTGGGAGGAAATTGGAGAAGTTTAACAATTGTTTCATATTGACCCATCGCCAGTGGGGTGATTTAGGATTGACCCACCCCCAAAGTGGGGAGTTAGGATCGTCCCATTGCCAGCGGGGGGAGTTAGGTTCAACCTATCGCCAGTGGGGGGAGTTAGGATCAACCTAT
Source organism: Pristiophorus japonicus (assembly GCF_044704955.1). Lineage (NCBI taxonomy): Eukaryota > Metazoa > Chordata > Chondrichthyes > Pristiophoridae > Pristiophorus > Pristiophorus japonicus. The sequence goes on along the minus strand of NC_091982.1, from coordinate 141,214,737 downwards.
TGCCAGCGGGGGGAGTTAGGATCAACCTATCACTAGCAGGGGGAAGTTAGAATCACCCCATCGCCAGCGGGGGGGGTTAGAATCAACCTGTCGCCAGCGGGGGTATTTAGGATCACCCATCGCCAGCGGGGGGATTTACGATCGACCCTTCGCCAGCGGAGGGGAGTTCGGATCGCCCGATTGTCAGCGGGGGAAGTTAGAAACAACCTATCGCCAGCGGCCAGCAGGGGGAGTTAGGATCGCCCCATCGCCAGTCGGAGGAGTTCGGGCAGTCCGGGTAGCGTCGAGAGGCCTATAAAGGACCAGCGCGTCGGTGAGGCCAGCCAGTGCAGCTGCAGCAGGGTGAGAAGGCAAAAAACAAGGAGAAAGAAATCGAAAGGTGACGTCACAGCCAAGGGGGTAAGTGGTGGTGATTGGTAAATAGTTTTTCTTTTTCTTTTCTTTATTAGTAAATAACCTTTAGCATTCTTGTTGCCAATTTAAGTTTATCTAGGGATTAAGTTATGGCAGGAGAGCTCCAACACATGTTATGCTCCTCCTGTACTATGTGGGAAGTCAGGGACGCTTCCGGTGTCCCTGATGACTACATGTGCGGGAAGTGTATCCGGCTTCAGCTCCTGACGGAACGCATTGCGGCACTGGAGCTGCGTGTGGATGAACTCTGGAGCATCCACAATGCTGAGAATGACATGAATAGCACGTTTAGTGAGTTTGTCTTACCGCAGGAAAAGGTTACTCAGGCAGATAGGGAATGGGTGACCAACAGGAAGAGAAGTGGAAGGAAGATAGTGCAGGGGTTCCCTGCGATCATCCCCCTGCAAAACAGATACACCGCTTTGGGTACTGTTGGAGGGGGATGACTCATCAGGGAAGGGCAGCAGCAGCCAAGTTCATGGCACCATGGCTGGCTCTGCTGCACAGGAGGGCAGGAAAAAGAATGGAAGAGCTATAGTGATAGGGGATTCTATTGTAAGGGGAATAGATAGGTGTTTCTGCGACCACAACCAAGACTCCAGGATGGTATGTTGCCTCCCTGGTGCAAGGGTCAAGGATGTCTCGGAGCGGCTGCAAGGCATTCTGAAAAGGGAGGGTGAACAGCCAGTTGTCGTGGAGCATATAAGTACCAACGATATAGGTAAAAAAAAGGGATGAGGTCCTGCAAGGCGAATTTAGGGAGATAGGAGCTAAATTAAAAAGTAGGACCTCAAAAGTAGTAATCTCAGGATTACTACCAGTGCCACGTGCTGGTGAGAGTCGGAATCGCAGGATTGCTCAGATGAATACGTTGCTTGAGGAGTGGTGCAGCAGGGAGGGATTTAAATTCCTGGGACGTTGGAACTGGTTCTGGGGTAGGTGGGACCAGTACAAACCGGACGGTCTGCACCTGGGCAGGACCGGAACCAATGTCCTAGGGGGAGTGTTTGCTCGTGCTGTTGGGGAGGGATTAAACTAATACGGCAGGGGGATGGGAACCTATGCAGAGAGGCAAAGGGAAGTAGAATGGGGGCAGAAACAAAAGATAGAAAGTGGAAAAGTAAAAGTGGAGGGCAGAGAATCCTAATGCATAAAGCAAAAAGGGCCACATTACAGCAAAATTCTTCAGGGGCAAAGTGTGTTAGAAAGACAAGCCTGAAGGCTCTGAGCCTCAATGCGAGGAGTATTCGAAATAAGGTGGACGAATTAACTGCGCAGATAGCAGTTAACGGATATGATGTAATTGGCATCACGGAGACATGGCTCCAGAGTGACCAAGGCTGGGAACTCAACATCCAGGGGTATCCACATTTAGGAAGGATAGACAGAAAGGAAAAGGAGACAGGGTGGCATTGCTGGTTGAAGAGGAAATTAATGCAATAGTAAGAAAGGACATTAGCTTGGATGATGTGGAATCGGTATGGGTGGAGCTGCGGAATACCAAGGGGCAGAAAACGCTAGTGGGAGTTGTGTACTAGTAAGGTTGTAGTAACAGTAGTAGTGAGGTTGGGGACAGCATCAAACAAGAAATAAGGGATGCACGCAATAAAGATACAGCAGTTATCATGGGTGACTTTAATCTACATATTGATTGGGCTAACCTAACTGGTAGCAATGCAGTGGAGGAGGAGTTCCTGGAGTGTATTAGGGATGGTTTTCTAAACCAATATGTCGAGGAACCAACCAGAGAGCTGGCCATCCTAGGCTGGGTGATGTGTAATGAGAGAGGCCTAATTAGCAATCTTGTTGTGCGAGACCTCTTGGGGAAGAGTGACCATAACATGATAGAATTCTTTATTAGGATGGAGAATGACACAGTTAATCAGAAACTAGGGTCCTGAACTTAAAGGAAAGGTAACTTCGATGGTTTGAGGCGTGAATTGGCTAGAACAGACTGCCAAATGATACTTAAAGGGTTGACTGTGGACAGGCAATGACAAACATTTAAAGATCACATGGATGAACTTCAACAATTGTACATTCCTGTCTGGAGTAAAAATGGCTCAACCGTGGCTAACAAGGAAAATTAAGGATAGTGTTAAATCCAAGGAAGAGGCATATAAATTGGCTAGAAAAAGCAGCAAATCTGAGGACTGGAAGAAATTTAGAATTCAGCAGAGGAGGACAAAGGGTTCAACTAAGAGGGAGAAAATAGAATATGAGAAGAAGCTTGCCGGGAATATAAAAACTGACTGTAAAAGCTTCTATAGATATGTGAAGAGAAAAAGATTAGTGAAGACAAACGTAGGTCCCTTGCAGTCGGATTCAGGTGAATTTATAATGAGGAACAAAGAAATGGCAGACCAATTGAACAAATACTTTGGTTCTGTCTTCATGAAGGAAGACACAAATAACCTTCCGGAAGTACTAGGGGACCGAGGGTCTAGTGAGAAGGAGGAACTGAAGGATATCCTTATTAGTCTGGAAATTGTGTTAGGGAAATTGATGGGATTGAAGGCCAATAAATCCCTGGGGCCTGATAGTCTGCATCCCCGAGTACTTAAGGAAGTGGCCCTAGAAATAGTGGATGAATTGGTGATCATTTTCCAACAGTCTATCGACTTTGGATCAGTTCCTATGGACTGGAGGGTAGCTAATGTAACACCACTTTTTAAAAAGGAAGGAAGAGAGAAAGCGGGTAATTATAGACCAGTTAGCCTGACATCAGTAGTGGGGAAAATGTTGGAATCAATCATTAAGGATGAAGTAGCAGCGCATTTTGAAAGCAGTGACAGGATCGGTCCAAGTCAGCATGGATTTATGAAGGGGAAATCATGCTTGACAAATCTTCTGGAATTTTTTGAGGATGTAACTAGTAGAGTGGACAAGAAAGAATCAGTGGATGTGTTGTATTTGGACTTTCAAAAGGCTTTTGACGAGGTCCCATACAAGAGATTGGTGTGCAAAATCAAAGCGCATGGTATTGGGGGTAATATACTGACGTGGATAGAGAACTGGTTGGCAGACAGGAAGCAGAGAGTCGGGATAAACGGGTGCTTTTCAGAATGGCAGGCAGTGACTAGTGGAGTGCCGCAGGGCTCAGTGCTGGGACCCCAGCTCTTTACAATATACATCAATGATTTGGATGAAGGAATTGAATGTAATACCTCCAAGTTTGCAGATGGGTGGCAGTGTGAGCTGTGATGGGGGATGCTAAGAGACTGCAGGGTGACTTAGACAGGTTAGGTGAGTGGGCAAATGCATGGCAGATGCAGTATAATGTGGATAAATGTGAGGTTATCCACTTTGGGGGCAAAAACACGAAGACAGAATATTATCTGAATGGTGGCAGATTAGGAAAAGGGGAGGTGCAACGAGACCTGGGTGTCATGGTTCATCAGTCATTGAAAGTTGACATATAGGTGCAGCAGGCAGTAAAGAAGGCAAATGGTATGTTGGCCTTCATAGCTAGGGGATTTGAGTATAGGAGCAGGGAGGTCTTACTGCAGTTGTACAAGGCCTTGGTGAGGCCTCACCTGGAATATTGTGTTCAATTTTGGTCTCCTAATCTGAGGAAGGACGTTCTTGCTATTGAGGGAGTGCAGCGAAGGTTCACCAGATTGATTCCCGGGATGGCCGGACTGACATCTGAGGAGAGACTGGATCAACTGGACCTTTATACATTGGAGTTTAGAAGGATGAGAGGGGATCTCAGAGAAACGTACAAGATTCTGACGAGACTGGACAGATTAGATGCGGGTAGATTGTTCTCGATGTTGGGGAAGTCCAGAACCAGGGGACACAGTCTTAGGATAAGGAGTAGGCCATTTAGGACTGAGATGAGGAGAAACTTCTTCACTCAAAGAGTTGTTAACCTGTGGAATTCCCTGCCGCAGAGAGTTGTTGATGCCAGTTCATTGGATATATTCAAGAGGGAGTTAGATATGACCCTTACAGCTAAGGGGATGAAGGGGTATGGAGAGAAAGCAGGAAAGGGGTGCTGAGGGAATGATCAGCCATGATCTTATTGAATGGTGATGCAAGCTCGAAGGGCATAATGGCCTACTCCTGCACCTATTTTCTATGTTTCTATGTTTCTATATTTCTATGTAAGATCGAAGCACACCCAACGGGGGGAGTTAGGATCAATCCGGATGTAAGGTCGCAAAGATATTTGGCTCAGGGCACAGGAAGATGCCAGGGTCTGGAGACTAAAACTTGAAGCTCAGGAAAAGGCAACAGCAAATTACAGTTTTGAATCGATGCAGGACATTAATACGGGACAGTGGAATGTTTTAAAGCTTTTCTGATTGACTGTGAAAAGGAGCATCCATGGGAATATGAGGCCTGAAATCTTGAGCAAGCCTCGATTGATGTCAATGGGAGAAATGAGCATCTGGACAATGCTCTGGGTTTCACTCAACGGGGTCAGATTAACTTCATGGCCTGAATCAGAAAAACATTTATTAGCGAGCCGATGCCCAGACACACCCATTGACAGTAAGAGGAAACCACATTAAATGTGTATTTCAGGGAGCGGGAAACAAAGATTAGGAGTCATCTTCAATCTGGCAGACTCTGCGTATCTCCGGTGGTTGAATTACCGGTGGATGATGTGTGAATGTCTCAGAAGACCAGCAACTGAAACTACGGTTGGGGGAGGGCTTTGTGACAGCAAGACTTTAAGACAGAAGGACATGGACAAGAAACACACAGAGAGACACTCTCTTGCTCTCGAGGACTGCGGCAGTCAGATAAAGACGGACGGGGATCGCTCATTCCCGGCTCCAGGGCCCACAATCGGCATCGGTGACAACCAGTCGGATTGGGGGATTGTATGTTTCAACCAGATCTCTGGGGTTGTGTCCGTGTTTTGTTGGTTTTACTAAACTAATAGTTTTGGATTGAGCCTAAACCTTTGTGTCGTATATATTTTATTCCTGTAAATCCCAGAGTCAAAAAACTGTAGTAAGGACAAGGAAAGTAAAAACCTTACAGCGGGGTGTTTGGATCAACTCACCCCAATGGGGGGAGTTAGGAGCGATTCATCCCCAACAGGAGGAGTTGGGATCAACCCATCCCATATGGCAGGGTGGATAAGATCGACTCACCACCAACAGGGGCAGTTAGGATCGACCCATCCCCAATGGAGGGGGGGGTGGAGGGGGGAATTAGGATCGACCCATCCCCAACGGCGGGAGTTAGGATCGACCCATCCACAGTGGGGGGAGTTAGGATCAACCCATCCCCAACAGGGGCAGTTAGGATTGACTCATCGCCAATGGGGGGAGTTAGGATTGACCCATCCCCAACAGGGGCAGTTAGGATCGACCCATCCCCAATGGGGGGAGTCAGAATCGAACCAACACCAATGGGGGGAGTTAGGATCGACCCATCCCCAACACGGGAGTATACAGCATGGTCCGAAGGGGATCAAAACATCTGTAGAGGAGTGAATTGGGTTAGATGAGTGGAAGAGATCATTAATATGATAAAGGAACAGAGTGGAAGAGGAGAAAGAACCCTCAACTAATGGCAAATATGAAGAAAGCCCCTCAATTACAGCACAGACCAACCCAAGGTAATGGACTCAGTGCCCGTGGACATCCCGTGCGTCAAGTGAATCGTACCTCTCTGCTACCATGCACCAATTATTTGTTGCTGAAATCATCACTAAGCATTCCCTCATGAGTTGATGCTTGTCATTGAATGATTTCATAAATATGTGTGCAGGGTACTAGCAACTCTCACTCACTGCCTCACTCACATGACTGCGTCGTACTTCTTTGATGGTTTCAATAGTCCTGAGACCACATGACCCATAACGGCATTATGCGGAAATGCACTTTAGAATTGTTTATATAGTATATTTATAGAGTCCTATATCAAAGGTTTTATGGTACAACCTGCTCATTTTTAATGTCCCCATTGTGCAGCACCCTTCCTGCCACAATTAAATAGCTCCGTTGCCCACAGTGCAAATGAGGCGGCAGCACTCAGAGCGATTGAGATCCATCTTGTGAGGATTTCTCTGGCCAATTAATGCCAGCAGCATCGGTTCAGGAATGGTCCCTGGCCGACTCGTCTTCGGATCCTGTCATTTCATTCTGGCCGTGGCACCTGTACAGACACCAGTACCATGATCTGTCGGATTCTCCCCAGTGCGGCCAGCGTCTCCAGTCTCAATGCTGAGGTTTGTAGCAACTGTGTGTAGCAATAAATAAGAATGGGTAACAGGGGTGTAATGTATTTGCTTCATGGGTTCTTTGCTTCAGAATACATCGCAACACATTGCTATTAAGAACAAGTTGGTTTATTAGCAAAAGGTTTAACAATCACACTACACAGTGTGCAACAGCCACCACACAGTCATAAAATCCACACACAGGCATCTTCCACCCTTGAGGATGTAGTTCGGGTCTTTCATTGAAACACCTGTGAACTCATCCTTTTTTGGCATGGAAGCAAGTCATTCTCGTTTCGAGGGACTGCCTATGATGATGATGACACATTAACAGTTCATCCACCAGGCTCACAACCACCTGCCTCATCGTGGATCCCCCGAACACAACTGGCTGGGGTTTTAATGAGTCTTGTGAACATCACATGACTGGATAAGCCACTCACAACTCAACAGCTCTACAACTATTTTAGTGTATAACCATAAATCAAGTGGCCCCTTATTAACGGGGGGCATTAAAACTGACAAATAAACCAATTAACATTTTACCAGAACTTAAATCAAATTAAAATTTGGTTGCCGGGGGTGATGATGCACTCCAATCTCTCCGGCGCCCACCTCTCACGGAAGGCCACGAGCATGCCGGTGGACACCGAGTGCTCCATCTCCAGGGACACCGTGGCTCGGATGTAACCGCGGAAGAGAGGCAGGCAGTCGGGCTGAATGACCCCCTCGACCGCCCGCTGCCTGGACCGGCTAATGGCCCCCTTGGCCATGCCCAGGAGCAGTCCTACGAGGAGGACTTCCAACCTGCCCGCTCCCCTCTGTACAGGGTGCCCAAGATCAGGAGTGTGGGACTGAAGTGCAACCAGAATTTGAGGTGCAGCCCCTTCAAATATTGGAAGAGGGGCTGCAACCCCACACACTGAACATATACATGGAACACGGACTCCTCTAGACCGCAGAAATTACAGGCGGCCTGGGAGCCCGTGAACCGACTTAAAAACTCATTGCACGGGATTGCTCCATGCAACACCCTCTTTTGGTAAACTCTTTTGGTGATATTGGTTGAGGGATAAATATTGGCCAGTCCCATCCACCTGAGAAGCTGGACAGGGCTTCAGTTTAAAGTCTCATCAAAAAGTGCAGCACTCCCTCAGCACTGCACTGGAGTGTCAACCTAGATTTTGAGCTTAAATCTCTGGAGTGGGACTTGAACCCATACCCTTCTGACTCAGAGGCCAAACTGCTACCCACTTTAAAAAAATATATTAATATTTATTGAACATTAAAAACATTTACAACATGGTGATCGTTCCATTGTATTATACAAATCCATTCCGCCCCTCTGCACAGCCGTTCCTCCAACACATATTAACATCAATACCTGAAGTTTAATTTGTCTCCTGTAACATATAATAATCTATTGTACTTTACAAATTGATCATAAAATACTATCTTTAAATTATTTTCTGAATAAAACATCTACAGAGCCTTATAATACTCTTTTAGGTTTATTCTCCTCCCCTTAAAAAACATGGCATTCCTTCTTTGTACCATCACAAATTTATCCAAACTGAACATTACATTAATTGCCACTCTGCTAGACTCAGGCAGACCCTCCTGCAATCTCCATCTCAAAATTAAGTCCTACGGATTCCCATTCTGTCCCCACCCAGCAAGAAAACCTCACGCAGATGTTGAACACAGTGCTTAAAATCCTTTAACTGCAGACATAACACCAGCAAATAGGACAGAGACTCATCCTGCGTCCCAAACACTGGGCAAATTGCCACCTCTACTCGCCCAATCTTACATAAGACTATCATGGTAAAAATTCGGTTATGAGCCAATTTGAAATCCAGTTCAATCCACTCTGAACATTTAAAATTCGCCTATACTCCCTTCCAAGTCCTGTTGGAAGTCCAGCTGTGAGTATATACTCTGCCAAAACTCCTGACCAGCAGGTGCCTTACATCTCCATTCTCTAAATAGCCCATAGAAATCTCGAGTATTACAGTTGTCAAATTGGACCAACTCCTCCCCTTTCTCCAGCAGAAAGCTTGGAAAAGCGGGAAGCATTATACCTCCTTTGGAGATTTGTGTATTTATTTCCTCCATCCAATCCTGTGGCATTGCCCTCACAATCTTCTCATACATGATCTTAATTGTTTTTTCCTCTACCTCCTGATCCTCCTTCCAAACCATGTCCCTCACTACAGCTTCCGGCAACCGACCTGGAATTACCTCATATAATACACATATCTTTCACATATATAATACCAGCTTTTATAAAAGCTTGATTAAATAATACCTCTCCTTCAATGTTGATCCACCTGTTCAAAAATAAGGTTTGTTCTAAATATTCCTCAGCACCTTTGGGCATAAACTGAACACTTTAAAAAAAATTGGGCCCAAGTGTCTTCAACCCCCTTATAAAACCCAGGGAGAGTTTTAATCAATTTCAAAAACATATTGCTGTATTCCATATAAAATATTCCCTGTCCTCCTATCCCACTTAATTAAAAAAAATGCTGGAAACAACTCTTCCAAAAACTTGCATTTGACTCCTGAAGCAATCTCTTCACCAATTTAAATCTAAAGGATTTTTACATCAAATCAATATCTGGGAAATTGAGTCCTCCCAGATTTTGCTGTCCAACGATGGTATTGTAAGCAACCAAGGCTGGTTTCCCTTCCCATAAAAACTTTACACAAGCCTCCCAGATAGACTTTTCCACCCACTCAGGAATATCCTTCACCGTCAATAAGTACCATAGTTTCGATAGCAGGAGAGCTGACACCACTGTCGCCCTTCCTTGCACTTTCAACCACCTCCTTTCCCATCTTCTCAAAATCTTTTTCACTTTCATAACCTTCGATTCCCAATTTAGTCGATCCACTTCATCCCTATCCTTCTTGTATCCCATATACACCCCCAGAACTTCTAAAACCTCCACCACCTTAAAAGGGCTTTCCTCCAACCACTCCCCCCTACTCCTTCCCACAACCAGGCACTGGGACTAACTATAATTTACTCTGGCTCCTCAAGCTCTACAATACTCCTCCACTACTCCCATAGTTTTCCTCACTGACTCCCCATCGCTCAATGTTAAGGTCGTGTCATCTGCCAACACCTGCCCGGAACTGGGAACCGCAATCCCCACTACGCCTTGTTCCTTTCGCATCATGTAACCTAATGGTTCTGCTACCAATGTGTGCAACAATGGGGACAGGGGACAACCCTGTCTCACTGATCTCTGTATTGGAAAATACTTGGATAAAAAACCATCGCATTTAACACAGCTAAGTGGGCTAGACTTTCGGCACATCATCGTCCATTTATCGCCCATTTATCGCTCATATAAGAGCTGAGATGCAGGCCATCACCCATATTTGCTAAAAAGTGGAAACTAGCGCCCGATTATCGCCCATTTATCACTGGCCCAACTTTCGGCACACAGGAATGTGCTGCATCGCCCGGCCTATTTTTTAAAAAAATGATGTCATCCGCTGCAAGGCCGAGTATAGTGCTCAAAATGGAAACTTGCGGCCGGTTATCGCCGAAAATGTCACTGAAGAAAAGTTGCACTCACCTGACCTTAACTCGGCAGTACTCGGCAGTACTCGGCAGTACTCGGCACTACAGACACCATTTTGAAAGTCGGAAGATCTGTACTGAAAGGCTGCTTCAAGTGCCTGTGAGGAGAATCAATTTTTGAGTGATTCTTGCCAATCATCTAATCACATTTGTATCTGTGGAGGACAAATTAAGGGCATTTATAGCAATTTATGCTGATGGGACCTATAATTTCTCAACCAGTATTGATCACTAATCACAGACTAGAGATGGGAGAAGATACATTGAAGAGTATTATGTGCCCAATCAAAGAGATAGCAGACTGTTGCAGAGGAGGAGACATTACATCCAACACATTTACAGGGATAAGCGATCATACCTGGACTTGTCTGATAGCACATGCGTTAGGAGGCTGCGCTTCCGAAAGGAGGTCATCAGTGAGATATGCCAGCTCATTCAGCAAATTGTGTTCGGAAAATTGATGGGATTGAAGGCCGATAAATCCCCAGGGCCTGACAGTCTGCATTCCAGAGGACTTAAGGAAGTGGCCCTGGAAATACTGGATGCATTGGTGGTCATTTTCCAACATTCTATAGACTCTGGAATAGTTCCTATGGACTGGAAGATAGATAATGTAACCCCACTTTTTAAAAAAGGAGGGAGAGAGAAAACAGGGAATTATAGACTGGACAGCCTGACATCGGTGGTGGAGAAAATGTTGGAGTCAATTATTAAAGATATAATAGCAGCGCATTTGGAAAGCAGTGACAGGATTGGTCCAAGTCAGCATGGATTTATGAAAGGGAAATCATGTTTGACAAATCTTCAAGAATTTTTTGAGGATGTAACTAGTAGAGTGGACAAGGGAGAACCAATGGATGTGGTGTATTTAGACTTTCAAAGGGCTTTTGACAAGTTCCCACACAAGAGATTAGTGTGCAACATTAAAGCACATGGTATTGGGGGTAATGTACTGACGTGGATAGAGAACTGGTTGGCAGACAGGAAGCAGAGAGTTGGGACAAACGGGTCCTTTTCAGAATGGCAGGCAGTGACTAGTGGGGTACCGTAAGGTTCAGTGTTGGGACCCCAGCTATTTACAATATACATTAATGATTTAGACGAAGGAATTGAATGTAATATCTCCAAATTTGCAGATGACACTAAGCTGGGTGGCAGTGTGAGCTGTGCAAGGATGCTAAGAGTCTGCAGGGTGACTTGGACAGGTTAGGTGAGTGGGCAAATACATGGCAGATGCAGCATAATGTAGATAAATGTGAGGTTATCCACTTTGGTTGTACAAACAGGAAGGCAGATTATTATCTGAATGGTGGCAGATTAGGAAAAGGGGAGGTACAACGAGACCTGGGTGTCAAGGTACATCAAAGCTGGTATACAGGTACAGCAGGCAGTGAAGAAGGCAAATGGCATGTTAGCCTTCATAGCGAGAGGATTTGAGTATAGGAGCAGGGAGGTCTTACTACAGTTGTACAGGACCTTGGTGAGGCCACACCTTGAATATTGTGTACAGTTTTGGTCTCCTAATCTGAGGAAGGACATTCTTGCTATTGAGGGAGTGCAGTGAAGGTTCACTAGACTGATTCCCGGGATGACCGGGCTGACATATGAAGAAAGACTGGATCTACTAGGCTTATATTCAATGGAATTTAGAAGAATGAGACGGGATCTCATAGAAACATATAAAATTCTGACGGGATTGGACAGGTTAGATGCAGGAAGAATGTTCCCGATGTTGGGAAAGTCCAGAACCAGGAATCACAGTCTAAGGATAAGGGGTAAGCCATTTAGGACCGAGATGATGAGAAACTTCTTCACGCAGAGAGTTGTGAGCATGTGGAATTCTCTGCCACAGAAAGTTGTTGAGGCTAGTTCGTTAGATATAGTCAAAAGGGAGTTAGGTGTGGCCCTTACTGCTAAAGGGATTAAGGGTATGGAGAGAAGGCAGGAATCGGGTACCGAAGTTGCATGATCAGCCATGATCATATTGAATGGTGGTGCAGGTTCGAAGGGCCGAATGGCCTACTCCTGCACCTATTTTCTATATTTCTATGTTTCATCAAGGGAGATCTGCAGCCTACCAGCACCATCAGGACCTCACTGCCTGTTGAGGTTAAGGTTACTGCGGCACTTTCCTTCTAAGCATCGGGCTCCTTTCAGGCCTCAGCTGGCGACATTTGCGGTATCGCTCAGCATGCCAAACATTGCTGCATTCGACATGTGACTGAAGCCCTTTACGCTCACAGGATGGACTTTATAAACTTCCCTATGACCAGCGAGGCACAGACTGAGAGGGCTTTGGGTTTCTTGAGAATAGCAAACTTCCCCAAGATGCAGGGAGCAATAGACTGTACACACATCGCCCTGCGAGCACCTTTACAGGATGCAGAGGTGTTTCGGAACCGAAAGGGATTCCACTCCCTGAATGTGCAGCTCATTGTCGACCACAAGCAAATAATCATGGCAGTAAATGCTAATTTTCCAAGCAGCATCCATGATGCGCACATCTTGTGTGAGAGCACTGTCTCTGACCTGTTTAACAGTCAGCCACAAGGTCACAGTTGGATGCTGGGGGATAAAGGATAAGTCTTTCCAGCTGGCTCATGAGCCGCCACTACATAATCCCCAGACGGAAGCCGAGAAACACTACAACGATAGCCATATAGCTACACGCAATATCATCGAAAAGACAATTGGAGTTCTGAAGCAGTACTTCAGATGCCTGGACCACTCAGGAGGCAACCTACAATACCACCCTGAGCAGGTCGCTGAGTTCATTGTGGTGTGCTGCATGTTGCATAACCTAGCTATCAGGAGAGGACAACAATTGCCAGATGGGACCGCTGGTCCACCTCAGGAGAGAGGGAAGGCGGATGAGGAGGAGGAGGAGGACGAGGACTTCGGGGAGGACAATCAGCCTAGCGGTGAACCCATGCCCCCACGCGCCCCCCCGGAAACACTGGTAAAGCCCCGTGGTAGTTATGTGGCTGCAAAACTCTTGCGTTAGCAGCTCATAAATGAACGCTTTGCGTGAAGTTACGTTGAAGACAATTACAGTTACGTTATGTTTCATCCTTGCCTGGCCTGGGCTGGCCATGACCATTATTTCCAACCAATGTATTGATGTTTTACCTTACGTTACTAGAAGACATTTCAGGACAATTGTAAAGTTAAATAAAAATGTTTAATAATTGAAGACGAATGTGAAAATGTTTTGAACAAACATATATAACACTACCCCCCCAACTCCGAACAGTCAACAACATTTGTAACACAACAATATAACAACACGTTCCCACCATCCCAGTGAACATTCAACAAAAATGTATTTTTAACACCAACAACTATATACAGCAACCACCCCTCCGCCCCCGCACCTGCGGCCACACTTCTCTCCTGCACCTTGACACCCCCACCCCCTTGTATTAACCCTTCATTTAACTCCCTGAGTATTGGGACCAAGAAGTCTTGCAGCAGGGGACCTCAAGGCCTGATGCTGATGGGGGTGTGTGTGGGGGGAGGTGGGGGGGGGTGCAGTGATGTCGGCAGAATCTCCTTAGTGGCTGGAGGAGAAGACGTTTCCGAAGAAACGATTTCCGAGACAAAAGGAAGTTCTTCCTCCTGTCTCGCATTTGTGTGCCGGTTGGTGGTACGGCACCTTGGTGTGCAGTGCCGTCTCCCAACACTATCACAAGCTGCAAGGCATCGACAGCATTGGTCATTCGCCCCATTGCAACAACTATCTGATCCATGCCCTCTGTTATTCGTGCGGACATTGTAGTAATGTTGCCGGTCAAGTCACCAATCGTCTGGAGGAGCTCTCGACCGATGTCAACACTCGCCCTTGACAGTGCGACCATGTCCTCGTTAAGATCTGCCCATTGCAGCGCATGCCTACCTCGCCGACTCAACCTCCGTGGGGTCGACATGAGCACTGGACGCCTTGGCCCACCTACTTCAACCGTCCATGAAGATGTGGTCGCAGGTACCACAGATGACATTTGCTCATCTTCCTCCTCCTTAGTAGTCTCCTCTGGATCCATGGTGATGACCACCTGCAATGGCACAGGCATTCATGGAGGGGCCACCCTTTGCGCTTCGGGAGTCTCGGTTACTGCAAAACAAATTTGAGGTTATTAGAAGAGAAGGGTAGACATGAGAATGCTTGCGCTGCGCTGGCATATGTACGAGGAGCAACACTACTGCAATAAATGTGAACAAGAGACGTTACAGCTGATTAAATCATATGGTTGTACATCTATGGAATTCACTGCCCCAGAGAGCTGTGGAGGCTGGGTCATTGAATATATTTAAGGCGGAGATAGACAGAATTTTGAGCGATAAGGGAGTAAAGGGTTATGGGGAGCAGGCGAGGAAGTGGAGCCCATGATCAGATCAGCCATGATCTTATTGAATGGTGGAGCAGGCTCGAGGGGCCAAATGGCTGACTCCTGCTCCTATTTCTTATGTTCTTATGTTGTTAACCTAAGAGTATTACAGAAGCTGCATGTATAACATGACATCATTCATATATTATAATTATTGTGTCTGTAAGCACTCTAGTAATGACTCCACGAGGCAAGGTATTGTACTTAAACTGTGGTGACCTTAGTCCATTTATTGCAGCTCCTGAGTGAGGGTACAGCATAGTGAGCTCCCTTTTATACCTGGTTACCTGGCGTGTACAGGTGACCCCTAGGTCTCCACCAGTTGCACCCTCTGACGGTACAAGCATAGTATATACAGTGTGAAGGTACGTCCAGTAGTCTTATGTAACTGTACATTGAGTGTACAGGGTGTATACTTATATTATACATACACAACAATAATGAAATGCCATTACATTACTTTAACTTACCAATGATTTACCACTGCTTTACACATTACTCATGTGGCACAACAACGGGACCTGCACCACCACGGGTGGCAGAGCGACTGTGGCTGCCCACTAGTGCTGCAGCACATTCCTCCAAATCAGTCAGGGTTTGTATTATCAGCAGGGCCTCCTCCGGTGTGCCTCTGCTCCACCCAATTCTTAGATATCTTCCTCTGCAAACGTGACAAGAGCAAGGCATAAGCTAATTGACGAGGTACTATTACGGAAAGACAACAGATTCTAATGTTATATGCTAATACGGTTTGTATCCACAATGGATGCATGGTTATAACATCAATGTTCAGAGAAAATATTTAATAACATCATGTTTAGGAATTAATGCTTGACACCAAACATCTTGCGTACAATCTCTAGGAAGGGCCCTATCACGGGCCGTTGCATTTGGTGCCTGATGGAATGTAGGCGGTTTAGTTGACTCGATGGAAGTCCCCTGGGGGAGGGGGGGATGTGGAATCAGGACCGCTGGTGAGCTCGGCAATGACAGGAGAGGGCGTCATGTCCATGGGCTGTGCTCGTAGATCTCCGTGTGGCCGGAGCTAATGTCCCAAAGTGTCCCAGGGCAGACAGTGAGCCACGACAGCTCTCCCCCAGTCAGGCTGGGTCACTGTGTGAGTGACAACAGTCGGAGAGACTCACACAGTCTGGGTAAAGGTGACCGGACCCCTCAGTGCTCAGTCGTGCCCCATCCACCAACCTAACCAAAAAGGAGACGGTGCCCAAGTTAAAGAGTTGCTCACAGCACACAAGAATTCTCCTTCGAAACTAAAGTGGTAGAAATGCCGAATGTTTGCGGTCTGTCTGTTTCCACTCATTCCTTTGGCCACAATTTTTGATCAAAGCCTTTAAATAATAATAATTAATACTGTTCATTAAATGTAAGGCATCTGAGCAAAATTAAACTTAAAGGGAGCAGGTTCCGATCCCAGTCCAAATCTTAGCAGTGATGCTACCCAAGATTATCCAACTTAATTACAATGCGGCAGATTTACATTCTAATTAATTCAGTGGATCATTACAATTTAAAATCTCATCATTTAATACTTTTGCCGAAGCAACCAGGCTGTTCCATCGCTTGCATCACTGGTCTGCCTCACGCCTATTGTGGGCCACTGAGGATACAATATCGGCGATCTCGCCCCATATTTTTTGATAGGTGGTGGTTTCTCACGCCCACCCCGGGTTAATTGTCCCCACCGACTTTCCACCTCATTTACAAGGGCTTCATCGGTAAAGGCTTTTGCCCCCCTTCTCCCTGACAGCTCCTCCTGCTGCACACTTCTATCGCTCGACATTTTTGCGTAAACATAATATAAACACCTCCAAGATGTAAGACTAAAGTTTAAAGACCAGAGACAATGCTCAAATTACAACTAAATCAATGATCAACTCAGATCACTCTTTCTCTCTCTCATTCACTTTGACACTTCTGAGCATGCGCACTTCTGAGCATGATCCCTGAACTCCCAAATCCGGGAAGACTTCTTTGCTAAAAAAAAACACGCATGCGCAAACGGCCGTTTCTATGGATGCCAGCCTTGCACGACTAAATACATCGCTAAGGACCATTTCACATCGCTAAGGCCCATTTCACATCGCTAAGGCCCATTTCACATCGCGAAGGCCCATTTCACATCGCTAAGGCCCATTTCACATCGCGAAGGCCCATTTCACATCGCGAAGGCCCATTTCACATCGCTAAGGCCCATTTCACATCGCTAAGGCCCATTTCACATCGCGAAGGCCCATTTCACATCGATAAGGCTATCGCTAAAAATAAAAAGCCGAAACTAGCGGTCTTTAAAATGGACGATATTCCAGCAATCCTGAAAAATAAAAAAACACTAAAGCCGGAAATATTGCCCATTTTGGGGTGATAGCGATCTTAGTGGAAAGTCTAGCCCATTAACGTGTTTGAATAAAAAATCTTTATCCACTCAATTAAATTTTTCCCAAGACCAAATGCTTACAAAACCATCAATAAAACTCGTGAGAGGCTCTATCAAAGGCACATAAGCTTTGCTCCCACTCTCTTCCATGAGTTCTATCGCATCTCGGCTTGTGACCACAGAGTCAGCGATGTCCCGGCCTATGACTCCATAGGACTGAGAGGGAGAAACTATCTGCGGCATCACCTCCTTCATATGATTTGCCATAACCCTCGCCAAGATCTTATAATCCACATTTAATAATGTGATGGACCTCCAATTCATCAGATCCCTTCTACCCCTTATGATACTGTCATGTATTCAACTGTCATTGTAATCCATGTATAAACTGACCTAAGTTGTACACCGTGAGAACACTGACCACTAGGTGGTGAACTTGTGGGAGACACTCCTAATATGGACTTTCAGGTATAAAAGGGGAAGCTCCACCCACCTTCTTCACTTCAGTGCTGTCTAATAAAGGTTACTGGTCAGAGTGACCATCTCTCAAGTATGGGCCTCGTGTGCATTTGTACTGTATAGTAAGGACATATTATTGTCGACGAGAAACTGGGATTTAAACCACCCGAGCATGGCCACTAGCAGCACAGACGAGATACTGTGTTGGTGATGATTGGGACGAGATTTTATTGAGAGAAAACAGCAAAGTTTCGTCACGAAGGAATGGCTGGGACAGGATTCGGCCGACAAACGCAGGGCTCATCTCCGGACGGTTTGTGGATCCAGGACCTATTCCCTGATGAAGGACCTTCTAGCGCCAGAAAGGCCGGTGGACAAGACTTTTGAAGAGCTCAGTAAGTTGATCGGTGAACACTTTAAACCGGCGAGCAGCATGCACATGGTGAGACACCGGTTTTACACGCACCGGCGGCGAGAAGGGCAAAGCGTTCCAGAGTTCGTGGCAGATCTCCGGCGACTGGCGAGCCTATGTAAGTTCCCAGATGCATGCAGAGCGGAGATGCTGAGAGACTTTTTTATTGAGGGCATCGGGCACGCTGGGGTTTTCAGGAAACTGATTGAGACAAAAGACTTGACCCTGGAAATGGCGGCTTTGATGGCCCAGACATTTATCTCAGGGGAGGAAGAGACCAGAATGATGTTTGACAAAAATCCTGGTTTAAATGCAGCAAATGGACAGGGATTCAACATTGTTAACGCGGCACACAGTTCTCCAGGCAGACAGAGGCAATCGGGCATGCCCGAGCATGTAGTCGAAGCCAAAGGGGGAATTCAACAGAGACAATGGCTAGCTGAACGGCGATTCATGCCATCGCAATGGACAATGCGGCCAATAATGGGGCCATCAACACCTGTCAATGGTGCGCTTAAGGACAGTTACAGAGACAGTCAGAGACGATCGACTGGTAATGGACCTTTTGTTTCCAACAACGGCTCATGTTAGAGGTGTGGACGCAAACACACAGCCAGAGCATGCAGGTATCAGCAATATACCTGCAGAAACTGCAATGTCAGCGGTCACTTGGCGCGTATGTGCAGGAAGCCTGCAGCCAGGTTGATGTACGAGGAGGACGGGCCCGATGTAAGCCCTACGAGGCAAAATGGACACTGGGGGAAATCGCTAGAAGCTGAAGTTCATGCACCAGGACGCCACCGATAATGATGAAAGTGCTCCTCAATGGCATCCCAGTATCAATGGAGCTAGACACGGGGGCCAGCCAGTCCCTGATGAGTATCAAACAGTTCGACAAGTTGTGGGCGTCCAAGGCCAGGAGGCCAAAATTAGTGGCAATTGACGCACAGCTACGGACATATACAAAGGAGATCATTCCGGTGCTAGGCAGCACCATGGTAGTCGTGACCCACAAAGATTCGGAGCATAGGTTGCCACTCTGGATTGTCCTGGGAGACGATCCCGCACTGCTGGGGAGGAGTTGGCTTGCTGTCATGTATTGGAAATGGAGTGATGTCAATGCAATTTCCTCTGTGGAGCGAATATCATGCTCACAGATCCTGGACAAATTTGACTCACTATTTCAACCCGGCATTGGCACTTTCATGGGGACCAAGGTAGTGATTCACAAAAACCCGGACGCCAGGCCAGTACACCACAAGGCCAGATCGGTGCCGTACGTGATGCGGGAAAAGATAGAAGGCGAATTGGACCGCCTGCTGAGGGAAGGCATCATCTCGCCAGCCGAATTCAGTGACTGGGCGAGCCCGATTGTGTCAGTGCTCAAGGCAGATGGGTCAGTCAGGATATGTGGTGATTACAAGACCACCATCAATCGGGTGTCACTCCAAAAGCGGAGGACCTCTTTGCGACGCTATCCAATGGCAAACTTTTTTCAAAATTGGACCTGACCTCAGCTTACATTACCCAGGAGCTGGCGAGTGAGTCGAAGAAGCTGACCACCATCACGACACACAAGGGGTTGTTTGAGTACAACAGATGTCCATTCGGGATTCGCTCGGCCGCAGCGATCTTTCAATGAAACATGGAAACCCTTCTCAAGTCGATTCCAAGGATGGTGGTTTTTCAAGACAGGTTGCGATACTGAAGAACACCTCCACAACCTGGAGGAGGTGCTACGCAGACTGTACCGGGTAGGGCTGCGACTGAAAAAGGCGAAGTGCGTCTTCCTAGCTCCAGAGGTAGAATTCCTGGGGATGAGGGTAGCAGCAGACGGGATCAGACCTACTGCGTCCAAAATGGAAGTGATCCAGAGAGCACCCAGACCCCGTAACACGACGGAGCTGCGTTCATTCCTGGGGCTCCTGAACTATTTTGGTAACTTTCTTCCCAAATTGAGCACGCTGTTAGAGCTGCTACACGTGCTCCTATGCAAAGGTCACAAATGGGTCTGGGGGGACAGCCAGGAAAGGGCTTTTGATAGAGCATGCAATTTGTTATGCTCCAAAAATCTATTAACGCTATATGACCCATGTAAGAAACTAGTTTTAACGTGCGATGCGTCGTCCTATGAGATCGGGTGTGAGTTTCAGCATGTTAATGCCAAGGGTCAGTTACAGCCGGTAGCTTATGCTTCCAGAAGTCTGTCCCAGGCAGAAAGGGGCTACGGGATGGTAGAAAAGGAAGCGCTTGCATGTGTATATGCTGTAAAAAAAATGCACCAGTACCTGTTTGGCAGGAAATTTGAATTGGAGACAGATCACAAACCCCTAACGTCCCTTTTGGCCGACAACAAGGCCATAAATGCAAATTCCGTCAGCCCGCATACAGAGGTGGGCACTCATGTTAGCCGCCTATGACTATACAATTTGGCACAGACCTGGCACTGAAAACTGAGCCGATGCACTCAGCAGGCTCCCTTTAGCCATCGCTGAGGGGGCAACCGAGCATGCTGCTGAGATGGTCATGGCTGTTGAAGCTTTCAAAAGCGAAGGCTCACCCGTGACTGCCCGTCAGATCAACGTCTGGACAAATAGAGACCCGCTACTGTCTTTAGTCAAGAAATGTGTCCTGAATGGGGACTGGGCAGCCCTGAGGAATTTAAACCATTTCATAGGCGCAAGGATGAACTCTCGATTCAAGCTGATTGCCTACTATGGGGAAACCGAGTAGTCATGCTCCAGATGGGCAGAGAGGTGTTCATCCGAGAACTCCACAATGAGCACCCGGGCATTGTCATGATGAAGGCAATTGTCAGGTCACACGTTTGGTGGCCAGGGATAGATGCAGACCTGGAACTTTGTGTTCGCAGGTGCAACACGTGTGCCCAGCTGGGCAATGCGCCCAGGGAATCCCCTGGTCCTGGCCCGCCAAGCCATGGTCAAGCATCCATGTGGACTACGCAGGTCCTTTC
The DNA here is from genome assembly GCF_044704955.1 of Pristiophorus japonicus. NCBI lineage: Eukaryota > Metazoa > Chordata > Chondrichthyes > Pristiophoridae > Pristiophorus > Pristiophorus japonicus. The sequence continues at coordinate 141,193,916 of NC_091982.1, read as the reverse complement.
ATGGGAAAAATGTTTTTGGTTGTAGTAGACGCCTACTCCAAATGGATCGAGTGTGACATTCTCAATTCAAGCACATGCTCTGCAACGATAGAAAGTCAACGGGCAATGTTCGCCACCCATGGTCTACCGGACGTCTTGGTCAGCGACAATGGCCCGTGCTTTACAAGCATTGAATTCCAGGACTTCATGGCAGTATCAACCATGTCAGAACGGCACCGTTCAAGCCGGCCTCAAACGCTCAGGTGGAACGAGCAGTGCAGATAATCAAACAGGGGATGCTTAGAATCCAAGGGGGTTCCCTACAAAGCCGCTTATCACGCCTCCTGTTGGGCAATAGATCCCGACCACACTCGCTCACAGGTGTTCCACCCGCAGAGCTGCTAATGAAAAGGATGCTCAAAACCAGGTTATCCCTTATACAACCCACCATGAAAGAAATTGTTGAGAGCAGGCGCCGGTCACAATGTGACTACCATGACGACAATACGAGGGCGCGATATATTGATGTCAATGACCCTGTCTTTGTCCTCAACTACGCTGCAGCACCCAAATGGCTTGCAGGCACTGTGATTGCTAAAGAGGGGAATAGGATTCTGGTAGTTAAACTTATTAATGGACAAATCTGCCGCAAACACGTGGATCAAACTAAAAGGAGGTTCAGCAACCCCATAGAAGAAGCAGAGGAAGAACACAATGTTGTGTTCACTCCACCACAGGTGTCCGAACACCGGAACCAAGTGGAGGAGAGCAAACAGCAGACACTCAGGCCAGCGCCCAACAACCAGAGCCCCAACTCAGGCGCTCTACAAGGGAGCGTAAACCACCAGAGAGACTTAACCTGTGATCCCAATAAGACTTTGCGGGGAAGGTGATGTCATGTATTCAACTGTCATTGTAACCCATGTATAAACTGACCTAAGTTGTACACCGTGAGAACACTGACCACTAGGTGGTGAACTTGTGGGAGACACTCCGAACCTGGACTTTCAGGTATAAAAGGGGAAGCTCCACCCACCTTCTTCACTTCAGTGCTGTCTAGTAAAGGTTACTGGTCACAGAGTGACCTTCTCTCAAGTATGGGCCTCGTGTGCATTTGTACTGTATAGTAAGGACATACTAGATACCTCTCCTCATAGATGGGGCCAAGCTTCCCTCAGTTTTAATCTCCTTAAAAACCTCTAAGACCAATGCACTTAAAATCTCTACAAATTCTTTATAAAATTCTGCACTTAGTCCATCAGACCCTGGGCTTTTTCCACCCACTTCATTCCACTTATTGCTGCTTTTATTTCCACTAATCCTACTGCTTTGTCACACATGCTTCTCTCATCCTCCTTTCACCCCTTTTCAATAAAAGCACTAACCTTCTCCATCACCAATTTGGAAATGTCTTTTGTATATAACTCTTGTTAAAAGCTAGTAGCCGCCTCCATAATCTCCCCACTTCCATTAATGATCTTTTCCCCAACCTTCAACCCTCCAATTAACGATAATCTTTGTTGCAGCTTCTCTTGCTCTAGAAAATATCTAGTGCATCTTTCTCCCTCCAATGTATCTTTAGCCTCTGCTAGGAGAATTGCTCCCTTGCATCTTTCAGCTTGCAATAATTCCCACTCTTCCTTTAAAATCTTCCACTTAGTCTCTACTCCCTTATCCCCTCCATCAACTGCTTTACAGATATCTGTAAACCTTCTGTTTATATTCTCTTCTCGAGGCCGGTTAACTGTTGCTCTTTCTTTCCTATAATGTACCAAAAAAACTTTTACCTCATATTTGAAATTGCCCATCAAACTCTTCTTTCTTTCAACAATAAAGGTTCCTTCTGAGCATTCTTTATTATATTTAAAATCCCTTATTTACAAGCAATTTCTTTCAGGTACTGATTGTTTAAAATCCACACCCCTGGACCGATCTTAACTCTGCTGTTCCTAATTTTAAGAACCAAAGCCGAGTGGTCACTAAAAAATACATTTTTATACTAAATCTCCATCACCTCAGAACTTAACATTTCCCGCATTAACACAAAATCTTTTCGGCTCTGTTTTAAATCATCACTCACACAACCTCTTCTGGAGAACTCACTTTTTATGGGATTCCGATCCCTCCATAAATCTTTCAAATTTACATTTGCCATTATTTTTACAATCATCCCTCTGGAGTTATCATCCTTCAAGGTCATCTGGGCTGAAATGTCCATCCGAGATAATAATACATTAAAATCCCCCACTATACAAGGGTTTTCTGCCTCTGCCACTTCTGTGACTAACCACCAGAAAAACTCACGCCGCTTGCAATGGTCATTTGCCGCATAAATATTAAAGAGATGCAGCGTGGAGGCCCCGACCTGCGAGAAACCACCAGCCACAGTTCGGGGCCATAAAAGGAGTGGAAGTGTGGCAGCCCGGAAGCGGCATGGAGGCCCCGGGGAGCAGCGTGGGGGCCCTGGGGAGCAGAGTGGGGGCCTCGGGGAGCGGCGTGGGGGCCTCGGGGAGCGGCATGGGGGCCTCGGGGAGCAGCGTCGGGGCCCCAGGGAGCAGCGTGGGGGCCCCGGGGAGCAGCGTGGGGGCCCCGGGGAGCAGCGTGGGGGCCCCGGGGAGCAGCGTGGGGGCTACAGGGAGCAGTGTGGGGGCCCCGGGGAGCAGCGTGGGGGCTACAGGGAGCAGCGTGGGGGCTACAGGATGCAGCGTGGGAGCCTCGGGGAGCAGCGTGGGGGCCCCGGGGAGCAGCGTGGGGGCCCTGGGGAGCAGCATGGGGGCCTCAGGATGCAGCGTGGGGGCCCTGGGGAGCAGAGTGGGTGCCCCGGGGAGCAGTGTGGGGGACTCGGGGAGCAGCGTGGGGGCCCCGGGGAGCAGAGTGGGGCCCCGGGGAGCAGAGTGGGGGCCCCGGGGAGCAGCGTGGGGGTCACTTCGGAGAGCAGCGTGGGGCCCCGGGGAGCAGAGTGGGGGCCCCGGGGAGCAGCGTGGGGGTCACTTCGGGGAGCAGCGTGGGGGCCCCGGGGAGCAGAGTGGGGGCCCCGGGGAGCAGCATGGGGGACTCGGGGAGCAGAGTGGGGCCCCGGGGAGCAGAGTGGGGGCCCCGGGGAGCAGCGTGGGGGTCACTTCGGGGAGCAGCGTGGGGCCCCGGGGAGCAGAGTGGGGGCCCCGGGGAGCAGCGTGGGGGTCACTTTGGGGAGCAGCGTGGGGGTCCCGGGCAGCAGCGTGGGGTCCTCGGGGAGCAGCGTGAGGGTCACTTCGGGGAGTAGCGTGGGGGCCCCGGGGAGCAGCGTGGGGTCCTCGGGAAGCAGTGTGGGGGCCCCGGGGAGCAGCGTGGGGGCTACAGGAAGCAGCGTGGGGGCCCCGGAGAGCAGCGTGGGGGCCCCGGGGAGCAGCGTGGGGAACCCGGGGAGCAGCGTGGGGGCCTCAGGGAGCAGCGTAGGGGCCCCGGGGAGCAGCGTGGGGGCCCCGGGGAGCAGCGTGGGGGCTACAGGGAGCAGCGCGAGCTGGTGCAGGAGGGTGACAACTTGGAAAAGGGTGACTGGATTGGACGTCACCAAAATCCAGGTTGCTGATTGGAGCCTGGGCAGGTACAGCAGGAGCGATGTGATCAAGGCCCAGGAGAGACATGAGTTCGGGACTCGGGGCCCAGTGGCAGCACGGGCCAGCCCACACTGCGATATATGCGCGTACTAGGTCCGTGCAGCAGAGTTGGTCTCCACTCGTCTTGGTTAATCCTTGCCACTGAACCAAGACCTAGCTCTGTCAAGCCCGTGTGGTGGCTGGTGTGCAACGGCCACTACACATTAAAAAAATCCACACACAGGCATCTTCCACCCTTCAGTATGCAGTTCGGGACCTGAAATATTAGGTCCTTCATTGAAACACCTGTGAACTCATCCCTTTTTGGTGGAAGCAAGACATCCTCGATACGAGGGACCACCCAAGAAGAAGAAGATTAAAGAGATCCACTTCAATTCATCCATTTGTACTTTTAGCTGTAAAAATCTCTCCTTGTCCACCAATGCAACGTTCTCTTTTATGGACGAACTCACTGAAATAGCCACCCCTCCCCGGTTATTATTTGTGCAACTTGCAAACACTTCGCCCTTCCAAACCTTCCGAACTCTTTATAGGATCTCCTCAACCCAAAAGTTTTCTTGTAGACACAACAGGTCCATGCCTTTAAAACACTACAGCAACTGCTGCAATTTCTTCTCCCCCCTCAGTCCATTCACATTAATCGAGACCAATGTAATCATTGCTTCTAATAAAAGAAGTGTGCCTGATAATCCCCCCATCATTTAATCTCTGGCCCTTCCCTCCTCTCATGCTCCTTCCCAACCTATTGGGCAGCTTTTGCTGTCTCCCGCAGCCTCCGGCTCTTTTTCACCTCCTTTTTGAACTTTCCCTGAAATTTCAGCCTCTTCCTTACACTACATTTAGGCCACGGACCTGCCCCTTCTCCCTCCTTCTGCCCCTCACTAACCTTTCCCTTTCCACACGATGCCCCCCCACCCCCCAATTCCATGTCTCCTTCCTCCTCTGATTCCTCACTCTCGAGCTCTTCTGTAATCTCCTGTCCCTATTCCCTGTCAGATACAGAATCTCCCTAGAGAGTCCTCCTGCTAACCTGGTTTCTCCAACAGTGTCACTCCCTTCGGCCTTACCTCCACTGCTGACCCTTGCTCCCCGTTTCTTCCCTCTCTGGCACAATAGTGTGTCTCCACCCATCTTGCTCCCTTTTGGCATCTTTGCTCCCCGCTTCCATCCTGCTGCCCCTTTAAAGCTCCTGTCTCTTTCACCCTCACCTTGTCTTGCCCCCTCCTGCTCCCAAGATGTATGACTCCCCATCTCTCTTTGGAGTACTTACAGTTACCCCACACCGCACATGCCTCTGCTCCTCCCACGGACATCTGAAGGCAAGCCATATTATGGCTCAACTCTGTCCTTGATCCATGATGTCCTCCATTGACTTTGTCCTTGGTGTGTGTTAGATCTCTTAATTTCCAATGAAATATGAACTCCGATTGTAGTTTTAACTTTTTAATCTTGGCAGAGAGCAATAACAAGTTCTTGGCTTTAAGCCAGGTCTTTGTTCTTCTGGGACCACATGGTCAAAATGGCTATACTTATACCTGGATCAATTTACAGAAAAGAACTCGCCTTCTTTGACCTTATTGGCTCAATTAATAGTCTTTTAACCTTTTAATTGGCTCGCTACCCAAGGATCCGAAAATGTCAAGTTGATTGATGCTTTAATGCAACATGTTCCCACTCACGTAGCATCTCTGACTTGTTGTCTGTGAATTTTCACAACCTGTCTAAATGCAGGCTGTTTGAATTCTCTATCAATCCCCCCTTTGATTCTTTCACAAACTGAATCATAAAACATCAGGTATCACTGGTTAAACATTCTACAAAATAATTTCATACATGTTAATAGAGTTTCCTTCTAAAATTTGTTGATGTGTTTCGCCACATGTCCGGACTAGTAGCTTCCACACAAATTTATACCAACCCGAGTTCCATCGTGGCCACAATGGAAGTCTGGTTTTAGTAGGTTAATTAACCTCATTCCAATTTAATCCAAATCAATATTTTAGTTCAACCAGTAAACAACCTTCCCTTAAGCATAACATACGCCTGTGCCATGTGCAGATGGTCTGCTGGGACCTGCAAGGTGTCTCACATGCGGGACAGCAGCTACAGCCGCCTGGTCGCAACAACATTTAATCAACATAAACAAACAATATAAAAGTAAAACAATTACAACAAATAGAATTAAACCTTCCACCAATGAAGTTCCTATTGAACCTAGCCATTCAGTGGCTCCACTCCACAAAGTGAATGATGGGGGTTGCTTAAGTTTTTCTACCTCCTTTTGGATATGCTCCGCTAAGTGGGTAATTTCTTCGGAGCTATCTGGGATATATGTGCAACACTCAGTTCCGAGTAGGGCGCAAGTACCTCCCTTTTCAGCCAGGATGTAATCAAGGGCCAGTCCATTCTGTAGGGCTACTGTGCGGATTGCTACCATTTCTGCATTGATTTTAACTAGGGCCTCTGAGGTATCATTGGCTACTCGTTCCACAACGGATGCCATGTTAATGGATTCCCTTGCCAGTCTGGCGGTCCCATACCTGGGGATCAGAATGGCAAAGAACTTCTCTGTTTCTGTGATAGCTCTCTTAGGATGGTGTAAATGTTCCGACAGTGACTTTATATGATACATATAAGGCACAATGTAGGCTAAATAGCAGGATCCCATCCAATTCTGGGGCAGCCAAGGGTAGGCCTTGTGGCCACATACCCAATAGGTGCCATTATATGCAATGAATGTTAGCTGTTTCTTTGTCAGCAACACTCCGGGGCCTGTCCAGGCTTTTCCATCTGTTTTATTCAGAATCCCCGTTACGTTAAAAATTCCCACATCGGCCCAGTTTGGACGGATCCGTGGCTTGATTATATTATAATTCCGGGAGCAGTTACTATACCCCATATTTTGGCCTCCTTTGATGTTTCTAATCAGACAGACCGATTCCCCCGGTCTTCCTATTCCCGTTGTATTAGTGATAACAAAAAATGGGGGCCGTTTGGAATTATTGTAGCACGGTTGGTATCCCCCTTCAAAGGTAGTCAGATTGTAACCTGCTGACTTTCATTTACGTGCCCAGTTTTCCGTATCCTGAAACGCATTGCCTGTTTTATTTTGATTAATTATCCACTCAGCCAATTCCGAGATATTCAAGGGAACTGGCCTCAAGGGAATCCCTCCCTTTGAGTGAATAGGAATATGCGCACACACCCAACACCTAGAAATGTTACCTTGTTTGACATAAATGTATGACATATATAAAAAGGTATTTACATGTAATTCCCTTGCTACCCTACTATTTCCCTTTGGTGCAGAAGGTCGGCTAGTAAGAAGTAGGCCTATGCCTAGAATACCTACAATCATTAATACAGTAAATTTATACATTTTTGCAAAAGGTAATTGTTCTTATTAGATTTCAGCTTCAGTTACGGGTGCTCATTTAACGTGTGAAGCGTGGATCCAGGCTTTCTTTCCTTGGACTTTAACAGCTGCCTGGGTGGTCAATAACACTTGATAAGGTCCCTCCCACTTGGCACCCAAAGGTTCTTTATGCAACTTTTTCACATACACCCAGACTCCTGGGATGATGTCGTGTCCTCCTTCGGGTCGATTACCCCAAGCTGCCGATACCTGTCGGGAAACAGAACTAATAGCATTGGTTAAGTTCTGACAGTATGATAACAAAGTGTCACTCATCAAATGAACATCAGCTTTCCATAAATCGATAGTTCCTGGCAGCGACATGGGTCTTCCTGTTATAATTTCAAATGGGCTTAGACCTGTAGTTCTGTTCGGGGTTGCCCTAATGCTACATAGCACTATTGGTAGTGCCTGGGGCCATGGTGTTCCTTCTTGGTGATATTTGGCAAGCCGTTGTTTCAGAGTTCGATTCATTCGTTCTACTTGTCCTGATGATTGTGGATGGTAAGGACAATGTAAATCCCACGTAATGTTCAGTAACCTACAGACTTCTTGGCAGACAGCACCTGTGAAGTGTGTTCCCTGATCTGAGTCAATGCTACTCGGGACTCCCCATTGGGGAATGTAATGAGTGCTTTCAATCTGCACATCTGTGTTGGTTCTTCTGGAGGAACGCCCTGTGAGGCGGCATCTTTAGCTGCCTGGTCGGCTAGGGCATTTCCCTGTGCTTCTGTGGTATTTTCCTTGGTATGGGCCTTACACTTCAGGATGGACACTTCCTGAGGTAATTGTATGGCCTCCAGTAAGTCTCGGACTTCTTTTCCATTTCGGATAGGTGTACCAGCAGCAGTGAGGAATCCTCTTTTCCGCCATAACATACCAAAGTCGTGAGCGACTCCAAAAGCATAACGCGAATCTGTGTAGACATTAGCTGTCTGTCCTTCTGCTATTCGACATGCTTCTGACAGGGCCTGTAACTCGGCCTGTTGTGCTGACGTTCCTGAGGGTAAACATCCTTTTGCCACTACCTCATATAAGGTTGTAACTGCCCATTCTGCTTTTCTGGTACCATTGTCAACAAAGGAGGAACCATCTGTAAACAGGATGAGGTCTGGGTTGTGCAGAGGCTCCTCTGCTGCTAAGGTTGCTTCTTCTGTTTCTTTTAAAATCTCCACGCAGTCATGCTCTTCACATTCTCCCCCCTCTTGCTCCCTCGATTCTGACATCGGGAGCATAGTTGTGGGATTAACCGGGCTGGCCCAGATGATATGAAGATTAGGAGCTTCCAAAACTGCTGTCCAGCGGGTCCATCTTGCTGCCGTCACCTGAGACATTCTATTCATAGACAGCAAAGTGTGTACGGTGTGGGGACACTTGACAATCAGCTTTTGGTCGAGGACTAGACCCGCAGTGGTCATTACCGCTCGACATGTAGCTTCCATGGCCCTTAGGCAACTTCCCCATCCGAGGGTACCGCATCCAGTTTTGCCGAATAATAGCCAATAGGTCTTTGCCGATCCCCATGTTCTTGTGTCAGTATAGCTGTCATATATCCTTCTTTCTCATGGACAAACAGGGTAAATGGCTTACCACTGTCGGGGATTCCCAGAGCCGGCGCCAAACACAAAGCCTTTTTCAAACTCAGGAAGGCCTCTTGCTGTTCTTTAGTGAGGGTGATGGCTTCTTTAGAGGAACGTTTCCCCTTTAAAATATCATTTAGTGGCTGAGCAAGCTGTGTGAAGGAGTCAATCCAATTTCTGTTAAAGTTACACAATCCCAAAAAAGACCTTAGTTCCTGAATAGTGGTGGGTTTTTTAGCAGCCCGAATGGCTGCAGTTCTATCCTGGGTAAGTTCTCTCTTTCCTTGTGAAATCTTTTGTCCCAGGTATACAACCTCTTCTTGGGATATTTGTGCTTTGTCGATGCTGGCTTTATGTCCTTTCAGCCGAAGGTGATCCAGCAAAGCTCGTAAATCTTGTTCATGCTGTTCTTCCGTGTTTGAAGCTAGCAAGATATCGTCTACAAATTGGATGACTGTGGATGACAGGGGAGGTAATTCTCGCAAATGGCTTTGTAAAGCCATGTGGAATACCATAGGGCTGTTGTGGAAACCCTGCGGTAACCGGGTCCAAGTATACTGTTGTCCTTGGACCGTGAAAGCAAGCCAGTGTCGAACCTCCGGTGCCAGAGGCACCGACCAAAATCCGTTGGCCATATCTATAACTGAGAAATATTTATGTTCCGGTTTGAGGGCATTAAAAATGGTGGAGGGATCTGTGACCAAAGGAGCTTTTTGTTCAATACACTGGTTAGCTTTCCTATAATCGACAGTCAAACGCCAAGTCTCATTAGATTTCTATACCGGCCACACGGGGCTATTGGAGGAGCTATGCGTTTTAATAAGCACCCCTTGTTTCTCCAATTGCTGAATAACCGGTAAGATTCCCGCGATGGCAGTTGGACTGATGGGATACTGTTTAGTGCATGGAGGCTTGGTCCCGGTAAATGACGCAGGCTCCATCTGGAGTAGGCCACAATCGTTCTTATCTTTAACCCATATCGGGTGTTCCTTCAATTCTTCTTTCTTCAAAGTTCTAATTGACCATGTCACCCGACCATCCTCGAAATGCAATGATGAATCTACTTGGATTAGAAAGTCCATTCCCAAAAGGGGTTGATCTACTGGGCCTATCCAGACCGGCGTGGTTAGTTCATGTGGACCCAGCCCTATAAGTACCGGTGTTGTCCTTTTAATTTCCATTTTATGGCCCCCAACTCCATAGGCTGTACGTGCCCTACCATCCAACGGCAAAAAGTCTCCAAACTGTAGGGGTAAGCATGTTAATTCCGCCCCTGTGTCTAAAAGACAGTCCACATCCTTATCGCCCACCCTCACAGTTATATATAGCCCATCTCCCCTTTGTTGTTTTAGTGCAAGGAGGGGGGCCAGGGTGGGCTCTAATCATTTTTTGCTATCCCAAGTAACTCCTTCTGTTGTTGTATTGTCAGTCGCTTAAATGCTTCTATGAGGTCGTTATCTTGTGACAAGCCTGGCTTGTTGGCTGAATTGTATCCCTGGCTGCGTCCTCTTCCCCAGCCACGACCTTTCTGTTTTGCCCTGCACGTCTTGGCCCAGTGACCTTCTTTCCCACAATAATGACATTTTCCGGTAATTTTCCTAATAACTGTTTATCGGAATCCTGGGATTTCAATCCAATAGCCTGTACAGCTCGGATTTTAGCTCCCATATCCCGATCTAATTGGTTACATCGATCCACCAATGCTGCAAAGGTAGTTCCTCTACCTTCCCAGTCCGGTAACACTATCTTAAGCATTTTGGACAGTTCTGGCTTTAGACCTGCCACGAAAGTTGCTTTCAGGGGTCCAAACGCTTGATCATCCATTTCCTCATCCGTATTATTCATACCCGAATGTTCTAGCCACGTGCATCTAAACCGCTCGTCATACTCCAGGACCTCCTCTGTTCCTTTCTGTTGGCAGGCTGCAATTTTTCCCCAGTCTGTCTTAGCTGGACTGAAGGCTTGCAGCCAGTGTTTAATCGCCTCCCATCCTGCGTCTAATTCTTGCTCATCCTGCTCCAAAGCTTCTTCTACCTTGTCGTGCAATTTTCTTCCCTGTGTTTTTGGCACCATTATGGTCAAAATTTGCACTCCGTCCCAGGGATGAAGTTGATATATATTTCTTAAGCAGTCCAATTGGTCCCATGTTTTCACTCCCCCTTTCTTTGGATTGGGCAATTCCTTGGACCATTTATCAATTTTCTCTGGGTCTGCCGGATCATGAACTAAATATTCTTCGTACACCCTTTTCTTTGTTTTTTTGGTTCCGCCCTCATCCGCAGTCTCTTCTGATTTGACTACAACTCATCTTTTTTTAAACGGGGCAAAGCTCACCCCTAATTCTTCATCATCCTCCGACACTGTATTGTCGGAGGATTCAGAATTCGTAACTATTCCTCGGTCGTGTCTTCGGGTTTGCGCTTTTAATTTATCCAAACATGGGTACCCTGGGAATTGACCAATACATTTTCCTTTTCCTATTACTGTCTCTTGACCTAATGATTTTTTCCATTCTTTAATTTCACCTTTAAGATCTTTAACATCCGCTTCCAGCTTTTCAAGTTCAAGCTTTTTCTGTCACAGCTGCGCACAAACTGCTTGCAATTGATCCTTTGTGCTGGTCAGTTCTCCATCATGTTGGGAACGCATTATAATTTCATTCCGCTTTCGAATCTGGCCCATAACCGCTAGGGACCATCTAGTTCGCTCTTTATTTTTCATACGGGTCATTTTTCCCCAGACCCTTTTAATCTCGTCCAAGGACCATTATCCTTTGGAGGTTCCGTACTTTTGTTCGATCTTAATACAGGTTTTAGATAAATTGAATTGTTGCTCTATGTATTCTTTCAACTGTTCGAAAATTAAATCTATCGAAACCTCAGGTGGTGCCTGCCCACCTTTAACAGTTGTAGGCAATTCTTTGCTCTTATCTCCTGCTGCCATAATACTGATTTCTTTACTGGGGTCTCGAGTCGTAGGCTTTCTAGCCGATCAATAGGTCGGTGATTAATTAACTAACACACCGCCGAAGTTTAGACGTCTATGGGACCTCGAGCCGACTACCAACCGGAGGGTTCGCAAACCGGAGGCTTTCGGAATCGCGTAGAAGGAGAGGCGAATTTAGACTTTTGACCGAGGACTTTTTTAAAAGAGGTGTCCTTACCTCAGTATGTAGGTCCGATGTCCAAAATTCAGTTTCTTTCCTCAGCGATCGTGTTCGTGACGCCAAAATTGTTAGATCTCTTAATTTCCAATGAAATACGAACTCCGATTGTAGTTTTAACTTTTTAATCTTGGCAGAGAGCAATAACAAGTTCTTGACTTTAAGCCAGGTCTTTGTTCTTCTGGGACCACATGGTCAAAATGGCTGTACTTATACCTGGATCAATTTACAGAAAAGAACTCGCCTTCTTTGACCTTATTGGCTCAATTAATAGTCTTTTAACCTTTTAATTGGCTCGCTACCCAAGGGTCCTAAAATGTCAAGTTGATTGATGCCTTAATGCAACATGCTACCACTCACGTAGCATCTCTGACTTGTTGTCTGTGAATTTTCACAGCCTGTCTAAATGCAGCCTGTTTGAATTCTCTATCAGTGTGTTTTCCACCATCTCCATCCTGTTTCCTGCTCTGCAATTTTCCACCTCTTCTTGTGCTCGTTCCTCATTCCGTTCGGCGGCTGTGTCCTCCGCCTGCTCCGCTCCTCTGGCCACTCCACTCACACCTCCTGCTCCTTCTCCCATCTCCTCATCGCTCAAGGAGCTTCCTTCTGCCTCACTCACAGTGGGTGGGGCCTTTGTGACAAACCCCATAGCTCTCTGCCTTGCAGTTCCGAGCGATGTGTCCAGACTTGCCGCAGTTATAACAGTACAGGTCCGGACAACTTCTTACTAAATGGTCGTGTCCAAGACAGTAATAGCAAACCTTCACCTGGTTATCATGCAGAACCCGGAAGTACTGCACTCCTTCCATTATCTCGAATTTCATGCTGTAGGGTAATGACTTCACCCCCTCTGGGAACCGCACTTTTTCATAACGGGTTCCATCGGCTACCCGCATTCCAGGATAGTATCGCCTCTTTGTTACTGAGCAAACTTTAATGTCCCACGATTCCAACTTTTTTATCGTCCTCAACATAAACCGGCAGATTTAGGAATGAAACCACCACCTCTTCGGAATACAACAAAGATACATCCAAGTTCTTCTCACCAACCTTCCGGCTCAGTAAAAGTATTTCCACTTGCTCTCGGCCACTGACCATCACCTCGAATCCAACATTCGGCTTTGGTCAGCAAGCAAAGCAACTTCCCTCACCGCAGTCCTCGTGTACTGCCTGGATAATATCCCAAGCTGGCATCTCCTTATCCTGGCAGTGACTCACCACTGTGTTTTCTTTTCCAAACATTCTGGAGTCCCGGTCCAAATCTTTAGGCCTTTTATTCTCCCTTCTCAAGACATTCTCTACCCTGATTAAATTCACACTGGGAGCATTGTTCTCTGAGGGGCCCGGTCCTCCAGGCCCCTCAGCAGAATCTGGCTGATGTTTATGGGCCAAAAAGGCCCTAAAAACCCACCACCAACTTTTTACACACTCACTCCAACTCCTGCAGTAATCAGCAGTACCTGCTCACTCCTAACCCCTCTCACCGAGAGAGTACCACCCACTGATCCACGGATGGTACTGGTCAGGAAATCACATGGGCTTCAACTTTACAAAAAAAGTAGGTAGATTAATAACATGAGCTCAATCACATTGAAATGCACTTTCTCATCACTTGTGCACAATTAAGTTACACTTCATTCTTCTGCCATTCTCCCTAACCAAACAAAACAAATCCCCCACCCAATTTTCCTTATATGGAGTTTATGCTTTACTTGTTTTTAAAGGAATTTTACTGTCCCCTCATTCCCTCGTATGCTGGGACTTTTAGTAATCATGTGTATTGGCCTGGTGCTGTTGTGATCCTGTGTTTCTGGGTCAGGCAGAGTGACCTGTGTTAATCATCCCATTTTGTCCGGCACCTTATCACATGCCTGAAAATGGGTCAGGGTCTGAGTAGCCAGGAATGCAAACTCACGCTTGCATTAGTGAAAAGCATAAATCAAATAGATAAAAGGGACGGAAAAGCAAATGAGTAGGCAACATATCGAAGGAAGCAATTTAAATTTAAATTACTGAGGATTAAATTGCCTCCTCAGTTCTCCCAGTGACGTGGTTGGTAAATGTCCTGCCCAGTGTAGAGATGCGGCATTCAGAGTACAGAAGTTTGGCCTAAGTTTAACCCTCTGATTAGCTGAACTGAGTTATGGGATGGCACGGGAAGCTGTGAATGCCCCAAACCCCATCAGCTGAGGAGCTGGGGAGAACTCAGCAGCAGTTTTACGGTATTTGCTGAGAAGGCCATGTGACTCTGTGTCAACATTTGTTTGATAATGCACTTGTGGAGAACCTATGTTAAAGGCGCTATCAGAGATGCCATCTTTTGGATAAGACGTTAAACCGAGGCCCTGTCTGCTCTCTCAAGTGGACGTAAAAGATCCCATGACTATTCGAAGAAGAGCAGGGGAATTATCCCCGATGTCCTGGCCAATATTTATCCCTCAATCAACATAACAAAAAAACAGATTATCTGGTCATTATCACATTGCTGTGTGTGGGAGCTTGCTGTGCGCAAATTGGCTGCCGTGTTTCCACATTACAACAGTGACTACACTCCAAAAGTACTTTGATGACTGTAAAGCATTTTGAGACGTCCGGTGGTCGTGAAAGGCGCTATATAAATCCAAGTCTTTCTTTCTTTTATATAAATCCACATTGTTGTTGTTGTTGTTTTAGTAGGGTGGTAGCCCTATTAGACCAGTGATTGGGGGGTGGGCTCATTGTGTCATGGGCGGATAGGACATGCGTAGCTGCTTGCATTGGGCAAGCTCATAGGCTCGGTTGGGGAAGGCATAGAGTAGAAATTGGTCACTTCTCCCCTGGAAGAGAGGGTACGTTGTTGGGCCAGCGATCTGCACACTGGTCTTGTGCACCTCCGAGTGACCACTGTTGGAAGTAGCAAGGGTAGAAACCGATCAACACGCCAGGCCAGGTAGACACTAATATAAAAGAAAAATAATGCGGATGCTGGAAATCTGAAATGAAAGGAGAAAATGCTGGAAATACTCAGCAGGTCAGGCAGCATCTATGAAGAAGGAAAGAGAGTTAACGTTTCAGGTCGATGTTCTGATGAAAGGTCCAGCATATTCTGCTTTAGGCCAGGTATACAGCCTTGGGAGGCTTCAGGGACAGAATCACAGATTTAAAAACAAGATTTAGAAACAATAATTACAGAAAAACCTTCTCCCCCAATAGCTTAGTGGGCAAGATGCTAGACTTACTCCTTGGTTCGACATGAGGTAGTGGAGTGCAGCCAGGGCGGCTGGTCAACTGTATCAGGTGAAGTGTCGAATGGCCTGTTTCGGTGCTGTATATTCTATGAGCTGGATTTTCGCCGATTTTGTGACCGTGTTTTTGCTGCAATTTGACCTAGCTCGGCAAAAACTCAGTCGCAGGGATCTACAGGCACCCTTTGGGGCGGCGCTTCCGCGTACCACCGGGGAGAGGTGAGCCGCGGATTGCGTTACCGTGGTACTTTCGGCACTGTCTGCCATGCCCAGAATACCGACCAGGTCAAACCTGTCGGTGCAGCCCTGCCAGCAGTGGTAAGTATGAAATCCTGCAAAAAAGGGAAGTTAAAGTTTTTAATTTTTTAATTATTTCTCAGCGATTTTGTAGCTAAGGATTTTGTGAAGGTTTTGCAAATGTTTTTTGCAATTTTTTTGTTGTTTTTCCCCCCTCTCAAGGCCTCTCTCGCTCCGCTACCGGCCCCAGACTAAAGTTGCTGAAACTCGCGGTCTGCGCCGCGAATCCTCATACGACGCCGAATTTACCAATGGCGCAGATGTAAAGGTCGAAATTTAGACAAAAAAACGGTAGCGCAGCGAAAACGGTAATTTGGCGTAAAACTACCATTTTCGCCGACAACAGAAAATCTAGCCCACGTATGTGTAATAGATAGTCTCAGTGCCACTATTCTCGGGAGGTGAATAAACAGCAGGTAAGTTCAGGCACCCAATCACAATCCCTGCTTGTGGAAATGTATTTTTATCTAAGCTGTATCACACTGTATTTTGTACTCTTTTTGATATAAAACTAAATAGAGTCCTGGTCCTTCTAGAAATTTCTGCAACAGACAGTCGGTTTGCATAAGCAGCTAAACCTGGCCTGAAACGGCTGATAGCTAATCAATAGCCACCAGACAGCATGGAGACAGAGATAAGTACCACCCATGGTGCTCTCCTATTGTCCATACAACACCAGTTCCACTACCCCACCCCCCTTTTTGTAATACTCAAACCACGAGCCAGTATCTCTTGTAGAGACCTCATCCATTTCATCCAAAAAGATAACTGACCAGGAAACTGGACAATCCTGACGCAATGCAATGCTGGTAATAGCTCATTACCACACTCTCATCGAGTAATGGCTGACTGGCCAACTAATAACCCTGACAAAGGGAAACATTTGGAAGCCATGTCAGGACAAGGATGTAGTAATTAACTCTGTATCTGTATTCACTGACTGCAAGACAGAGCCAATACACAGGAAGAGGCCTTAACTTGGGTTGTTACTGTATAAATATCTCGTGAAATTGTACCATTTGGAAGGTCTTCACTTAGCCGTTGACTGAGTGAGACTTTTCCCTTGCTGGCAAGTAAAATTAAAGGAACATCTGCCGGAGCTGAAGGTGTTTGAGTCATATATTGCGAGTCGAGATTTCGACAGTTACTTCTTGGAGGTTCCACCGAGATCGCTTACTCTCTACCCTGTGAGTAAAACGGATGTGGGCATAGTGCCTCTTCAGTGAAGGGCTTCACTGGCCAGAATAAGGTGAGCCTTTTGCTCACAAGAGGTTTCTTCACTGTTGAATTGCATATGTAATCTGTTGTCCACAGCGGAGGTACTGCGTTCTACGAGACTCGACATTTGAAAGCTAAAGTTATTTTTGTGATCATTTCTTTCTTAGCTTGCAGGCAGAAGGGAAATATTTTGAACAGCCCGGGGAGATTTTCATTAGGAAAACGGTTCTTATGTGATAAGATTAGGAAAAAAAAAAGCGCTAATCGATCGACGGTTCTTATGTGATAAGAGTTAAGGTAATGGGACCATAAGTTTTATAAGTTTTATTAAGATAAGTTAAGGACTCGGTCTGTAATGGCGTACAACAAAGGCTGAGAATTGATTATTTGTTTAGATAGAGTTTAAGGTTATGATTTGTATACTCGTGTGAATGTTGTTTGTCCTAGTTGTCCTTGTTATACTGTTGTGTTCAATACCTTTGTGCGACATTGCAATTAGAGAAACGGGAAGAGTCACTAGGGAAAATTGTGATTTGGAAAAACAAGGATTGATTGAGAAAAGAAACAGTAATTGATTGATCAACTACGGTTGGTTCATGCCAACATCTCTCACACACCCAGACTGAGCCCAAATTAAGAGCCTTTTCAGGCCACGTGATGGCCAGGAGAAGTGGGCGTAGAGAAGTTGGTTGGCTGAAAGGATTGTGAGATCAGAAACTGTGGAAAATCTTAATCATCCAGAATGGGTGCCGGAGCAAGTAAAACACCACCAAAGGGCACACTAGCCTATTTTATGCTCCAGAATTCTGGTCAGTCTTCAATTGACCACCTAAAAAAAAACATGGGTAAAGTGGACTAAGGGTAAAAACAGGCCATTCCCACCCGATGGTTCATTTAATTTAGAGAGAACAGCATGTCTAGAGGAGTGTCTTATAAACAGAGACCCAGGTTAAAAAAAAAGTAATAGAAAAGGCCTGGGTTCCGATTCTTTGAGCCCACATAAAATTAACAGAGGAAGTAAATCAATATGTAAGAAAAAAAAAGAAAACCTGATAGTGACG
This sequence comes from Pristiophorus japonicus, assembly GCF_044704955.1. Lineage (NCBI taxonomy): Eukaryota > Metazoa > Chordata > Chondrichthyes > Pristiophoridae > Pristiophorus > Pristiophorus japonicus. Next base: position 141,176,383 of record NC_091982.1, on the reverse strand, counting down.
TATGGATCCAAAAATAGAGCTGGCCAAACAATAAGCTTTGTTGAATGAAGAGAGACTTTTGTGAATGTCTGTCTTTGAATGAGAGTGCTTGTGTATTTTTTTTTGACTGCGGAATTTTTCATGTGTCTGAAAGCTTGTTTGGAAAGGTGGTGGAACAGCCTGTTTGTTTTAGCTCCACCTACTTTTTCAAACAGAGTGAAGGTTTTTTCACCCTTCGTAGTGTTGTCCTGTATGTGGGAAGTTTAAGACATTTTAAGTTAGAAACACAGGTGTGGATTTATTCGGATGAGAAGTTACGGAGCTAGGAAATGCACAAAGGATAGGTTTGTTGAGACATGGTCCCGGTGGTTAAAAAAAAAAGATAATTTATTTGACACGCTCACTTACTTGTCAAAAGAAGACCCGCAATCATTGATTACATTGGGTTGAAAGACATAAATTTAGTCTAGGAGTGAGATAAAGAATGGGGAAGGGAAGTTGTAATGCCTTTTAAAAAAAAGAGAAGCCTGCGTGGGTCTCTCAAGGCTGCAGGCTGGGGGAATACGCTCCCATTGTCTTTTGTGTAAAACCTTGATGCGAAAGCTTCTAACTCAGTAAGAAGATTTTTAAATAAAAGATTGGCAGTACAATGTTTGAATTGGGATTTTGAGATATTTCAGGTGATTCTCCTTGATAAACATTTTGGGTGTATTGGAAAAATTTTGGGTTTGGAAGCCTTTTAATAAAATTATAAAACAAGTACTTTGCATTCTGTGATCTGTGAATCACCATAAGCATAAATGAGAAGTCCGTATAACACACTGACTTTTCTGGTTCAGAAGCCCAATACTGACAAATGGAGGTTTGTCCAAGACCTACCAGCTGTGAATAAATTTACTATATTCTCACAATGCTTAAAAAGAAGGATTTGGAATGAAGTATCCCGGAATGCTTTCCAGAATCTTAAGCAGTCCCTCACTTCAGCACCAGCCTTGTGATTACCAGATTACACTATGACATTCAACTTATTTGTTCATCACAAGTCAGGTTTTTCACAATCTGTTTTGACTCAGTTACATGGGGACAGGCAGCGACCGGTAGCGTATTTCAGTGCCCAACTAGACCCAGTGGCACGCGGACTACCAGGATGTCTTCCTTCGTTGGCAGCAGCTTATTACTCTATACAACAGGCTCAGACAATAACTCTAAATCATCAAACCGTTTTATATATCTCACACTCTGTCAAGATTTTACTTAATAAATGTGCCACCCCACATCTAACTTCTGCAAGAACCACTAAATATGAAGTTGAACTGTTATCAAATCCGAACCTTATCATTAAAAGATGCACTATCTTAAATCCAGCCACTCTACTCCCCACGGAAGAAGACGGCGAACCTCATTCATGTGAAATGGTAACCGAATTAGTGACTAAACCACGTATCAATTTAACAGATGTACCAATGTGTAACCCTGATCTAGTGTACTATGTTGACGGATCAGCTTTACGAAATGATAAGGGCCAACCTAGAGCGGCTTATGCAATTGTAACCCAGTTTAATGTTGTCGAAACAGCCTCTCTTCCAGACTCCTTTTCAGCCCAACAAGCCGAATTGTTTGCGTTAACTCGAGCCTGTATTCTGGCTGAAGGACACACAGTTAATATCTACACTGACTCCAGGTATGCTTTTGGGGTATCACATGACTATGGACAAATTTGGAAGATTCGCGGGTACTTGACTTCTTCAGAAACCACTATCAAAAATACAGAACAAGTGGAAAATTTCCTGCGAGCCATTCAATGCCCCTTGAAACTTGCCATTATCAAATGCCAAGCACATACAGGCCAGTCAAATGAGGTGGCACTTGGGAATGCCAGAGCTGATAATGCAGCTAAGTCAGCAGCTCTGTCAAAAGTGGGGATGCAGGTGCCATTGTTCCCACTAAGGAAAAATAATTGCTCAGACCCACCACCCACTATTAATGACGTGCTGGCCTTTCAGACACAGGCCAGTACGGAGGTGGTGTTGACCTGGATGAAGGATCAATGTTATAAAAATCCAGAAGGAATATGGGTTCATCATGACTGCCATGTGGTGACGCCCAATTCCTTACTTCCATGGATTGCCCGATGTGTTCATACATTCACACATGCGGGCAAAGAGGGGGTGGCAGATTATATTTTGGCAAGTATGGACCAGGTATTTCGGCAATTTCAAACCAAATCTGTGAAAATTGTGTTACCTGTCAGACAATGAATCCGGGTAAGACGGAAAAAGTAGAATCTGCCTCCCACCCAAATCCAATTGGGCCTTTTGTACATTTAGAAATGGATTTTATTGAATTACCTATGTGTATGGGATTCAAGTATGTATTAGTTATTGTAAATGTGTTCTCTAGATGGATTGAAGCCTTTCCATGTAAAAAGGCCGATGCCACTACTGTTGTTAAAGGTGTGTTAAAATAAATCGTATCGTGCCTCGGAATCCCTGCTAAGCTTTCTAGTGATAATGGGTCACATTTCACAGGAACTGTTAGAAGAGAAATGTGTAAAGCTTTACAGATTAACCAACATTTTCATTGCAGTTATCATCTATAATCTGCTGGACTTGTTGAAAGATATAATGGAATGCTTAAAAATAAGCTGGCAAAATTATGTAATGACACTGGACTGAAATGGATAGAACTGCTGCCCTTAGCCTTGATGGTAATGCGATCTGCAACCAGCAGAACAACAGGCCTATCACCGCATGAGATAGTTATGGGACGTTCCCAATGACTACCTTTTACAGCACCATTTACTGCAAAACAAATGGACATCCACAAAATGGAGGAAAATATGTTGAATTATTGTATTGCACTAACCAAATGTATTTCCAGCTTTCATTTGCAGGTAAAAGAAGCTCAAGTCAAGCCAGTGGAAGGGAAGTGTCATAACCTGGAGCTCGGGGAATTCGTTTACATCAAAATCTTTAAAAGAAAAAGCAGTCTACAACCAAGATTTGAAGGATCATACCAGGTCTTGCTGGCGATTAATACTGCAATCAAGGTGAAGGAAAGACCAACATGGGTCCATGCGTCCCATTGCAAAAGAGCACCCGACCAGGAGGAAGGGAAGAAGGAACCAGAGGAACAGAAAAAGGAAGACTGAATAAGGAACTGTACAGACTATGGGGACTGATGGTACTGTGCTTGACAGGGTTTTACTTTGCATTATTGATTATGCCAGGGATACAGACATGCAAAAGAAGGGAACTGCAGGTAAACGTATTTATGGCACTGAGTCATAAGTATGCTCAAGGAAGAAACTTGTCTAGTTGTTCGATTTGTTCCCATGTACCTGTCCACTCCGAAGGGGGCATTCCCCTAAGATCCATCCCCGAGAATGAATCAGAAATGATAGAATGGTTGATAGTGCAAAATAGGACAAACCTAACCAAGGTGTCAAAAACGAAGGATCTAACAGAATGGAGGTCAGCGGGGTATAAACTTACAACCTTCCAGGGATGGTACCAGCCAAATTATAATAATAACCGTCAGCCACCCTTCCTAAGTATTACTCCTGGAATAGGGAATCCTGAGGTATAATATGCCTAGTGTGTAATGACACTAAAGGACCAGAAATGGGACAAAGCAAGTGTTCCCAAATGACTAAATGGCAAGCCACAGCAAATCCCACTGATGGGAGAAAGATAGCAACCGTTAGCTGGACAATGGTCCATAACAAAGCCTCAGGTGAGATCAGTCGAGTATGGATGGCATGAAAGGACCAGGAGCTGGCGTCCTATAATTGCACCTACTTTATTTGTGGCCATAACGCCTACCTATGGTTACCAGCCAACTGGACAGGATCCTGTTACTTAGGATATGTGGCACCCTTTATTAGATCAACAAAGACTCTAAGGGATGCCTATGGAAGTCATAGAGTTAAACAGCATTTGACAGGGCTAAATGGAATATTCAAGGTAATGGTGCCACCCTATGGAATAGCATCAAACGAATGGCAATTACGGGAACTGGCTAATTTAGTCGAATCAGTAGCCAACGCAACTTCCCAAGCCTTCGAAGGGGTGAATGGTGAAATGGTAGCCATTCGAACAGTGGTTCTCCAAAATTGTTTGGCCTTAGATTATCTCCTAGCTAAAGAAGGAGGGACATGCGCATTAAGAGGTGGAGAATGCTGTACATATATCCCGGATAAGTCAGAAGAAATCGGCAGTCTAGCTGAATACATTAGGAAAAAGGTAATAGAGTATAAACAGACAGTTGGCCAGGACAGTACCACCTTGTGGGATTGGGCATCGGGATGGTTGGGATCCCTAGGGAGATCTTTGGTGCAGGGTTTGATCATATCCTGCTGATAGTCTTCACCCTATATCTTTTATTTGTCTTGGTCAAGTGTTGCTGTGCCAGGTTGGGAAAAACAGTGTTACCTACCGAGACCACGGCTAGAGTTATGGTAGTGACAACTACTGAAGGCTCTTGTGTGGAAATGGAAATATAGAGACTGTGCAAGATCAGAATGGATTAAGTTGTCCTTCTGAAGGACAAAAGGGGGAAATGTGGAAATCTATTTTTATCTAAGCTGTATCACACTGTATTTTGTACTCTTTTTGATATAAAACTAAATAGAGTCCTGGTCCTTCCAGAAATTTCTGCAACAGACAGTCGGTTTGCATAAACAGCTAAACCTGGCCTGAAACGGCTGATAACTAATCAATAGCCACCAGACAGCATGGAGACAGAGATAAGTACCACCCATGGTGCTCTCCTATTGTCCATACAACACCAGTCCCACTCCCCCCCCCCTTTTTGTGATACTCAAACCACCAGCCAGTATCTCTTGTACAAACCTCATCCATTTCATCCAAAAAGATAACTGACCAGGAAACTGGACAATCCTGACACAATGCCGGTAATAGCTCATTACCACACTCTCATCGAGTAATGGCTGACTGGCCAACTAATAACTCTGACAAAGGGAAACATTTGGAAACCATGTCAGGACAAGGATGTAGTAATTAACTTTTTATCTGTATTCACTGACTGCAAGACAGAGCCAATACACAGGAAGAGGCCTTAACTTGGGTTTTTACTGTATAAATATCTCGTGAAATTGTACCATTTGGAAGGTCTTCACTTAGCCGTTGACTGAGTGAGACTTTTCCCTTGCTGGCAAGTAAAATTAAAGGAACATCTGCCGGAGCTGAAGGTGTTTGCGTCGTATATTGCGAGTCGCGATTTCGACATGCTGGAATGTGCTTGAACAAACTGGGCTTGGCTGGGAAGGCCCAGTGGTCAAGCTTGCTGATACTCACTGCCAGGGTTTGTATATCATCAAGGTTACTGCCATAATATGGGCCTCACCCATCCTCGAATCAGGCCTCCAGCTCAATCAATAAACCTTCAATGTAAAACCAATGATTGGAAAACTGGGAGCACTGTGACTTGGGTGAATGTGAGTCTCCAATCGATGCTCCCATCAAAAGGGTATCCCTGTTCAAAAACAGGGGCGAGGGATAAACCCGACAACTACAGACCGGTTAGCCTAATGTCTTTGCTGGGGAAACTTTTAGAGACAAGAATCCAAGACAAAATTAATTGGCATTTGGAAAAATATGGATTAATAAATGAAAGTCAGCACAGATTTGCTGAAGGAAAATCATGTTTGACTAACTTGATTGAGTTCTCTGATGAAGTAACAGAGAGGGTGGTTGAAGTTGTGTATATCGGCATTTGATAAAGTACCGCATAATAGACTTGTTATCAAAATTGAATTCCAATGGATTAAAAGGTGCAATGGCTGATTGTATCTGTAATTGGCTGAGGGATTAAAGGGGCAGTGGCTGATTGGATCTGTAATTGGCTGAGGGATTAAAGGGGCAGTGGCTGATTGGATCTGCAATTTGGCTGAGGGACAGAAAGCAGAGAGTAGCAGTTGTTTTTGATCTGGAAGGAATGTACAGTGGTGTTCCCCAGGGGCCAGTATTCAGAACACTGCTCGTCTTGACATATATTCATGACCTGGACTTGGGTATACAAGGCATAAACAGTGAGGAAGATGGTAACAGACTACAGGAAACCATAGACAGACTGGTGAAATGGGCAGAAACATGGCAAATTACATTTAATGCCATCATCCATCATCGGCAATCCCTCGGAATCGAGGAAGATTTGCTTCCACTCTTAAAATGAGTCCTTAGGTGGCTGAATAGTCCAATACGAGAGCCACAGTCCCTGTCACAGGTGAGACAGATAGTCATTGAAGGAAAGGGTGGGTGGGGCAGGTTTGCTGCACATTCCTTCCGCTGCCTGCGCTTGATTTCTGCATGCCCTGAGACTCGATGAGACTCGATGAGACTCGAGGTGCTCAGCGCCCTCCGGGATGCACTTCCTTCATTTAGGGCGGTCTTTGGCCAGGGACTCCCAGGTGTCGGTGGGGATGTCGCACTTTATCAGGGAGGCTTTGAGGGTGTCCTTGTAACATTTCCTCTGTCCACCTTTGGCTCGTTTGCCGTGAAGGTGTTCCAAGTAGAGCGCTTGCTTTGGGAGTCTCGTGTCTGGCAATGCGGACAATGTGGCCTGCCCAGCGGAGCTGATCGAGTATGGTCAGTGCTTCAATGCTGGGGATGTTGGCCTGGTCAAGGACGCTAATGTTGGTGCATCTGTCCTCCCAGGGGATTTGGAAAATCTTGCGGAGACATCATTGGTGGTATTTCTCCAGCGACTTGAGGTGTCTATTGTATATGGTCCATGTCTCTGAGCAATACAGGAGGGCATTACTACAGCCCTGTAGACCATAAGCTTGGTGGCAGATTTGAGGGCCTGGTCTTCAAACACTTTTCCTCAGGCGGCCGAAGGCTGCACTGGTGCATTGGAGGCGGTGTTGAATCTCGTAATCAATGTCTGCTCTTGTTGGTGTAATGCAGAGTAGTGTGAAATGATTAATTTTAGTAAGAAAAATGAGGAGAGGCAATATAAATGAAATGGTACAGTTTTAAAGGCGGTGCAGGAACAGAGAGGCCTGGGGGTTTAGGTACACATCTTTGACTGTGGTGATACAAATTGAGAAGGCTGTTAAAAAAGCATATGGGACCTTGGCTTTATTAATAGAGGTGAGTGCAATAGCAAGAAAATTATGCTAAACCGATATAAAACATAGTGGCACAATTCTGGACACCACACAGAAGAATGTCAAGTCCTCAGAGAGGGTGCAGAAGAGATTTACTTCAGTTACACGGAGAGACTAGAGAAAGTGGAGTTGTCCTACTTAGAGCAGAGCAGGTTAAGGGGAGATTTGATAGAGATGTTCAAAGTCATGAAGGATTTTGATAGAGTCAATAAAGAGAAATTGTTTCCAGTGGCAGAAGGGTCGGTAACCAGAGGTCACAAATTTAAGATAATTGGTGAGTTGTTGTGATCAGGAACGCACGGTCTGAAAAGGCGGTGGAAACAGATTCGATCGTAACTTTCAAAAGGGAATTGGATAATTGCTTGAAGAGGGGAAAACTTTCAGGGCTACAGGGAAAGAGCAGGGGAGTGGGACTAATTGGATCGCTCTTTCAAAGCTTCGGCACAGACACGATGGGCCGAATGGCCTCCTTCTGCGCTGTATCATTCTATGATTCTATTTGCAGCATTTTTGTGAGCAGGATGGAGAGATTGGTGTGGGGGGAAGGAATTGTTCCTAAAACCTTTAAAATGTTGTATAAATTCTAAAATATAATGTATTTCCATTGTACATTATTTATTTTAAAATGTCATCTGAGCAAGTTGGTTTGAAGTTATTCCTTTCAAGTAACTAATTAAAAAGGTTTCTTTACTATTTGAACTGACAAGAAGCACCAGCCGTGAGTGACATGCTTATTCCTACCCTGGATGAATCTTGCCAGCCCGATCTCTCCGAGAATCTACGCAGTGTGATAGGAGGAGGTGGGAGCCAATCGCACGTTCATTGAGCAACAGTGAGGATCTGAACATTGCTTGAATGTTATACAGCAATCAAAAGAAAAATGATGGTGATCGAATGTTTTAATCACAGAATTTGACCTTCAACCTCTGATTTAGACTCCAATCCAGACCGATAGATGGACGGCTATTGGCTGTAAAGGTCTTGTGTGGGAAGAGCTTGACAGCCCCAACTCTCTTCCCAGTGGCTGCTCCATTCCCAACACTGACATCCCTCACATCGATTAGCACAAAACCTCACCACAAAATGAACAAGAAGGAAAGAACTTGCACTTAAGTAACATTGTAAATAGTAAGGCTGTCTTGCTGCAATTGTACCTTGGTGAGACCACATCTGGAGTAGGTTCACCAGATTGGTTCCAGGGATGAGAGGGCTGTCCTATGAGGAAAGATTGTGTAGAATGGTCCTATACTCTCTGGAGTTTAGAAGAATGAGAGGTGATCTCATTGAAATATACAAGATTCTGAAGGGGATTGACAGGGTAGATGCTGAGAGGCTGTTTTCCCCTGGCTGGAGAGTCTCGAATTAGGGGAAGGCCATTTAAGACAGAGATGCAGAGGAATTTCTTCACTCAGAGGGTTGTGAATCTTTGGAATTTTCTGTCCAGATGGCTGTGGATGCTGAGTCTCTGAATATATTCAAGGCTGAGATCGATAGATTTTTGGAGACTAGGGGAATCAAGGGATATGGAGATCGGGCGGGAAAGTGGAGTTCAGGTTGATGATCAGCCATGATCCTATTAAATGGCGGAGGAAGCTTGAGGGGCTGTAGGACCTATCTCATGTTCTTATTGTACTTTGTCCCTCAGAAACATAGCCAAGCACTCCACATACAGTGAATTACATAAAGTGCAGTCACTGTTGTTCTGTAGACGAACATTCATTACTAATACAAGCTCTAGGACTAGGGGACATGGGGCGATTTTAACCCTACTCGCCCACCTGAAACCGGGCATGTGGGCAATGAAAATGGCTCAGGTTACTCATGCGCCCTGGAGCCACTGTGAGCTGACTGCTTGCGATTTTCTCCTGCTCTCCTGAGCATGTGGCCAGAACAGCAGGTCAAGGCTGCTGAGACCCTTTTCACAGCAGGTCCTGATATTGTCACCGGGACCTGACTGCAATTTTAACTCGGCTTAAGCTGGAAACGGCAGTGAGTTCCTGGCCAGGTCAACCCAGTGAGGAAGGGGATTGAATAGGTCCAGAGACCCCAGTCGGACGGCCAGCCAACCCACCTGCCACTAACCTTCTGTCAGCGGCCGGGGTCCGGGATCCACGTTTGTCTACGAACTTCAGTCGACTATCTGCTCAGAATGGGTGGGGGGTGGGCGGGGAGGGGATTGGACAGCGAGATCTAAATGACTCCAGGTCAAATTTCTGGAACAGTGGTGCGACTCACACCATTGTTCATCCACCCAAAACCAGCAGATAAAGTGTTGGGCCCAAGGATTCAAGCTTAGTCAAGGAAAGCTAAATCCACAGTTATGGCAGGCAGCTTGTGTGTAAATATGTGGAATAGTCTGCTCAGGGAGTTAGTGCGTCAATGCTTCAAGAGAGCGACAAATACCATTTTTATAGTGTTATTTAACATTACAATGTTGCACTGCAGTGACTTAATCACACAATTCCCCAAACAATCTGTCGGTTGGGTTTTTTACTGCCTGAGATGTCTGCGCCCCTCTAATTCTGCCCTCCTGAGCATCCGTGATAATAATCGCTCAGCCATCGGTGGCCGTGCTTTCTGTTGCCTAGGCCACCAAGCTCTGGCATTCCCTACCCAAACCTCTCCACCTCTCTACCTCTCTTTCCTCCTTCAAGACGCTCCTTAAAACCTACCTCTTTGACCAAGCTTTTTGGTCACCTGCGCTAATTTCTACTTATGTGGCTCATTGTCAAATTTTTAATCTCATAATACTCCTGTGAAGCACCTTGGGCCGTTTCACTACATTAAAGGCGCAATATAAACACAGGTTGTTGTTGTCGGCATAGCTGTACAATGTGACAGGGATCAACTAGGAGCAAGGAGTCTCTCATATCCTTCGGGGAGGAACATGACGGCCCTACCCGCTCTGGTATACATGTGACTCCAGTCCCAGATGAAGTATTTGAGTGGAGTGTCCGATTGGCACCATTGTGCCAGCCAATGAGATGTGGGGGAAGGGGCAGGACTTTCACACAACGGTGTGTTTACAGCAGATAACGTCAATTTACAGGGTCTACTTAAAAGGAGTCTCTATGAACTAGAACGCGCAGCAATGGCTCCCGATAAAAGCAAGGCTGATTTTAATATGTATAAATGCACACGAGGCCCATACTTGAGAGAAGATCACTCTGTGGCCTGTTACCTTTATTACCAAGACCTCAAGAGACAGACGGTGCGTGGAGCTTCCCCTTTTATACCGGAAAGTCCAGGTTAGGAGTGTCTCCCACAAGTTCGCCCCCTGTGGTCAGTGTTCTCAAGATGTACAACTTAGATCAGCTTATACATGGGTTACAATGATAGTTGAATACATGACATCATCTCCCCCACAAAGTCTTATTGGGATCACAGGTTAAGTCTCTCTGGTGGTTTAAGCTCCCTTGTAGAGCGCCTGAGTTGGGGCTCCGGTTGTTGGGCACTGGCCTGAGTGTCTGCTGTTTGCGGTACCTCAGGCCTGTCCGGACTGCCCACAGTGACTGGGTTCACCTGTGCTGGAGTAAACTCTACGTCGTGTTCTTCCTCTGCTTCTTCTATGGGGTTGCTGAACCTCCTTTTAGTTTGATCCACGTGTTTGCGGCAGATTTGTCCACTGGTAAGTTTAACTACCAAAACCCTATTCCCCTCTTTGGCAATCACAGTGCCTGCGAGCCATTTGGGCCCTGCAGCGTAATTAAGGACAAAAAGAGGGTCATTCACATCAATACATCGCGCCCTCGCATTCCTGTCATGGTAGTCACATTGTGACTGACGCCTGCTCTCAACAATTTGGTTTTGAGTGTCCTTTTCATTAGCAGCTCTGCGGGTGGAACCCCTGTGAGCGAGTGTGGTCGGAATCTATTGGCCAACTGGAGGCGTGATAAGCGGCTTTGTAGGGAACCCCCTTGGATCTGAGCATCCCTTGTTTGATTATCTGCACTGCTCGTTCCGCCTGGCCGTTTGAGGCCGGCTTGAACGGTGCCGTTCTGACATGGTTGATTCCATTGCCTGCCATGAAGTCCTGGAATTAAGTGCTTGTGAAGCACGGGCCATTGTCGCTGACCAAGACGTCCAGTAGACCATGGGCGGCAAACATTGCCCGTAGATTTTCTACCATGGCAGAGGATGTGCTTGAATTAAAATGACACACTCAATCCATTTGGAGTAGGCATCGACTACATGAAAGGACCTGCGTAGTCCACATGGATTGGCAGGCCAGGACCAGGGGCTAAGGGGGGCTTCTCTGGGTGCGTTGCCCAGCTGAGCACACGTGTTGCATCTGCGAACACAAAGTTCCAGGTCTGCATCTATCCCTGGCCACCAAACGTGTGAGCTAGCAATTGCCTTCATCATGACAATGCCCGGGTGCTCATTTTGAAGTTCTCTGATAAACGCCTCTCTGCCCATCTGGGGCATGACTACTTGGTTTCCCCACAGTAGGCAATCGGCCTGAATCGAGAGTTCATCCTTGCGCCTAAGAAACGGTTTAAACTCCTCAGGGCATGCCCCGTACGTGGCTGCCCAGTCCCCATTCAGGAAACATTTCTTAACTAAAGACAGTAGCGGGTCTCTATTTGTCCAGACTTTAATCTGACGGGCTGTCACAGGGGAGCCTTCGCTTTCGAAAGCTCCAACAGCCATGATCATCTCAGCAGCATGCTCGGTAGCCCCTCAGTGGTGGCTAGTGGTAGCCTGCTGAGTGCATCGGCGCATTTTTCAGTGCCCGGTCTGTGCCGAATTGTGTAGTCATAGGCGGCTAACGTAAGTGCCCACCTCTGTATGCGGGCCGATGCATTTGCATTTATGGCCTTGTTGTCGGACAAAAGGGACGTTAGGGGTTTGTGATCTGTCTCCAGCTCAAATTTCCTGCCAAACAGGTACTGGTGCATTTTTTTTTACTGCATATACACATGTTAGCGCTTCCTTTTCTACCATCCCATAGCCCCTTTCTGCCCGGGACAGACTTCTGGAGGCATAACTGACCCTTGGCATTCACGTGCTGCAACACACACCTGACCCCATTGGACGATGCATCACACGTTAAAACTAGTTTCTTACACGGGTCATATAACGTTAACAGTTTGTTGGAGCATAACAAATTGCCTGCTCTATCAAAAGCCCTTTCCTGGCTGTCCCCCCAGACCCAATCGCGACCTTTGCGTAGGAGCACATGTAGCGGCTCTAACAGTGTGCTCAATTTGGAAAGGAAGTTGCCAAAATAGTTTAGGAGCCCCAGGAACGAGCGCAGCTCCGTCGTGTTACGGGGTCTGGGTGCTCTCTGGATCGCTTCCGTTTTGGATGCAGTAGGTCTGATCCCGTCTGCTGCTACCCTCCTCCCCAGGAATTCTACCGCTGGAGTTAAGAAGACGCACTTCGCCTTTTTCAGTCGCAGCCCAACCTGGTTCAGTCTGCGTAGCACCTCCACCAGGTTGTGGAGGTGTTCTTCAGTATCTTGAAAAACCACCATCCTCGGAATCGACTTGAGGAGGCTTTCCATATTTCGCTGAAAGATCGCGGCAGCCGAACAAATCCCGAACGGACATCTGTTATACTCAAACAACCCCTTGTGTGTCGTGATGTTGGTCAGCTTCTTCGACTCACTCACCAGCTCCTGGGTCATGTAAGCTGAGGTCAGGTCCAATTTTGAAAAAAGTTTGCTACTAGATAGCGTCGCAAGTAGGTGCTCCGTTCTCGGTAGCGGGTACTGGTCTCGGAGTGACACCCGGTTGATGGTGGCCTTGTAATCGCCACATATCCTGACCGACCCATCCGCCTTGAGCACCGGCAAGATTGAGCTCGCCCAGTCACTGAATTCGACTGGCGAGATGATGCCTTCCCTCAGCAGGCGGTCCAATTCACATTCTATCTTTTCCCGCATCACATACGGCACCGCTCTGGCCTTGTGGTGTACTGGCCTGGGGTCTGGGTTTATGTGAATCACTACCTTGGTCTCCATGAAAGTGCCGATGCCAGATTGAAATAATGAGTCAAATTTGTCCAGGAACTGTGAGAATGATACTCGCTCCACAGAGGAAATTGCATTGACATCGCCCCATTTCCAGTTCATGACAGCAAGCCAACTCCTCCCCAGTAGTGCAGGACCATCCCCCAGGACAATCCAGAGTGGCAACCTGTTCTCCGAATCGTTGTGGGTCACAACTACCGTAGCGCTGCCTAGCACCGGAATGATCTCCTTTGTATATGTTCGAAGCAGTGCGTCAATTGGCAATAATTTTGGCCTCCTGGCCTTGGACACCCACAACCTTTCGAACTGTTTGATATTCATCAGGGACTGGCTGGCCCCCGTGTCTAGCTCCATTAGTACTGGGATGCCATTGAGGAGCACTTTCATCATTATCGGTGGCGTCCTGGTATATGAACTGTATGTGCTCCATATCAACTCGCTGAACTTCAGCTTCCAGCGATTTTCCCCAATATTCATTTGGCCTCATAGGGCTTACATCGGGCCCATCCTCCTCGTACATCAACCTGGCTGCCAGCTTCCTGCACATACGTGCCAAGTGACCGCTGACGTTGCAGTTTCTGCAGGTATATTGCTGATGCCTGCAAGCTCTGGCTGGGTGTTTGCCCCCACACCTCCAGCATGAGCTAGAGGCCCCATTGTCAGAAACAAAAGGTCCATTACCAGTCGATCGTCTCTGACTGTCTCTGTAACTGTCCTTAAGCGCACCATTAACAGGTGTTGATGGCCCCATTACTGGCCTCATTGTCCATTGTGCTGACATGAATTGCCGTTCAGCTAGCCATTGTCTCTGTTGAATTCACCATTTGGGTTCGACTGCATGTTGGGGCGTGTCCGATTGCCCTTGTCTGCCGAGAGAACTGTGTGCCGCGTTAACAATGTTGACTCCCTGGTTGTTTGCCGCATTTGAGCCAAGATTGTTGCCATAAATCATTCTGGTCTCTTCCTTTCCTGAGATAATTGTCTGGGCTATCAGAGCCGCCGCTTCCAAGGTCAAGTCTTTGGTCTCAATCAGTTTCCTGAAAACCCCAGCACGCCCGATGCCCTCAATAAAAAAGTCTTGCAGCATCTCTGCTCTGCATGCATCTGGGAACTTACATAGGCTCGCCAATCGCCAGAGATCTGCCACGAAGTCTGGAAAGCTTTGCCCTTCTCGCCGCCGGTGCGTGTAAAACCGGTGTCTCGCCATGTGCATGCTGCTCGCCGGTTTAAGGTGTTCACCGATCAACTTACTGAGCTCTTCAAACGTCTTATCCGCCGGCTTCTCTGGCACGAGAAGGTTCTTCATCAGGGAGTACGTCCTGGATCCACAAACCGTCAGGAGATGAGCCCTGCGTTTGTTGACCGAATCGTGTCCCAACCATTCCTTAGTGCCAAAACTTTGCTGTAATCTCTCAGTAAAGTCGTCCCAATCATCACCAACACAGTACCTCTCTTCTGTGCTGCTAGTGGTCATGCTCGTGTGGTTCAAATCCAGTTTCTTGTCGCCAATAATATGTCCTTCCTATACAGTATAAATGCACATGAGGCCAATACTTGAGAGAAGGTCACTCTGTGACCAGTTACCTTTATTACCAAGACCTCAAGAGTCAGATGGTGGGTGGAGCTTCCCCTTTTATACCAGAAAGTCCAGGTTAGGAGCGTCTCCCACAAGTTCACTCCCTGTGGTCAGCGTTCTCAAGGTGTACAACTTAGGTCAGCTTATACATGGGTTACAATGACAGTTGAATACATGACAGACGTCTCCAGCAAAATGCAGTGGCTTGACTGTTACTGCCCGAGGGGCATCCATGGGTTGGGTGCTTTTGATGTTTAATTGCTGGGCAATATGGGGGAGGTGCCGGGGAGCAGACCATCTCCCCACTCTCTCAGCCCATGCATCATGGGATGGCATCCACAAGGAGGAGAAAGAATTATTTTAAGAACTGCAGGACATAAATGTTAAAAGTATCATGTGATGATACACATTTCTTTCATTTCATTTTACCAATATGAACAATATGAGCAGGTTTGATATGATTGTGAACAGCTGTGTCATTTACAAGATGAAAGGGCCTTCCAGTACGTAAAGGTTAAATGAGGCAATGTGTGGACCTCCTGTGATCACTAATAGCTGTTCAAACTCGCTACATCACATCCCCAAATTACCATTTTATTACCATTTCCGTTCTGCCAGGGGGAAGGGATATTTCTACTTTTGCTCCCTTTCCCAGTGATCCTCTTCTAGCCAGACTGTGGAAATCCACAACACGTTTATCGCCCCTTGCACTAAACACAGAGGGGGGCGAAACGTCAGCTCCTGTGTGGCTGCCATTAGCATCTCTGGGGGCACGAACTCGAATAAGAGGCAGCGCCTCGCTCGGCTGCGCCTGGCGGTGATGAAGTCATCGCCTTACGCAGCGCCCCGTTATCACCCTGGAAGAGAAATTCGGCCGCGCCCCCTCACTTAGCGCCTGGCGGTAACAACGACAGCTTCAGCCGTCGAGTGCAGTCGAGAGTCGGCTGGAGGAGCGCTATTTAAAGGCGCCATCTTTACAAAAACATTTTATCGGCCATTACTCTGTGCAGCTTGCTAACACATAGGCAGAGTGGCTGGTGGACAGATCTGAGCGATTTTCACTTCAAGGACTGTTCGGCCTCTTAACTATTCTTTTGTTTCATTGAGGGCAGATTAGAAAGCACAACATTAATATCGTTTCATGGGGGCTGCGTTGACACTCGACCGCCTGCTGTGACGTCACTGTCAGAGGCTTCTTCGATGGAGACAAAGGTGGAGACAAATGCAGAGATAAAGGCATTGAGAAAGACGGGCAGAAAGGGCAAAGAGCGGGACAGGAAGCAGGACCGGGAAAAAGGCAGCAAAATGTGGCCAGAGGGAGAAGGCCCAACAGGCCTGGCAATGGGAGACCTTACCCTCCCAGGGTATTCTGGGAGCAGTTCTACAGTAATTTCACTGAGGAGCAGTGTATTCGAAGGCCTGCAACCAGACCTCGAGCCTCAGACCAGGGTGAGGACGGCTCTCTCAGTGGCACTCAAGGTCATCATCACTCTCAATTTCTACACCAGCAGATCCTTCCAATGTGTAACAGGAGACACCTCCAACATTTCCCAGTTTGCCGTCAATTGCTCCATCCGCGAGATCACATTTGCTCTGTACAGGAGAAGGGACGACATTTCCTTCCCCATAACTAGAAGCAGCACGAGCGTGCATGTGGCTTTGTCAGGATAGTGGACTTGCCCATGGTGCAGGGCGCCATTGACTGCACCCACGTCGCTTCATCCTGTGCCAGACCGGTGTGCCAGCTCTCTTCCAGCCACTATATCAAGGTCGCGGTTGGCTGCTGGGAGACTAGGGCTATCCGCTCTCCACCTGGCTCATGACTCCCCTCCACAACCCCAACACTCCTGCCCAGCACTCATACAATGAGAGCCATACCACCACCACCAGGAACAACACTGAGCAGACCAGAGTGCTGAAGCAAGGGTTCCATTGCCTTGACCGCTCGGGAGGAGCCCTCCAGTACTCGCCTGAGCGGGTGTCCCTATTTGTCGTTGTCTACTGCATGCTGCACAATCTGGCCATCATGAGGGCACAGCCATTGCCGCACCAGCTCAAGAGGAGGAGGAGGAACAGCAGGAGCAGGAGCAGCAACACCAGTGATAGAGGCAGCCACTCCATCGTGATTCTGCATGGGGATTCCACGACCGTCTCATCAGACTTAGGTTCCAGTGAGTAACCTCCCACTTCCCGGTTCCTGTGGACGTCCCCATCACCACATCAATTTGCCCTTCCATACCAAAGCCCCAAAACTGAAATGAGAGACAACAGCAAAGATGAAACATTCAAATCAAAATTTATGTAATAACAATTTACTGTATCATGATGTATTTAAGGACCACCCATGTGCATTTCCTTACATCCCCTCTTTGCTTTAACTATTCCCGTGCTCTTCCGCAGTGTGTCCCCTGTGGCTGCAGCGGGGCTGGTGGAAGGCTGCTGAGTGTTGGTGCCAGAGACTACAGGTGGTCTTGCAGGACGCCCTCAACCAGCTCTAGACCTGGAAGGCCCGGCTGTAGGCTGCACCACCTCGGGCTGGGCGGCCGCAGTGTGGGCTGGCTGGGTGACAGGCAGTGACACATACAATGGCGGAGTGGCAGTGGTGGGATCAGGAATGCTGTCACCATGAGAGAGGACAGCAGGGTCCTGCTCCACTGACCCAGTACCACTCCCCTGGGGCAGCACCTCAACATCCCCACCAGTCTGCTGGAGCATAGATTGTTGTGCTGCTGTGACACCGTGAGATCCCCGGTGGTCTGTGGTGGACCCAGTGATGATGGCAGCAGTCAGAGCATCTGTGGCATCCAGCTGAGACTGCATGAGAGCAGTCTGAGACCCAATGCCACCAACTACTGTCTGCATTACAGCACTAAGATGTTGTGTTACTTCTGCCTGTGCTGTAATGGAAGCTGTCACATTGCCCATGGCACGTGTCGTGAGGTCTGGGTCACCATGGTTTCTCTGGGAGTTCACCATCATCTGTAGACTGAAAATGCTGGGCTCCATGGTGTGCGCAGAGCTCTGTGTCATGTTGGAGGTGGACTCCTCACCAACGCCGAGAGGCTTTCAGACACCCTTGTGTCATGTATGTATGCTTGGGTTTACTAGCCATCAGGGAGCGCCACTGTCAGAGGTCATTGGGCTGTGCGCAAGTGTGTGCGGCCCAGGTATAAAAGGCCAGCCATCTTGTAATGTGATCACTTCGGGCCCTAATAAAGTAAAGCCAGGTTTGTACCTGTTCGGAGTTCACAGTATTCAGTCTTTTGAGTTGTTGCATACACAACACCTTGCTATTGCACCTATGATATCAGAGTGCATGGCCATCACCTTTTGTGTGAATACCTCCCCATCGAGGTCCTCATCTGAGTCCTGTGGAGCAGAACTCGTGTGCTAACTCGCCCTCCGGGGAGATGATTCCTGAGGTTCCCTTTCCCCTTGGTCTTGCTGCAGCCCGCTAGGCCCCAGTGCATCACCCAGTGCAGACCCCACTACTAACCTAACCTCTAACAAATACGTAGTGTGGGTATCTGAGCTGGTGCCTGCGGATGAGGGAAGCAATGACGCAGTGCTTGGCTCCTCCTTCTCCGGCTCTTCCTCGTCTTTCTCTCCTTCCAGAATCTCTTGGTGAGGCTCAGGTGCAGGTTCCACAGCTACTGCCTGGTGATCTGAAAGCATAAATGACACAAGACTCGCGTTAAGGTGAGGGCAGGGGGCAGAAATGGAAGGAAGGCAGACAGTATCAGAAGCTGGAAAGCAATAAAGACTTCTGGTTTGACGGGCGCGTGGGATGAGAAAGGGAGAAGGGATAAAGATACTGTTGTTGTCCCCAGTGGGGTCGATATCTCCGCCGGCACCTGCGGGCCAATGAGCCACAGCGCTCGCTCCTCAAGGTCAGTGAGCTCGCGCAAGGAACCCTGAGATAAAAATACTGTCCAAGAGAAGGTGTAATCTCATGGGAAGGAGAAGGTTTTTATCTAAGGGTTGAGACAAAGAACTCGACATATCATAGGTTAAATGGTCCTATCCATTAATTGCCCCAGTTCCACCACTAAAAATAGAATAAAGGAGATATCTAAAGAGCTTTTCAGGGAAGACGGTGCAGAGAAGAGCTGTTCATGCCAATAGCCATCTGTCCAGTCGGGACTAGTACCAGTTACTTGTCATGGTCGTATGCCTATCCTGATTGTGTGTTGGGTTGAACTGAATTTGAACTACTGCTCGTTAATAAAATGCCTTATAACTCCTACGACCGTTTTGGGTAATGGTCTATTACTCCTAAGACCCTTTGGGTAATCTGTGTGTTACCTGTGATCCAAATCTAACAGTGGTGTCAGAAGTGGGATTCACAGAGTAGGGGTCACAGCACCCTCGATTTGTGAAAACCAGGTGTAATGTATTTGCTTCATGGGTTCTTGCTTAAGAATTCATCGCAATGCATTCCTATTAAGATGTAGTTGGTGTTATATATGCAGACTATAGATATACTCTATGTGTAGTCACTGTATTGTTGTATAAGATGGAGACTTGTTTACCTGATGTACTATCAATAAGGTTTACACTGTGTATATACTATGCTGGCATCACTAGAGGGTGCAACTGGTGGAGATCAGGGTATCCTGTCCTGGTGGCAGGGGCTGTATAAAAGGGCAGCCACCATGCTGCTGCCTCACTCTGGAGTTACGAATAAAGGACCAAGATCACTAAGGTTTGAGTACAACACATTGACTCGTGGAGTCATTCATAAGTACTTAACAGACATAACAACTGGCGACGAGAATACGGACTTTCACACAATTATGGCTACCTTTGGCTCACTAAAAGACTTTGCAGAGGGTGGTGATTGGGATGCTTTCACGGAAAGGCTCAAGCTATATCTCGTGGCAAATGACCTGGCAGGGGAGACGGACGCATCGGGGGAGAAGCGCAAGGTTATATTGCTGACTAGTTGTGGGCCTGAGGTCTACCACCTCGTCAGGGATTTGCTGGCACCCACGAAGGCCAAGAATAAGACATATGATGAGCTGACTGAATTAATTTGCGACTAACTAAAACCAAAAGAGAGCATCCTCATGGCCAGGCACAGATTCTACACTCACCACAGACCCGAGGGCCAGGAAATTGCAAAATATGCTGCCGACCTCAGGAGACTTGCGGCACCATATGATTTTGGCACGCACCTCAATGCAGCATTGCGAGACATCTTCGTTGTGGGAATTGGCCATGAGGGCCTCCTTCACAAGCTAGTATCTAACAACACCGCAGTAAACCTGCAGAAGACCATCAGCATCAGTCAGGCGTTCATGACCTCGACCTGCAGCACCAAGCAAATTATTCATCCTGTGGACTCAAACTCGGCAAGTACTGTACACAGAATGGTGCCTTTCACAGAACGTGGCTCTGCCGAGGGCAGAGAGCACAGACTGCAGGATTCCAGAACTCATAGTCTGACATGGGGTACTAATCGAGTAGCACCATGCTGGCATTGCGGAGGAAACCATAGGGCTCACCAGTGTCAGTTTGCTGAGTACCTATGCAAAGCCTGGTACATGAAGGGCCACCTCCAGCTTATGTGCAAAAGAAATACAACTCACCGTCTAGCAGAGGAGTCGGTAGATGACTTTGAATCCAGTGGGGAGTATGATGATTTGACCAGAGAGGCAGCTCAGCCCCATGAAGTGGTGCATGGAGTGTATACTTGCATCACCGATTGTCCTCCAGTGAAGATGGAACGGCGTTCCAGTCTTCATGGAAGTGGACACGGGAGCGAACCAGTCAGTGATGAGCCAAGATGCCTTTGAGAGGCTATGGAATGAAAAACGACCCGAGCTGGTTCCAGTACAGGAAACGTTGCACACCTATACCAAGGAGCTGATCCCAGTCCTTGATAGTGCGGATGTAAGTGTAATCCATAATGGCGTGGTGCACAAGTTACCTCTGTGGATTGTTGCAGGTGATGGTCCAACGCTACTTGGAAGAAGGTGGATGGTGAAGATCCAGTGGAAATGGGAAGACCTCTTCACTCCAGCAATCGATGTCCCCTGTGTTCAGAGGCAGAGCAAAACCTCACCTTCGCTTGGGCCAGGAACCAGACCAGCGCAGCACCTGAGGCACAGACTGCCATCACAACTGCATGGCAATGATCCGACCAGAATGGCCTAAAAGTACCTTCCCGGCTCCAGTGACAGGACTCCTGGGGAGGAAGTTCGAATTCACAGGCACTCTTCCAGCTTTTGTGGCAGAATTGCGGGAGAGAAGGATCAAGGAAGTTGACCTCGAGGACAGAGGCACGATGGCGTCCCTGCTGCAGCGAGGTGCACTGCGGCAGACCACAAGGTGCAATGCTGAGGGAGCAACATGTGATGTCTAACAAAGGATTTTTTGGGGGTAAAGCCAGCAGGGTTCTCTTAAAGGAAACCTGTAACCAACTGAACTTACAGAGACATTGTATGCATGGCAATCAATGTAACGAACCGATTAAGATTGTGAACAAAATGTTGTTGCGAGGTGTCGGGAATAGATTGTCCCCAAAATTAGCAAGCAAGCAAATTCGGGAGGGTAAAGGCGCTGATCCTGATGCCCTGCCCCATGTGTGCCCACAAGTTATAGGCCAGCGACCTCAGGAGGGTGAAGGCACTGATCCTGATGCCCTGCCCCATGTGTGCCCACAAGTTATAGTCCAGCGACCTCAGGAGGGTGAAGGCACTGATCCTGATACCCTGCCCCAGGTGTCCCCACAAGTTATAGGCCAGCGACCTCAGGAGGGTGAAGGCACTGATCCTGATACCCTGCCCCAGGTCTATCCCACGCTGCAGGCACCCGATGGCACTATTCGCCATGGTCCTGGAAACAAAAACGGTGCCAATATGCGCAGTCGTCCACTGTTGCCCACCACCCGGGTGGAGACGGCGCAGCCCCCAGACCCAGTCGCTACCTCGGCCATGTCTGAGAGCGAAAGGTCAGAACCAACGAGTTCCCCAAATGGGACCTGGAACAGCCAGGTTCCCAACAACGTTAGAGATCAGGCAGAAGATTCTGCAGTTCTCAAAGGAGGACAGAGAGGCCACACACATCTGTGGCTCTGCCCACCACTAGGCAATGGCAAAGGCCCTGAGTCCTGGCAAGGTGAGCGAACCAAGCCCACCCTGCTAGCAGGGAGTGCAGCGCCATCATCAGACGATTAGGACCCCGTCCGGTTGCTCTGGAACTAGCGTCCTCGCATACCTGTACTGCTACCTTAGTACTGACCATGACTGAACCATGAATGTAATCTACTCAATCCTGGCGCACAACCGTAAACTGTAACGAATGTAAATCACTGAACCAAGGTGTCACGATACAAACTATACTTTCTTTCCTTGTACTTGCACTGTGTCTGATCCTGTATGTTAATGTAACGGGTCAGCTGCATGATCTCACTGTGGGAGGGTGGGGAAATGGATGTATGTAGCCAAGGACACACACATGGATCACACCCAGAACCCACTGGAACCTCGACTGCATGAATGAACCATCCAAACTGGTAACCACTCCCCAACGTTGTGGCAAAAGAACTTGAGTGTTAACAGGGAGAGAGCCAAGCCAAAGCACAGCCAAGGTGCAAGGGCTTTTGCCACTTAAGTCAGAGGAGAGCTAAGCCAGTGCACAAAGTGCAAACATAATTGGCACCAAGGACTTGGGGGAGAGTGATGTTATATATGCAAACCATAGATATACTCTCTCTGTAATCACCGTATAGTTGCATAAGATGGAGACTTATTTACCTGATGAATTATCAATAAGGTTTACATAGAAACATAGAAACATAGAAAATAGGTGCAGGAGTAGGCCATTCAGCCCTTCGAGCCTGCACCACCATTCAATAAGATCATGGCTGATCATTCACCTCAGTACCCGTTTCCTGCTTTCTATCCATACACCTTGATCCCGTTAGCCGTAAGGGCCATATCTAACTCCCTCTTGAATATATCCAATGAACTGCCATCAACAACTCTCTGCGGCAGGGAATTCCACAGGTTAACAACTCTCTGAGTGAAGAAGTTTCTCCTCCTCTCAGTCCTAACTGGCTTACCCCTTATCCTTAGACTGTGTCCTCTGGTTCTGGACTTCCGCAACATCGGGAACATTCTTCCTGCATCTAACCTGTCCAGTCCTGTCAGAATTTCATATGTTTCTATGAGATCCCCTCTCATCCTTCTAAACTCCAGTGAATATAGGCCCAGTTGATCCAGTCTCTAATCATCCCAGGAATCAGTTTGGTGAACCTTCGCTGCACTCACTCAATAGCAAGAACTCGCTCAATAGCCAGATTGTTCCAGTACTCAAAAGTGATGGCACGGTCAGGATTTGCAGCGATTATAAACAAACTATTAATCATTTCTCGCTACAGGACCAATACCCGCTACCTAAGGCAGACGACCTACTTGCGACGTTGGCAGGAGGCAAGACGTTCACCAAGCTCGACCTGACTTCGGCCTACATGACGCAGGAGCTGGAGGAGTCTTCGAAGGCCTCACCTGCATCAACACGCACAAGGGACTGTTCATCTACAACAGATGCCCGTTTGGAATTCGATCAGCTGCAACGATCTTCCAGAGAAACATGGAGAGCCTACTCAAGTCGGTACCACGCACGGTGGTTTTTCAGGATGACATATTGGTCACGGGTCGGGACACCGTCGAGCACCTACAAATCCTGGAGGAGGTCCTCCAACGACTGGATCGTGTAGGGCTGTGGCTGAAGAGGTTGAAATGCGTCTTCATGGCAACAGAAGTGGAGTTTTTGGGGAGAAAGATCGTAGCGGACGGAATTCGGCCCACAGATGCCAAGACAGAGGCTATCAGGAACGCGCCCAGGCCACAGAACGTCATGGGGCTGCGGTCGTTCCTGGGAATCCTCAACTATTTTTGGTAACTTCCTACCGTGGTTAAGCACCCTCTTAGAGCCCCTACATGTGTTATTGCGTAAAGGTGAGAACTGGGTATGGGGAAAAAAACAAGTAATTGCTTTTGAGAAATCCAGAAACATTTTATGCTCCAACAAGCTGCTTGTATTGTATAACGCATGTAAAAGATTTGTGCTAGCATGTGATGCATCGTCGTACGGAGTTGGGTGTGTGTTACAACAAGCTAACATTGCGGGGAAGTTGCAACCTGTTGCCTATGCCTCCAGGAGCTTGTCTAAGGCTGAGAAGGCCGACAGCATGATTGAGAAAGAGGCATTGGTGATCATTTTCCAACAGTCTATCGACTCTGGATCAGTCCCTATGGACTGGAGGGTAGCTAATGTAACACCATTTTTTAAAAAATGAAGGAGAGAGAAAATGGGTAATTATAGACCGGTTAGCCTGACATCAGTAGTGGGAAAAATTTGGAATCAATTATTAAATATGACATAGCAGCGCATTTGGAAAGCAGTGACAGGATTGGTCCAAGTCAGCATGGATTTATGAAAGGGAAATCACGAATCTTCTGGAATTTTTTGAGGATGTAACTAGCAGAGTGGACAAGGGAGAACCAGTGGATGTGGTGTGTTTGGACTTTCAAAAGGCTTTTGACAAGGTCCCACACAAGAGATTGGTGTGCAAAATCAAAGCGCATGGTATTGGGGGTAATGTACTGACGTGGATAGAGAACTGGTTGGCAGAAAGAAAGCAGAGAGTCGGGATAAACGGGTCCTTTTCAGAATGGTGGGCAGTGACTAGTGGAGTGCCGCAGGGCTCAGTGCTGGGACCCCAGCTCTTTACAATATATATTAACGATTTAGATGAAGGAATTGAGTGTAATATCTCCAAGTTTGCGGATGACACTAAACTGGGTGGCAGTGTGAGCTGTGAGGAGGACACTGAGAGGCTGCAGGGTGACTTGGACAGGTTAGGTGAGTGGGCAAATACATGGACAGATGCAGTATAATGTGGATACATGTGAGGTTATTTATTTTGGGGGCAAAAACACAAAGGCAGAATATTATCAGAATGGCGGCAGATTAGGAAAATGGGAGGTGCAATGAGACCTGGGTGTCATGGTTCATCAGTCACTGAAAGTGGGCATGCAGATACAGCAGGCGGTAAAGAAGGCAAATGGTATGTTGGCCTTCATAGCTAGGGATTTTGAGTATAGGAGCAGGGAGGTCTTATTGTTGTACAAGGCCTTAGTGAGGCCTCACCTGGAATATTGTGTTCAGTTTTGGTCTCCTAATCTGAGGAAGGACATTCTTGCTATTGAGGGAGTGCAGCGAAGGTTCACCAGACTGATTCCAGGGATGGCTGGACTGTCATATGAGGAGAGACTTGGTCAACTGGGCCTTTATTCACTGGAGTTTAGAAGGATGAGAGGGGATCTCGTAGAAACGTGTAAGATTCTGATGGGACTGGACAGGTTAGATGCAGGAAGAATGTTCCCGATGTTGGGGAAGTCCAGAACCAGGGGACATAGTCTTAGGATAAGGGGTAGGCCATTTAGAACAGAGATGAGGAGAAACTTCTTCACTCAGAGAGTTGTTAACCTGTGGAATTCCCTGCCGCAGAGAGTTGTTGATGCCAGTTCATTGGATTTATTCAAGAGGGATTTAGATATGGCCCTTATGGCTAAGGGGATCAAGGGGTATGGAGAGAAAGCAGGAAAGGGGTACTGAGGGAATAATCAGCCATGATCTTATTGAATGGCGGAGCAGGCTCGAAGGGCCGAATGGCCTACTCCTGCAACTATTTTCTAAGTTTCTATGTTTCTATTAGCATGTGTGTTCGGGGTAAAGAAAATGCATCAGTACCTGTTTGGTCTCAAATTTGAGCTGGAAACCGATCACAAGCCCCTCATATCCCTGTTCGATGAAGACAAGGGGATAAATACTAATGCCTCAGCCTGCACACAAAGGTGGGCACTCGCGCTATTAGCGTATAACTATACCATCCAGGCATCAAGAACTGTGCGGATGCTCTCAGTCGGCTACTATTGCCCACCACGGGGGTGGAAATGGCACAGCCTGCAAACTTGTTGATGGTGGCACAGCCCGCAGGCTTGTTGATGGTCATGGAAGCATTTGAAAATGATATATCACCTGTCACGGCCCGCCAGATTAGGACTTGGACCAGCCAAGATCCTCTGCTGTCCCGAGTTAAAAAACTGTGTACTGCATGGGAGCTGGGCCAGCATGCCCGTTGAAATGCAAGAGCTAATCAAGCCATTCCAACGGCGAAAGGATGAGCTGTCCATTCAGGCAGACTGTCTGTTGTGGGGTAACCACGCGTAGTGCTACCCAAAAAGGGCAGGGAGACGTTCATCTCAGATCTCCACAGCACACACCCGGGTATAGTAATGATGAAAGTGATAGCCAGATCCCACGTGTGGTGGCCCGGTATCGACTCTGACTTAAAGTCCTGTGTACGGCAATGCAGCGTGTGTGCTCAGTTGAGCAACGCGCCCAGAGAGGCACCACTAAGTTTGTGGTCCTGGCCCTCCAGACCATGGTCGAGGATCCATGTCAACTATGAGGGCCCATTTCTTGGTAAAATGTTCCTGGTGGTGGTGAGTGCTTTTTCAACATGGATTGAATGTGAAATAATGTCAGGAAGCACCGCCACCGCCACCATTGAAAGCCTGAGGGCCATGTTTGCCACCCACGGCCTGCCTGACATACTGGTCAGTGACAACGAGCCATGTTTCACCAGTGCCAGATTTAAAGAATTCATGACCCGCAATGGGATCAAACATGTCACCTCGGCCCCGTTTAAATCAGCCTCCAATGGGCAGGCAGAGCAGGCAATACAAACAATCAAACAGAGCCTTAAACAAGTCCCAGAAGGTTTACTCCAAACCCGCCTGTCCCGAGTACTGCTCAGCTACCGCACGAGACCCCAGTCGCTCACAGGGGTGCCCCCGGCTGAGCTAATCATGAAAAGGACACTTAAAACCAGACTCTCGCTCGTCCACACCAACCTGCATGATCAGGTAGAGAGCAGGCAGCAGCAACAAAATGTAAACGATGGTCGCGACACTGTGTCACGGGAAATTGATCTGAATGACCCTGTGTATGTGCTAAACTATGGACATGGTCCCAAGTGGATCGCGGGCACTGTGATAGCTAAAGAAGGGAGTAGAGTGTTTGTCGTCAAACTAGGCAAATTTGCAGAAAGCAGCTGGATCAAACGAGGCTGCGGTTCACAGACTGCCCTGAACAACCCACAGCAGACACCACCTTTTTTGAGCCCACAACACACACCCAAAGGGTCAACAACACCACCCTGGACCAGGAAATCGAAGCCATCACGCCCAACAGCCCAGCAAGGCCAGGCTCACCCAGCTGCCCTGCAGGACCAACAACACGCCAGCCCAGCGAGGGCACAGCCAACACACCAGAACAGACATTTGTACCGCGACGGTCCACCAGGGAAAGAAAGGCTCCCGACCGCCTCACCTTGTAAATAGTTTTCACTTTGGCTTTGCGGGGGAGTGATGTTGTGTATCTGTAAACATGCACTCCCATGTTCCGCCACCAGGGAGCACATCCCCTGAAGTCCCAAGGGATCCCAGCATCCCTTGGGAGCACTATATATAAGCCGGCCCCTAAGGCCTGTTCCTCACTCTGGAGTATCATAATAAAGACTGAGGTCATTGTTACTTTAACCTCCCTGTGTGCAGTCTCATCTGTGTTAGGAACGCAATAAATAGCCTGTTGGAAAATGACCACCAATGCATCCACTATTTCTAGGGTCACTTCCTTAAGTACCCTGGGATGCAGACTATCAGGCCCCGGGATTTATCGGCCTTCAATCCCATCAATTTCCCTCACACAATTTTCCGCCTAATAAGGATTTCCTTCAGTTCCTCCTTCTCACTAGGCCCTCGGTCCCCTAGTATTTCCGAAAGGTTATTTGTGTCTTCCATCGTGAAGACACAACCAAACTTTTGTTCAACTGCTCTGCCATTTCTTTGTTCTCCATTATAAATTCACCTGAATCTGACTGTAAGGGACCTACGTTTGTCTTCACTAATCTTTTTCTCTTCACATATCTATAGAAGTTTTTGCAGTCAGTTTTTATGTTCCCGGCAAGCTTCCTCTCATATTCTATTTTCCCCTCCTAAGTAAACCCTTTGTCCTCCTCTGCTGAATTCTAAATTTCTCCCAGTCCTCAGGTTTGCTGCTTTTTCTGACCAATTTATATGCCTCTTCCTTAGATTTAACACTATCCTTAATTTTCCTTGTTAGCCACGGTTGAGCCACCTTCCCCATTTTATTTTTATTCCAGACAGGGATGTACAATTGTTGAAGTTCATCCATCTGATCTTTAAATGTTTGCAATTGCCTATCCACCGCCAACCCTTTAAGTATCATTTGTCAGTCTATCCTAGCCAATTCACGTCTCATACCATCGAAGTTACCTTTCCTTAAGTTCAGGAACCTAGTCTTTGAATTAACTGTGTCACTTTCCATCTTAATAAAGAATTCTACCATATTATGGTCACTCTTCCCCAAGGGGCTTCGCACAACAAGATTGCTAATTAGTCCTTTCTCATTACATATCACCTAGCCTAGGATGGCCAGCTCTCTAGTTGGTTCCTCGACATATTGCCTTAGAAAACCAGCCCTAATACACTCCAGGAAATCCTCCTCCACCGTATTGCTACCAGTTTGGTTAGCCCAATCTATATGTAGATTAAAGTCACTCATGATAACTGCTGTACCTTTGTTGCATGCATCTCTAATTTCTTGTTTGATGTTGTTCCCAACCTCACTACTGCTGTTGGGTGGTCTGTACACAACTCCCACGAGCGTTTTCTGCCCTTTGGTATTCCGCAGCTCCATCCATACAGATTCCACATCATCTAAGCTAATGTCCTTCCTTACTATTGCGTTAATTTTGTCTTTAACCAGCAACGTTACTCCACCTCCTTTTCCTTTCTGTCTATCCTTCCTGAATGTTGAATACCCCTGGATGTTGACTTCCCAGCCTTGGTCTCCCTGGAGCCATGTCTCCGTGATGCCAATTCTATCATATTCATTAATTGCTGCTTGTGCATCCACCTTATTACAAATACCCCTCGCATTGAGACGCAGAGCCTTCAGGCTTGTCTTTTTAACACAATTTGCCCTTTTAGAATTTTGCTGTAATGTGGCCCTTTTTGATCTTTGCCTTGGGTTTCTCTGCGCTCCACTTTTAATTTTCTTCTTTCTATCTTTTGCTTCTGCCCCATTCTACTTCCCTCTGTCTCCCTGCATAGGTTCCCATCCCCCTGCCATATTAGTTTAACACTGCCCCAACAGCATTAGCAAACACTCCGCCTAGGACATTGATTCTGGTCCTGCCCAGGTGCAGACCGTCCAGTTTGTACTGGTCCCACCGCCCCCAGAACTGGTTCCAATGTCCTAGGAATTTGAATCCCTCCCTTCTGCAGCACTCCTCAAGCAACGTATTCATCTTAGCTATTCTGCAATTCCTACTCTGACTTGCACGTGGCACTGGTAGCAATCCTGAGATTACTACCTTTGAGGTCCTACATTTTAATTTAATTCCTAGCTCCCTCAATTCACCTTGTAGGACCTCATCCAATTTTTTACCTATATCGTTGGTACCTCTATGCACCACGACAACTGGCTGTTCATTCTCCCCCTCCAAAATGTCCTAGAACTGCTCCAAGACATCTTTGACCCTTGCACCAGGGAGGCAACATGCCATCCTGGAGTCTTGATTGTAGCCGCAGAAACGTCTATCTATTCCCCTTACAATAGAATCCCCCATCACTATAGCTCTCCCACTCTTTTTCCTGCCCTCCTGTGCAGCAGAGCCACCCATAGTGCCGTGGACTTGGCTGCTACTGCTCTCCCCTGATGAGTCCCCCACCCCAGCAGTACCCAAAACGGTGTATCTGTTTTGGAGGGGGATGACCGCATGGGACCCCTGCACTACCTCCCTTCTACTGCTCTTCCTGTTGGTCTACCATTCCCTATCTGTCTGTGTAACCTTTAGAAACATAGAAACATAGAAAATAGGTGCAGGAGTAGGCCATTCGGCCCTTCGAGCCTGTACCGCCATTCAATGAGTTCATGGCTGAACATGCAACTTCAGTACCTCATTCCTGCTTTCTCGCCACACCCCTTGATCCCCCTAGTAGTAAGGACTACATCTAACTCCTTTTTGAATAGATTTAGTGAATTGGCCTCAACAACTTTCTGTTGTAGAGAATTCCACAGGTTCACCACTCTCTGGGCGAAGAAGTTTCTCCTTATCTCGGTCCTAAATGGCTTACCCCTTATCCTTAGACTGTGACCCCTGGTTTTGGACTTCCCCAACATTGGGAATATTCTTCCTGCATCTAACCTGTCTAAACCCGGCAGAATTTTAAACGTTTCGATGAGATCCCCTCTCATTCTTCTGAACTCCAGTGAATACAAACCCAGTTGATCCAGTCTTTCTTACTATGTCAGTCCCGCCATCCCGGGAATCAGTCTGGTGAACCTTCGCTGCATTCCCTCAATAGCAAGAATGTCCTTCCTCAAGTTAGGAGACCAAAACTGTACACAATACTCCAGGTGTGGCCTCACCAAGGCCCTGTACAACTGTAGTAACATCTCCCTGCCCCTGTACTCAAATCCTCTCGCTATGATGGCCAACATGCCATTTGCTTTCTTAACTGCCTGCTGTACCTGCATGCCAACCTTCAATGACTGATGTACCATGACACCCAGGTCTCGTTGCACCTCCCCTTTTCCTAATCTGTCACCATTCAGATAATAGTCTGTCTCTCTGTTTTTACCACCAAAGTGGATAACCTCACATTTATCCACATTATACTTCATCTGCCATGCATTTGCCCACTCACCTAATCTATCCAAGTCACTCTGCATCCTCGTAGCATCCTCCTCGCAGCTCACACTGCCACCTGTGGTCTGTCAGGAGCTGCAGAAGGACACACTTCCCGCACATGTAGTCGTCAGGCACACTGGAAGCGTCCCTGAGTTCCCATATAGCACAGAAGGAGCATGACATGTGTTCGAGCTCTCCTGCCATGACTTAACCCCTAGATTAACTTAATTTGGCAATAACAATGATAAAGGTTACCAACTGATAATGGAAAAGAAAAAGAAAAACTACTCACCAATCACCAGCCAATCACTTACCCCCTTGGCTGTGATGTCACCTTTCGATTTCTTTCTACTTCTTTGTTTACCTTCTGCCCCTGCACCTGCACCAGCTAGCCTCCTCAACACTGCTCACCGGACTCCCGCTGCTCGAACTCCCGCCTCCGCCGACTGTTGGGCCTTTTATAGGCCTCTCCAATGCTGCTTCCCAGACTCTAGCTGCTCGAACTCCCGCCTCTGCCGACTGTTGGGCCTTTTATAGGCCTCCTCGACGCTGCTCCCCGGACTCCCGCTGCTCGAACTCCCGCCTCTGCCGACTGTTGGGCCTTTTATAGGCCTCTCCAATGCTGCTCTCCGGACTCCTGCTGCTCGAACTGTGTATATACTATGCTGGCACCACTAGAAGGTGCAACTAGCGGAGACCAGGGTTTCATGCCCTGGTAGCAGGGGCTGTATAAAAGGGCAGCCACCATGCGGCTGCCTCACTCTTGAGTTGCGAATAAAGGACCAAGGTCACTACAGTTTGCGTACAACACATTGTCTCGTGGAATCATTCATAAGTACATTACAGACAGTTGGTTTAATAACAAAGGTTTAACAATCACACTACACATTACCAGTTCATCCACTCAGCTCACGACTGCATACCTCATCGTGGATGACCTATACCCAACTGACTGGGGTTTTATTGAGTCTCGTGAACATCACATGAGTGTCTAAACCACTCACAATGCAACAGCTCTACAAGGCTGTGAGCATATGCCCAGATGCATAAATTACTGATGAAGATAGGTTGAGTAGGTTGGGCCTATACTCATTAGAATTCAGAAGAATGAGAGGTGATCTTATTGAAACTTATAAGAAAACGAGGGGGCCTGATAAGGTGGATGCAGAGAGGATATTTCCATTCATACGGAAAACTAAAACTTGGGGCCATAGTCTTAGAATAAGGGGCCACTCATTTAAAACTGAGATGAGGAGGAATTTCTTCTCTCAGAGGGTTGTAAATCTGTGGAATTATTTTCCCTTTTTTTTAGAAGCAAGGTATTAATACAATATTTCAAAAGATTACTTCTAATGATCACAACTTTACGAGTTTGACTGCTGAGCCTGAGTATCTTGTTCTAAGTTTTTAGCTTTCTCCTGCTCCGACCTCCATTTTTTCGCAGTTGGCGGGGTATGCCCATTTTCTATATTCCTATTTGACTTGGGAGACCGTCTTGGGGAAATTTCTGTTTTCAGGGCGTGTAGCCCAAGATTCCTGACCTCTATTTCCTGTGTCCTCTTGAGTTTCCTTGAAACCCATACACAAGAAATAGGAGCAGGAGTAGGCCATTTGGCCTCTCAAGCCTGCTCCGCCATCCAATAAGATCATGGCTGATCTGATCGTGCACTCAGCTCCACTTCCTGCCCGCTCCCCATAACCCTTCACTCCCTTATCGCTCAAAAATCTGTCTATCGCTGCCTTAATTATATTCAATGACCCAGTTTCCACAGCTCTCTGAGGCAGAGAATTCCACAGAGTTACAACCCTCTGAGAGAAGAAATTCCTCCTCGTCTCAGTTTTAAATGGGCGGCCCCTTATTCTAAGACTATGTCCCCTAGTTTTAGTTTTCCGTATGAGTAGAAATATCCTCTCTGCATCCACCTTATCAGGCCCCCTCGTTATCTTATAAGTTTCAATAAGATCACCTCTCATTCTTCTGAATTCTAATGAGTAAAGGCCCAACCAACTCAACCCAATCTTCATAAGTCAACCTTGTGAATCTTCTCTGAACAGCCTCCAATGCAAGTATATCCTTCCTTAAATATGGAGACATCAGTCCTAATGTTAGTTTTCTTCCTAAGATCTTGATATTCCCAGTTATCAATATCCTGTCTAGTTGGTTTTCATTTTCTTATTGATCTTCTCAACTGAACCCCAACTCCATCTCTCCCCCAGCAGCCCCCCCCCCCCCACTCCCCCCCGCCCCGGAAGATACAGAATCTCTGCGGAATTGTCCCATACCTGCTTCAGTCGGCTGCATTTGATTTGTTGGGGATATGAACGTTGTGACCGTTGAAGTACTTGGACCTGCCAACTCACTCTCATCATTGTCCAAGTCAGACCCATAATTATCTACTTGTGGTACCGAAGGTGCATCACTCGCTAGAAACATTTGATCCACATGAACCTTCCTAATGTATTCACCAATTTTACCAAGTACTGCTTGGTGCCACATACCCGAATAATTGTACCAATGTCCCATTTGCGTGGACTTGCCCTTTTTGACGGATTGAGAACTCTGACCTGATCACTCTTCTGAAAGCACTGCTCGTTAGTACCGGAATGATAATGATGTTTCTGCACCGATTGTGCCTTCTCTACCTCATCAGACAAGTTCAGTACAATAAACTGAGATATGTCCTCAGCCTATGCTTCATCAATAATTCAACAGGTGTGTACCCTGTTGTAGAATGGGGCGTAGTTCGGTTTTTGAAAAGACCATTCGCTAACCTGTGTTTCATGCTCACCGATGATCCAGTTTGTAGAACTTGTTTCCACAAAGCCTCCTCGACAATCCTGACCGACCTTTCAACTGCACCACTCGAAGCAGGATGATATGGTGCTAGCAACGTGTGTTTGATACCATTGTGTCTGACGAAACTCGCAAATTGCACGGACAGAAATTGCAGTTCGTTATCTGACACCATTTCTTCAGGCAAAAATATCCCGTAATTCATCCAATGTACACTCTGTCGTCTTGGATGATCTCATATGCCGTACCTCCAGCCATTTCGAACAGCTATCGATTAGAACCAGAAAATTATCACTTGCCCCTCTCGCAAAAATCAATATGTATTCTTTGAAATGGTTTCATTGGCAAAGTTCATGTTTGCATTGGTGTTTTAGCTGGCATGGCCCTGCAGTCTTGATAGATAGTACACTTACTTACTAATACTTCGACACATTTATCCAACCCATAACAAACTTCGGTCCACCGATTTCATATCCATGATGCCAGTATGCTCACCGTGAAGTTCCATCAAAACTTTGGCCTCTAGTGCACTGTGAATGACTACTCTCAGGTCCCATTTAGACATCCCTGCTCACATGATAATTTGTGCCGACGATGATAAAAGGGCTTTATCCCCTTGTCTAAATGCATCTGATCTTCAGATAGATGAGTTAATGGCACAAATAGAAGTAAATGCATATGATCTGATAGCCATTACAGAGACTGGTTGCAAGTTGACCAAGGCTAGGAACTGAATATTCAGGGGTATTTGCCATTTCATAAGGATAAGCAGAAAAGAAAAGGAGGTGGGGTAGATCTGTTAATAAGGGATGACAGCAGTGCATCAGTGAAAAATGATATTGGCTCACAAGATCAAGTTTGGGTGGAGATAAGAAATAATAAGGGAAAGAAGTCACTGGTGGGAGTAGTCGACAGACCCCCAAACAGTAGCCACATTGTAGGTCAGAGTATAAATCAAGAAATAATGTAAGAAAGATATGGCAATAATCATGGGTGATTTTAATCTTCATATTGATTGGACAAATCAAATTAGCAAAGGTAGCCTTGAGGAAGAGTTCATAGAGTGTATTCAGGATGGTTTCTTGGAACAATACATTGTGAAACCAACCAGGGAGCAGACTATTTTAGATCTGGTAATGTGTAACAAGTCTGGATTAATTAATGATCTCGTAGTGAAGGATCCTCTGGGGAAGAATGATCATAGCATGGTAGAGTTTTAAATTCAGTTTGAGGGTGAGAAAGCTAGGTCTCAAACTAGTATCCTGAACTTAAATAAAGCTATAAACAAAGGTATGAAGGCAGAGCTGGTTAAAGTGGACTGGGAAAATAGATTAAAGGGTAATACTGTAGATGAGCAGTGGCAAACATTTAAGGAGATATTACATAACTCTCAGTAAAGATTTATTCCAGTGAGAAAGAAAGAGTCTAATAGAAGGATGAACCATCCGTGGCTAACGAAGGAAGTAAAGGATGGTATCAAAAGGCATACAATGTTGTGAAGAAGAGTGGAAAGCCAGAGGATTGGGAAATGTTTTAGAAATCAGCAAATGACGACTAAAAAAATGATAGAGAGAGAAAAGATAGCTTTTGACATTCAATTAGCAAGAAATATAAAAACAGACAGTAAGAGTTTCTGTAGGTATATAAAAAGGAAGAGAGTAGCTAAAGTAAATGTTGGTTCCTTAAAGGATGAGACTGGGGAATTAATAATGGGAAACATGGAAATGGCAGAGACTTTGAACAAATATTTTGTATCGGGCTTCACAGTAGAAGACACTAAAACATTTCAATAATTGATAATCAAGTGGCTATTGGGCGGGGAACTTACAACAATCACTATCACTGGAGAAAAATTACTAGGTAAACTAATGAGACTAAAGGTGGACAAGGCCCCTGGACCTGATGGCCTGAATCCTAGGGTCTTAAAAGAGGTGGCTGCAGAGATAGTGGATGCATTGGTTGTAATCCAATTACGAAAGTAAGCTTGCGCAAAACATAAAAACAGATAGTAAAAGCTTTTACCGATATATAAAACGGAAAAGAGTGACTAAAGTCAATGTTGGTCCCTTAGAAGATGAGAAGGGGGATTTAATAATGGGAAATGTGGAAATGGCTGAAACCTTAAACAATTATTTTGCTTCGGTCTTCACAGTGGAAGACACAAAAACCATGCCAAAAATTGCTGGTCACGGGAATGTGGGAAGGGAGGACCTTGAGATAATCACTATCACTAGGGGGGTAGTGCTGGATAGGCTAATGGGACTCAAGGTAGACAAGTCCCCTGGTCCTGATGAAATGCATCCCAGGGTATTAAAAGAGATGGTGGAAGTTATAGCAGATGCATTCGTTATAATCTACCAAAATTCTCTGGACTCTGGGGAGGTACCAGCGGATTGGAAAGCAGCTAATGTAATGCCTCTGTTTAAAAAAGGGAGCAGACAAAAGGCAGGTAACTATAGGCCGGTTAGTTTAACATCTGTAGTTTAACATCTTGTCAAATGCCTTCTGGAAGTCCAAATATACCACATTCACTGGTTCCCCTTTATCCACCCTGTTCGTTACATCCTCAAAGAATTCCAGCAAATTTGTCAAAAATGATTTCCCCTTCATAAATCCATGCTGACTCTGCCTGACCGAATTTTGCTTTTCCAAATTTTCTCAACCACAGATGTTAGATTATCATGTGGGTTGCAAGAGTGGTTATTCTAAATAAATTCAGGTCCAAATTATTTGGAGATCTTCATGACCAGCACCAGGGAAAGTTATTTATCGTGGCCATATCTAGATAAAGATATAGGGCCTGAACGTGGTCATATCTAAGGCCCGGCCATTTTTCGGCAGTCCCCGGACAGAACTTCAGTTTTTGCCGCCCGCTACCACTGCGGCGAGCGGGAGTTTCGCCCCGGTTGTGTCGGCGGCAGTGGCAGGCAGCGGGAGCCGGCAGGCGTGAGCGGGCGTGAGCGGGCGGGAGCGGGCGGGAGCAGGTGTGAGCGGGAGTCGGTAGGCGTGAGCGGGCGTAAGCGGGTGTGAGCGGGCGGGAGCGGGTGTGAGTGGGCGGGAGCGGGTATGAGCGGGCGGGAGCGGGTGTGAGCGGGCGGGAGCGGGTGTGAGTGGGCGGGAGCGGGTGTGAGCGGGCGGGAGCGGGTGTGAGCGGGCAGGAGCGGGCGAGGGCGGGTGTGAGCAGGCGGCGGCACCAGTGGGTGGTAGGTGCAGACCTCCTGACTCGGCAAACATCGGAGGCCGTGCACCGCGCATGCGTGAGATTTGCGATTTTATTTTTAAAATTTTCTTGTGGGCGATGACATCACTTTTGCCGCGATTGGGACCGATGGCACAGCTGTGCATGCTCATAAAAGCTGTGCACTCACTTACACCCGCCAGTTGCAGAGAGGTCAGCTTTGGAGAGGGAGAAATAAAATCATCATCAGCCATCGATCTAGGGAATTTATAATGAGTGGATAAAAAACTTCCAAGAAGTCTGATGGAGGGAAGCCCAGAGCTCATTGGTTTACTGAGGAGGAACTGGAGGAACTTGTATGTGAGGTGGACCGCCGTTATAAAGACCTCACCCGGGATGGTCATGGCAAGCCTCCACCACCCCAATATAGACGCCTTTGGAGGGAGATTGGTGAGGCCATGTCCTCATTGGGCAACATTGTGCAGGATGCAGAGACAGGAAGGAGAGATTCGGGATAAACGGATCCTTTTCAGAATGGCAGACAGTGACTAGTGGGGTGCCGCAGGTTTCAGTGCTGGGACCCCAGCTCTTTACAATATACATTAATGATTTAGATGAAGGAATTGAGTGTAATATCTACAAATTTGCAGATGACACTAAGCTGGGTGGTGGTGTGAGCTGTGAGGAGGACGCTAAGAGGCTGCAGGGTGACTTGGACAGGTTAGGTGAGTGGCAGATGCAGTATAATGTGGATAAATGTGAGGTTATCCACTTCGGGGGCAAAAACACAAAGGGCAGAATATTATCAGAATGGCGGCAGATTAGGAAAAGGGGAGGTGCAACGAGACCTGGGTGTCATGGTTCATCAGTCATTGAAAGTTGGCATGCAGGTACAGCATGCAGGAAGAAGGCAAATGGTATGTTGGCCTTCATAGCTTGAGGATTTGGGTATAGGAGTAAGGAGGTCTTACTGCAGTTGTACAGGGCCTTAGTGAGGCCTCATCTGCAATATTGTGTGCAGTTTTGGTTTCCTAACCTGAGGAAGGACATTCTTGCTATTGAGGGAGTGCAGCGAAGGTTCACCAGACTGATTCCCGGGATGGCAGGACTGACCTATGAGGAGAGACTGGATCGACTGGGCCTGTATTCACTGGAGTTTAGAAGGATAAGAGGGAATCTCATAGAAACGTATAAAATTCTGACTGGACTGGACAAGTTAGATGCAGGAAGAATGTTCCCGATGTTGGGGAAGTCCAGAACCAGGGGACATAATCTAAGAATAAGGGGTAAGCCATTTAGGACTGAGATAAGGAGAAACTTCTTCACTCAGAGAGTTGTTAACTTGTGGAATTCCATACCACAGAGAGTTGTTGATGCCAGTTCATTGGATATATTCAAGAGGGAGTTAGATATGGCTCTTACGGCTAAAGAGATCAATGGGTATGGAGAGAAAGCAGGAAAGAGGTACTGAGGTGACTGATCAGCCATGATCTTATTGAATGGTGGTGCAGGCTCGAAGGGCCGAATGGCCTACTCCTGCACCTTTTCTCTGTGTTTCTATGTTTCTATGTTTCTATGGAGACTGCTATGTATGCATGCTTGTATTGTTATATGATATCTGTAACACTGAATGTACCTTACACTGTACACTCCTTACCTGTGCACCAGAGGATGCTGCTGCTGGAGACCTAAGGGTTACCTGCACACTGCAGGTAATCCAGTATAAAAGGTAGCTCATCTCTAGGTATCCTCACTCGAGGAGCTGCAAATAAAGGACTACAGTCTACACAGTTTAATTCCATACCCTGCTTCGTGGAGTCATTACCAAAAGCGTCTACGTACGCAATAACTGGCGATGAGGTCACGAACTACACGCTCAGCATGTCGAAGCTCAGCAACTTTCAGCAATTCATCGATGGGGAAGATTGGGACGCTTCTGTAGAAAGATAGGAACATTTCTTCATAGCCAACCACCTGGATGGGGACACACCGGCTACACTACCGAACAAGCGCAGGGCCATCCTGCTTAGCAGTTGTGGGCCCACCATCCATTGTTTCGTCAGGGACTTGCTAGCACCGGAGAAGACAACCAACAAGAGCGATGAGGAACTTGTAACACTAATACAGGAGTAACTAAAACCAAAAGAAAGCATCCTCACAGCCAGCCACCAGTTCTACACTTACCGGCGACTTGAAGGCCAAGAAATTGCTAAGTATGCTGCACATTTAAGAAGACTGGCTGCATCATGTGACTTTGGCAATCACCTAATGAAGCACTAAAGAACATATTTGTCATCGGAATCAGCCACGAAGGCTTCCTACACAAATTGCTCTCTGCAGACATCACAGAAAGCAATTCAAGTGAGCCAGGCCTACATGGTTTCGGC
Source organism: Pristiophorus japonicus (assembly GCF_044704955.1). Taxonomy (NCBI): domain Eukaryota; kingdom Metazoa; phylum Chordata; class Chondrichthyes; family Pristiophoridae; genus Pristiophorus; species Pristiophorus japonicus. The sequence continues at coordinate 141,137,564 of NC_091982.1, read as the reverse complement.
CGGCGACTCCAGGCAAATACTGACCCAGGACTCTAAACCGGCGAGCGCAGTGCACCGCATGGCTACTTCCAAAGGCCGAAATGCTGCCCTGAGTCCCGCAACCCTGAGTCCGACACATGGGGCAAACCGGCTGGCCCTGTGCTGGCGCTGTGGAGGAAACCACAGGGCCCACCAGTGCTGCTACAAGGACTACACATGCGAAGGCTGCAAAGAAAAAGGGCACCTTCAAAGAATGTGCAGAAAAAGCTTCACTCACCGCGTCACCGAAGAGTTGGCTGATCACCGGGGCTCCGACACAGATGAAGGTGAAGCTGCTCAAACCCTGGGAGAAGAGTATGGAATTTATACCTGCTCCACCGAAAGTTCTCTGTGGATGATGGAAGTGGACATCGATGGAGTCCCAGTTTCTATGGAGATCGACACAGGGGCGCGCCAGTCTCTGATGAGCCAAACAAGCTTTGAAAAAATTTGGATAAATCCCGGCAATCGACCAAAATTGTCTCCTGTCCAGGCGAAGCTACTCACCTACACCAAAGGTAAAATCCTGGCCGTTGGCAGTGTGGACGTCCAGGTCTCCCAGGATGGCGTGTTGAACAAACTCCCTGTGAATCGTAGCCGGCGATGGTCCCACGCTGCTGGGAAAAAATGGATGAACCCGGTCCAAGTCGGTCGAAGTGGCGATGGCCTCCAGGCTCCAGCAATTGACAGCAAACATGGATCCATCGCTGCATCTAGAGATCCCACCGTCCAGCTTGACGATGCAGCGACAACTCCACAACACCGCAGCAAAATCTCCAAGACCGAAAACCCAAACTCTACCTTCCAGGCCGGGGCAGAACTCCAAGAGGCAAAAATCATCGAAAAAGATGGACTCCTGACATCCATGGCTGAACCTGAGGAAGAAAAGACCACCACAGCCTACCTGGAGGAGAGCCAGAAGATGGCGGCCGTACCACGAGGAGAAGAACCTGCAAACAAAATGGCCACGACCAGACCACGAGGGACAGCATTGGAGGAGCGACATGTGGCACCGAGCGGCGAATCGGATTGGAGCGACTCCTTAAAGGAGACTGGTAACCAAAAAAATGTAAAGGAACAGTTTCAACTGAAAGATGACAGGGACTTTAAGGCTAAAAATGCAGAAAAAGGGTGCAAGTATGATAATGTAATCATGAATTGTGATGCTGGTGTAACCAATGTAAAAAATGAAATGAATGCTTGTGTAAGTAAGGTTAAGAAAAAGCTTGTGATGTTTGATGATTATGACAGAGATTTTGAAATGCCTAATGTAACCATGTCTGGTGAGACCATGATACAGAAAAGTGATGCAAATGCTGTAATTAACAATGTAAAGGCAGTCAATAATGTAGGCTCGACTATGTGTGATCATAGCCAAGGTGTCATGTACACAGGTGGGACACTGTTAAAGGACACTGGGTTCTACAGGAACCATGCAAATGCTAGAGGAATCCCCCCGTGGGAGACCCCCAGGTCCAGGTGGCTACCAGACCATGTAGTCTGGACCTTTGGAACAAATGTGATGCCCCAGGAAGGGCCCACACACACCCAGTGGGAGCAGACCCACTACAGGGACAGCGGTCAATGGGCAACACAGTCACCACCACTGGCAACCTGTCCCAGACCGGCCCTACACCCCCTGGCCACCAGAGCCAACACCAGAAGTGAGAAGCCAATACCCTCCAGCTTTCCTGGCAAACCCTGGGATGACCAGACTCTCATCCCAATTGGAGGACAAGGAGCCCACACAGCCCTGTGGCCCTGCCCACCACCACACAATTACCCACATCACAGAGTATGCACCCTACCCACTATTGCAATGGCTATCCCACTGAGGGATCCCACAACAGTGACACCCACATGGTCTGTCTGTGACACGGGGGCAGGGGGGCGGGGGGAAATATATGAGGCCAGCCTCAAGTACAGGGATCGCACTTGGCACCCACACAACCCTCACCACTACCTCCCATAGCCCACTACTGATCACCTCCCCTGGTCATGACAATAAGGACTTCAAAAATGCTTAGGGGGGGAGTGTTGTTATGTATGCATGCTTGTATTGTTATATGATGTTTGTAACATTGAATGTACCCTTACACTGTACACACCTTACATACACCAGAGGGTGCTGCTGCTGGAGACCTAAGGGTCATCTGTACACTGCAGGTAACCCAGTATAAAAGGGAGCTCACCTCTCGGTATCCTCACTCGAGGAGCTGCAAATAAAGGACTACAGTCTACACAGTTTAAGTACCATACCCTGCCTCGTGGAGTCATTACCAAAGGTGCCTACGTACACAATAGAGACCACTGTCAGAAACGGTGGAATGATATGGTGGTGTCAGCACGAGTGAGTAAACATTTATTGTTGCACTCCTGTGCAACTCCAAAAGGTTCTGTGGCAGTTGTGTCTGTGTGTGTGTGTCTGTGTCTGTGTGTGTGTCTGTCTGTGTGTGTGTGTGTGTGTGTGTCTGTTTCTGTGTGTGTCTGAGTGTGTCTGTGTGTGTGTGTGTCTGTGTGTGTGTCTGAGTGTGTCTGTCTGTGTGTCTGTGTGTCTGTGCGTGTGTGCGTGTGTGTGTCTGTGTGCATGCGTGTGTGCGCGCGTGTGCGTGCGCGTGTGTGTGCGTGCATGTGTGTGTGCGTGTATGCGCATGTGCGTGTATGTGTCTGTGCCTGTGAACGTGTGTGTGCATGCATGTGTGTGTGTCTGTGTGTGTGTGCGTGTGTGAATGTGTGTGAGTGTGTGTGTTGCATGAGCAGAATGGGCAAAGGCGGCAGCATTTCTTTCTGTAGAAGAAAAGATCAGCGAAGGCATCAAGCCTGAGTGCCACGGGAGGGGGCCCATCAGATGTCATCGAGTTGACCTGTCGAGAGAAGCGTGCCTTGGCGTTAGTGGGTGACCAACCCCGTGGCACCACACAGGGTGCTGCAGATCCCGTGCTAGAGCATGATAAGCTTATACTAATCTCCGGTCTGCGTCACACTCATGTCATGCAAGGGCATGCAATGTTAAGTCAGATGCCTTTTAACGCACAGTGTGTCGGCCATTAATGGTGTGCTCATGAGGAAAAGAGTGTTTGAAGACCTGGCCCTCAAATCTACCACCAAACTCATGGTATACAGGGCTGTAGTAATACCCGCCCTCCTGTATGGATCTGAGGCATGGACGATGTATAGAAGGCACCTCAAGTCGCTGGAGATATATCACCAACGATGTCTCCGCAAGATCCTGCGGATCCCCTGGGAGGACAGGCGCACCAACATCAGTGTCCTTGTCCAGGCTAACGTATCCTGTATTGAAGCACTGACCACACTCGATCAGCTTCACTGGGCAGGCCACATAGTTCGCATGCCAGATACGAGACTCCCTGTGCAAATTTTTATGCAGAGCTCCTTCATGGTAAACGAGCCAAAGGTGGGCAGCGGAAGCATTACAAGGACACCCTCAAAGCCTCCCTGGTAAAGTGCGACATCACCACTGACACCTGGGAGATCCAGGCCGAAGACCGCCCGAGGTGGAGAATGTCCATCCAGGAGGGCGTTGAGTTCTTCAAGTCTCAACGCAAAGAGCGTGAAGAGGTCAAGTGCAGACAGCGGAAGGAGCGCGCGGCAAACCAGCCCCACCCACCCCTTCCCTCGATGAATGTCTGTCCCACCTGTAACAGGGTCTGTGGCTCTCGTATTGGACTGCTCAGCCACCAGAGAACTTGTTGTAGGAAGTAGGCACCTGCAGAATATATCAAAACACTAGGCATTAGGCACCTGCTAAATATATCTAAACTCATATAAGTTTAAAGTGGCCACACATAAAATGGCTGCCCAGGCATGATGGGAAATCAGGTAGTCAAGCTGTGAACTATTGACTGAGCAATGACCGAGCAATGACCCTGTGAGGCCCACTACCAGGAATGCCTTGGATACAAGATAAGAATAATAAACTAATTATTTCCCCAGGAAGAAAGAGATAAGGAGAGAACCTATCTCCTATAACAAGGTCATTAATCAGCCCAAGCTGACAAAAACCGAACATGCAGTTCCTGAGGCACCAGGGGAATTCTATTGGGTTAAAAGAATCTATATGTAATCTATAATCGTTATGATTGGATTGTGTCCAGCCGTGATGGGCTGAGTAACTGTAGTAAACTGTTGTGAAACATAAAAAAATCCATGTAACCCTTTGTTCTGTGGAGAGAAGCCTGGATCTAGTCCTGAGACTTCCTCCCCGCTGAGCGTTAATAAAGGCCGCATTGGCATTGGAACCAACTCTGAGTGTTGAGTGATTTTCTGAGAAAACATTCACGCTAACAGAACTCACTTTGGGAGTGGAAGCAAGTCTTCCTCGATTCCAAGGGACTGCCTATGATGATGATGTAAGGGGTGGTCCCGGGGGTCAGGTTCACCTCTGACCTACTTGAGCAGTTCGAATTGCTCCCACTCCCTTGGGTTCTAGACTCTGGGTTTATTTGGGGGGTGAGATAAAGTGCAAAGGAAAAGTGGTGTGATGCAAAAGAACTTTGATTTTATTACAAACAAGAAAATAGAATGTCAAACTTATAATCACTCTAATAAAGAACAATACATTGCACATTCAAAGGGGGTTACAGTAAAAATTACACCTCCCACCTCCCAATACCTAATTCTAGCTAAGTTAGACTCCAGGACAGGCAGGGACTATGCTTACCAATCCTTCCTGGTCAGTTAGCGGTAGTTCGCGATTTCAGAGTTTGTTGAATTCTGTAGGTTCTGCTTACCGTACCCCAAACGTCGGAGAAGACTTCTTACTGCGCAATCTTCAGTTGGGTTGACTCTGCTGATGCGATAAGGTGCGTTTTGGATCTATGGGGTAAGTACCCGATTTCCTTCGTTAGAAATAGGTTCAAAGTCTCTTTAGGTAATGTTTTCACCTGTTGGTAGTCGGGCCTTAGATTGTAGAGTGGAAACTTTCGATTCTTCAGTTTCTTCTAGTTGGAGTTTTGTTTCGAGTTTGGTCGATCGCGGTGGTTTTTCATTGGTACCACATTGGCTGTGGTCGGTTGCTGCTACGATGGTGATGTTCTTCCTTCCTTCAGGACTTCAGGACTTCGAGGCTGGAGAAGTTAGGTCTCTCTCCCTATTTGATGGCATAGTCATAGTATAGCACGAACAATATGGCATACCCTCTGTTAAAACAGGGTACCAGTTAAAAGATTCAGGTTGTCCTAATCTTCACGCCAAATCAGTCCAGAATTCTTTGTTTAAATTTGCTGGGCTTGACTTTTCTTTGTAATATTTTGGCAGACTCGTTAAAGGTTAATATGACTTGGGTGGGTTGCATTTCTAAATCTATTTTCTGACGGAAATATTAGTTTGGTAATCGCAATGTCCTTTGGTGCTTAGTTTTTCGCATACAGGCTGTAGTGGGCCCTTTGTTGAAGATGGCTTTTCTCAGTTTGGTTTGATGGCTGGCCATCTTTGAGTTATTGTTGTAATGTAAATGTCTCTTGTGGAGAAGGGTTTTCGAATGTCCATTCCTCCAGACAAGTTAACTTAGTCCCAACCCCCAGAGAGTTCCAATAATCAAGTGGGCTTCTTTAGTTCCCTAGACCCACCCATAGGCTTGAATTTGTCTTGTAAAAGTCCAAAATTCAATTAAAGTTCGTAGTTTCTTCCATAAGCACTTTGGGATTTCAAACTTTCCGGTAGAAAGTCCCAAATTAAATTTCCTTTCGAATGAGCCCAAATACTGGGGGGTTCTCCGTGAATTTTGCACCCTTCTGTCATGTTTGTAACCTTCACATAACTGTAACCTTAAGTAACAACACTGTACACTGTATACACCTGAGAAATGCACACCTTGACCACAGGGGGTGAACTTGTGGGAGACACTCCTCACCTGGTCATACAGGTAGATAAAGGGAGGTCCCACGCAGGGTCATCACTTCTTGGTCCTGTGAATGAAGGTACAGGTCACAGAGTGACCTTGTCTCCAGAATATGCCCCGTGTTGATTTGCTGTCGTGTGTAAGGACACAACATTTGCCGATGAGAAACGGGAATCAATGACTCAAGAGAATGGCCACCGGTAGCACGGAGGAACGGTACTGCATTGGTGAGGACTGGGACGATTTCGTTGAGAGGCTCCAGCAGAGTTTTGTCACGAAGGACTGGCTGGGCGATGCAGCGGCTGACAAGCGAAGGGCGCATCTACTGACCAGCTGTGGACCTAAGATGTACGCGCTGATGAAAGACCTGCTCGCACCCATGAAGCCAGCGGATAAGACCTTCGAGGAGCTCAGCAAACTGATCGGTGAGCACCTCAAACCAGCGAGTAGTATACACATGGCCTGACACCGATTCTATACTCACCAACATCGGGAAGGGCAGAGCAAACCAGACTTTGTTGCGGACCTTCAGCACTTGGCCAGCTTCTGGAAGTTCACAGACGCCTGCAGCGGGGAGATGTTACGAGATTTCTTCATTGAGGGCATTAGTCATGCCGGGATTTTTATGAAGCTAAGTAAGACCAAGGACTTGACCTTGGAAGCAGCGGCATTGATGGCTCAAACCTTCATGGTGGGGGAGGAGGAAACCAAGATCATATACGCGCGCAACTCTGCTCCCAACGTGGCGATGGAGCAGGGAGTTAATATGGTAAACGCGACTCGGCACCCCGCAGGCAGGTAAGGGCAATTCGACCAACCAGGCAGTAACAGACTCTAGAGTGGGTCCTCAACAGATACAATGGCAGGTTGAACGGACATTTACACCATCACAAGGGACAATACATCCCAGGATGGGACCATTGACACCCACAAAGAGAGTGCTCAAGAGTAATCAAAGAGACAATCAAAGAGGAATGCCTGGTCACAGCTCTTTTGTTCACAACAATCTCAGCTCATGCTGGAGGTGCGGGGGCAGACATGTTGCGAAGACCTGCCGGTTTCAACAATTCATCTGCAGAATTTGTAATTTGAGTGGACATTTAGCCAGGATGTGCAGGAAGTCCGCAGCGAGGCTGGTTTACAAAGTGGATGGACCACAAGAGGGGTCTGCAAGGCAGGGGTATGCCTGGGACACAGCAATGGACGCTGAAGTTCAGCGGGTTCAGGTGGCAAACATCCACAGCTCATACACAAGAACGCCACCTATGATGATGAGAGTACTGTTGAATCGCATGGAGCTGGACACAGGAGCCAGCCAGTCACTTATGAGTGTCCAACAATTCGAGAAACTGTGACCACTCAGAGCTAGCAGACCCAAACTTGAACACATTGAGACGCAATTACGGACGTACACCAAAGAGATCATCCCAGTGCTAGGCAGTGCAATGTTAGTGGTCACACATAATGGATCTCAGAATCGGCTGCCACTCTGGATTGTCCCAGGAAATGGTCCCGCGCTTTTGGGGAGGAGCTGGCGAGCCGAGATGAACTGGAAATGGGGGGATGTGCACACCATTTCATCTGTGGAGCAAAGTTCATGCTCACAAGTCATACAAAAGTTCGAGTAATTATTTCAACCTGGCGTCGGGACTTTCAAAGGCACCATAGTAGTGATACGCATCAGCCCAAACGCCACACCAGTGCATCACAAAGCCAGAGCTGTGCCGCATGTGATGCGGGAGAAAATTGAGAGTGAGTTGGACAGGTTGCTAAGAGAATAATTTCGCCCGCTGAATTCAGCGACTGGGCAAGCCCCATCGTCCATGTTCTAAAAACGGATGGCTCGGTCAGGATCTGTGGCGACTACAAGGCCACCATCAACCGAGTGTCCCTTCAGGACCAATACCCGCTTCTGAGAGCGGAAGATCTTTTTGCCATGCTGGCAGGCGGCAAGCCGTTCACCAAGTTGGACCTCACTTCGGCCTACAAGACCCAGGAACTGGCCGAAGAATCCAAGCTACTGACCACCATCACCACGCACAAGGGGACGTTTGTCTACAACTGGTGTCCATTTGGCATTCGTTAAGCATCCGCTATCTTTCAGAGGAACATGGAAAACTTGCTCAAATCCATCCCCGGAACAATCGTATTTCAGGATGACATCCTTATCACGGGTCGAGACACCGAGGAACACCTCCACAACCTGGAGGAGTTGCTACACCGACTGGACCGGGTAGGCCTGCGACTAAAGAAGTCCAAGTGTGTGTTTTTGCCCCAGAGGTCGAGTTTTTGGCCAGGAGGGTTGCCGCAGACCGGGATCCGGCCTACCGAATCCAAATCGGAGGCGATCCGTCACGCAGCCCATGCCCGGCAATACATCAGAGTTGCGTTCATTTCTGGGACTATTGAACTATTTCGGGAACTTTCTGCTGAACTTAAGTACGTTGTTGGAGCTGCTACACGTGCTCCTGCATAAGGGTTGCAATTGGTTTTGGGGGGACTGTCAGGAACGGACTTTCAATCGGGCGCTGAACCTGCTTTGTTCTAATAAGTTATTGACCCTGTAAGACCCTTGTAAGAAATTGGTTTTGACATGTGATGCATCATCCTATGGTGTTGGGTGCATGTTGCAGCAGAGTAATGATGAGGGCCAACTCCAACCTGTGGCTTATGCCTCCAGGTCGCTCTCCCAAGCAGAAAGTGGGTATGGGTGGTTGGAAAAGGAGGCACTCGCATGTGTCTACGGGGTAAAAAAGATGCACCAGTACCTTTTTGGCAAAAGGTTCGAGTTAGAAACAGATCACAAGTCGTTAACATCCCTGTTGTCCGACAGCAAAGCTATCAATGCCAATGCGTCAGCTCGCATACAGCGATGGGATCTCACGCTGGCTGCGTATGACTAGCACCATACGGCACCGGTCAGGCACCGAAAATTGCGCTAACGCGCTCAGCAGGCTTCCACTGGCCACCACTGAGGGGGCAGCGGAGCAAAGCCCGGAGATGGGCATGGCTGTCGATGCCTTTGACAGCGCAGGCTCCCCCATCACAGCCAACCAGATCAAAACCTGGACAAACAGAGGTCCCCTCCTATCTCTGATTAAGAAATGTGTCCTGACTGGGGATTGGGCACCCGCACATGGAGCATGCCCTGAAGAGGTCAGACCGTTCCACAGACTGATGGATGAACTCTCCATCCAAGCTGACTGCCTACTATGGGGCAGCCGGGTAGTCATGCCCCAGAAGGGAAGGGAAGCATTCATCAGGGAACTCCAGAGCGAGCACCCAGGCATTGTGCTAATGAAGGCCATTGCCCGGTCACATGTATGGTGGCCGGGAATTGAATCAGACCTGGAACACTGTGTTCGCCGGTGCACGACGTGTGCCCAGCTGGGCAATGCCCCTGGGGAGGCCCCACTCAGCCTGTGGCCCTGGCCCACCAAGCCATGGTCAAGTATTCACATAGACTATGCGGCCCGTTCATGGGAAAAATGTTCCTCATTGTTGTTGATGCGTACTCGAAATGATCATATTGAATTTGTGCACGACATCCACCACAGTGGAGAGTCTGCATGCGGTCTTTGCGACCCACGGCTTGCTGGACATCCTACTGAGCGACAATGGCCCATATTTCACTAGCTATGAATTCCGGGAGTTCATGTCGGGTAATGGCATCAAACATATCAGGACATCACCATTCAAGCCGGCTTCCAATGGTCAGGCGGAACGTGCAGTCCAATCATAAAGAAAGGCATGTTCCGGATTCAAGGACCCTCCCTTCAATACCGTCTATCGCGCCTCCTGCTGGCCTACAGGTCCCGACCGCACTCACTCACGGGAGCCCCGGCAGCAGAACTACTCATAGAAGCATAGAAACATAGAAAATAGATGCAGGAGTAGGCCATTCGGCCCTTCTAGCCTGCAGCACCATTCAATGAGTTCATGGCTGAACATGCAACTTCAGTACCCCATTCCTGCTTTCTCGCCATACCCCTTGATCCCCCTAGTAGTAAGGACTTCATCTAACTCCTTTTTGAATATATTTAGTGAATTGGCCTCAAAAACTTTCTGTGGTAGAGAATTCCAAAGGTTCACCACTCTCTGGGTGAAGAAGTTTCTCCTTATCTCGGTCCTCAATGGCTTACCCCTTATCCTTAGACTGTGACCCCTGGTTCTGGACTTACCCAACATTGGGAACATTCTTCCTGCATCTAACCTGTCTGAACCCATCAGAATTTTAAACATTTCTATGAGGTCCCCTCTCATTCTTCTGAACTCCAGTGAATACAAGCCCAGTTGATCCAGTCTTTCTTGATAGGTCAGTCCCGCCATCCCGGGAATCAGTTTGGTGAACCTTCGCTGCACTCCCTCAAGAGCAAGAATGTCCTTCCTCAAGTTAGGAGACCAAAACTGTACACAATACTCCAGGTGTGGCCTCACCAAGGCCATGTACAACTGTAGCAACACCTCCCTGCCCCTGTACTCAAATCCCCTCGCTATGAAGGCCAACATATTATTTCCTTTCTTAAGTGCCTGCTGTACCTACATGCCAACCTTCAATGACTGATGTACCATGACACCCAGGTCTCGTTGCACCTCCCCATTTCCTAATCTGTCACCATTCAGATAATAGTCTGTCTCTCTGTTTTTACCACCAAAGTGGATAACCTCACATTTATCCACATTATACTTCATCTGCCATGCATTTGCCCACTCACCTAACCTATCCAAGTCACTCTGCAGCCTCATAGCATCCTCCTCGCAGCTCACACTGCCACCTAACTTAGTGTCATCCGACAAATTTGGAGATACTACATTTAATCCCCTCGTCTAAATCATTAATGTACAGTGTAAACAGCTGGGGCCCCAGCACAGAACCTTGCGGTACCCCACTAGTCACTGCCTGCCATTCTGAAAAGTACCCATTTACTCCTACTCTTTGCTTCCTGTCTGACAGCCAGTTCTCAATCCATGTCAGCACACTACCCCCAATCCCATGTGCTTTAACTTTGCACATTAATCTCTTGTGTGGGACCTTGTCGAAAGCCTTCTGCAAGTCCAAATATACCACATCAACTGGTTCTCCCTTGTCCACTCTACTGGAAATATCCTCAAAAAATTCCAGAAGATTTGTCAAGCATGATTTCCCTTTCACATATCCATGCTGACTTGGACCCATCATGTCACCTCTTTCCAAATGCGCTGCTATGACATCCTTAATAATTGATTCCATCATTTTACCCACTACTGAGGTCAGGCTGACCGGTTTATAATTCCCTGCTTTCTCTCTCCCTCCTTTTTTAAAAAGTGGGGTTACATTGGCTACCCTCCACTCGATAGGAACTGATCCTGAGTCAATGGAATGTTGGAAAATGACTGTCAATGCATCCACTATTTCCAAGGCCACCTCCTTAAGTACTCTGGGATGCAGTCCATCAGGCCCTGGGGATTTATCGGCCTTCAATCCCATCAATTTCCCCAACACAATTTCCCGACTAATAAGGATTTCCCTCAGTTCCTCCTCCTTAATAGACTCTCTGACCCCTTTTATATCCGGAAGGTTGTTTGTGTCCTCCTTAGTGAATACCAAACCAAAGTACTTGTTCAATTGGTCTGCCATTTCTTTGTTCCCCGTTATGACTTCCCCTGATTCTGATTGCAGGGGACCTACGTTTGTCTTTACTAACCTTTTTCTCTTTACATATCTATAGAAACTTTTGCAATCCGTCTTAATGTTCCCTGCAAGCTTCTTCTCGTACTCCATTTTCCCTGCCCTAGTCAAACCCTTTGTCCTCCTCTGCTGAGTTCTAAATTTCTCCCAGTCCCCGGGTTCGCTGCTATTTCTGGCCAATTTGTATGCCACTTCCTTGGCTTTAATACTATCCCTGATTTCCCTTGATAGCCACGGTTGAGCCACCTTCCCTTTTTTTATTTTTACGCCAGACAGGAATGTACAATTGTTGTAGTTCATCCATGTCTGCCATTGCCCATCCACAGTCAACCCCTTAAGTATTATTCGCCAATCTATCCTAGCCAATTCACGCCTCATACCTTCAAAGTTACCCTTCTTTTAGTTCTGGGCCATGGTCTCTGAATTAACTGTTTCATTCTCCATCCTAATGTAGAATTCCACCATATTATGGTCACTCTTCCCCAAGGGGCCTCGCACAACGAGATTGCTAATTAATCCTCTCTCATTACACATCACCCAGTCTAAGATGGCCTCCCCCCTAGTTGGTTCCTCGACATATTGGTCTAGGAAACCATCCCTTATGCACTCCAGGAAATCCTCCTCCACCTTATTGCTTCCAGTTTGGTTAGCCTAATCTATGTGCATATTAAAGTTACCCATTTTAACGGCTGTACCTTTATTGCATGCACCCCTAATTTCCTGTTTGATGCACTCCCCAACATCACTACTACTTTTTGGAGGTCTGTACACAACTCCCACTAATGTTTTTTGCCCTTTGGTGTTCTGCAGCTCCAACCATATAGATTCCACATCATCCAAGCTAATGTCTTTCCTAACTATTGCATTAATCTCCTCTTTAACCAGCAATGCTACCCCACCTCCTTTTCCTTTTATTCTATCCTTCCTGAATGTTGAATACCCCTGAATGTTGAGTTCCCAGCCCTGATCATCCTGGAGCCACGTCTCTGTAATCCCAATCACATCATATTTGTTAACATCTATTTGCACAGTTAATTCATCCACCTTATTACGGATACTCCTTCCATTAAGACACAAAGCCTTCAGGCTTGTTTTTTTAACACCCTTTGTCCTTTTAGAATTTTTCTGTACAGTGGCCCTTTTTGTTCTTTGCCTTGTGTTTCTCTGCCCTCCACTTTTCCTCATCTTCTTTCTGTCTTTTGCTTGTGTCTCCTTTTTGTTTCCCTCTGTCTCCCTGCATTGGTTCCCATCCCCCTGTCATATTACTTTAACTCCTCCCCAACAGCACTAGCAAACACTCCCTCTAGGACATTGGTTCCGGTCCTGCCCAGGTGCAGACCGTCCGGTTTGTACTGGTTCCACCTCCCCCAGAACCGGTTCCAATGCCCCAGGAATTTGAATCCCTCCCTGCTGCACCACTGCTCAAGCCATGTATTCATCTGCACTATCCTGCGATTCCTACTCTGACTAGCACGTGGCACTGGTAGCAATCCCAAGATTACTACTTTTGAGGTCCTACTTTTTAATTTAGCTCCTAGCTCCTTAAATTCGTTTCGTAGGACCTCATCCCTTTTTTTTACCTATGTCGTTGGTACCAATGTGCACCACGACAGCTTTTTAGAATGTTCTGCACCCACTCCGAGACATCCTTGACCCTTGCATCAGGGAGGCAACATACCATCCTGGAGTCTCGGTTGCGGCCGCAGAAACGCCTATCTATTCCCCTCACAATTGAATCCCCTATCACTATCGCTCTCCCACTCTTGTTCCTGCCCTCCTGTGCAACAGAGCCAGCCACGGTGCCATGAACTTGGCTGCTGCTACCCTCCCCTGATGAGTCATCCCCCTCAACAGTACTCAAAGCAGTGTATCTGTTTTGCAGGGGGATGACCACAGGGGACCCCTGCACTACCTTCTTTGCACTACTCTTCCTGCTGGTCTTCCATTCCCTAGCTGGCTGTGGACCCTTTTCCTGCGGTAAGACCAACTCGCTACACATACTACTCACGTCATTCTCAGCATCGTGGATGCTCCAGAGTGAATCCACCCTCAGCTCCAATTCCGCAATGCGGTCCGTCAGGAGCTGAAGGCGGATACACTTCCCGCAGATGTAATCGTCAGGGACACTGGAAGTGTCCCTGAGTTCCCACATGGTACAGGAGGAGCATATCACGTAACCGAGGTCTCCTGCCATGACTTAACCCTTAGATACACTTAAATTGGTGACAACACTGTTACAGGTTACTTACTGATATAAAAAAGAAAAAGAAAAACTACTTACCAATCACCAGCCAATTAATTACCCCTTTGGCTGTGACGTCACCTTTTGATTCCTTTCTACTTCTTTTCTGCTTTTTCTCCCGGCTGGAGCTGCACAAGCTGGGCCTTTATAGGCCTCTCCGACACTGCTCCCACCTCTCACCGACTGCCACTGCCTGTGGAACACCCGCTGGGCCTTTTATAGGCCTCTCCAACACTGCTCCCACCTCTCACCGACTGCCACTGCCTGTGGAACACCCGCTGGGCCTTTTATAGGCCTCTCCAACACTGCTCCCACCTCTCACCGACTGCCACTGCCTGTGGAACACCCGCTGGGCCTTTGTAGGCCTCACCACGCTGCTCCCGCCTCTCGCCGACTGCCGCTGCCTGTGGAACACCCGCTGGGCCTTTTATAGGCCTCACCACGCTGCTCCCGTCTCTCGCCGACTGCCGCTCATTAAACGTGCACTTAAAACTCGGCTGTCCCTCTTTCATCCTGTCCTATCAGACATTGTTGAGGGCAAGCGCCATTCCCAAAATGAATGCCACGACCGTAACTCAAAGGGGAGATGGATAGAAATCGATGACCCTGTATTTATTCTTAATCATGCTGTGGGGCCCAAGTGGCTAGAGGGTACTGTAATTGGTAAAGAGGGCAATAGGGTCATAGTGGTCATACTCAACAATGGGCAGATATGCCGCAAGCATCTGGACCAAGTAAAAAAAAGGTTCAGCATTCGATAAGGTGCCACACAAAAGGTTACTGCAGAAGATAAAGGTACGCGGAGTCAGAGGAAATGTATTAGCATGGATAAAGAATTGGCTGGCTAACAGAAAGCAGAGAGTCGGGATAAATGGGTCCTTTTTGGGTTGGAAATCGGTGGTTAGTGGTGTGCCACAGGGATCGGTGCTGGGACCACAACTGTTTACAATATACATAGATGACCTGGAAGAGGGGACAGAGTGTAGTGTAACAAAATTTGCAGATGACACAAAGATTAGAGGGAAAGCGGGTTGTGTAGAGGACACAGAGAGGCTGCAAAGAGATTTAGATAGGTAAAGCGAATGGGCTAAGGTTTGGCAGATGGAATACAATGTCGGAAAATGTGAGGTCATCCACCTTGGAAAAAAAACAGTAAAAGGGAATATTATTTGAATGGGGAGAAATTACAACATGCTGCGGTGCAGAGGGACCTGGGGGTCCTTGTGCATGAATCCCAAAAAGTTAGTTTGCAGGTGCAGCAGGTAATCAGGAAGGCAAATGGAATGTTGGCCTTCATTGCGAGAGGGATGGAGTACAAAAGCAGGGAGGTCCTTCTGCAACTGTACAGGGTATTGGTGAGGCCGCACCTGGAGTACTGCGTGCAGTTTTGGTCACCTTACTTAAGGAAGGATATACTAGCTTTTTTGGGGGTACAGAGACGATTCACTCGGCTGATTCCGGAGATGAGGGGGTTACCTTATGATGATAGATTGAGTAGACTGGGTCTTTACTCATTAGAGTTCAGAAGGATGAGGGGTGATCTTATAGAAACATTTAAAATAATGAAAGGGATCGACAAGATAGAGGCAGAGAGGTTGTTTCCACTGGTAGGGGAGACTAGAACTAGGGGGCACAGCCTCAAAATACGGGGGAGCCAATTTAAAACCGAGTTGAGAAGGAATTTCTTCTCCTAGAGGGTTGTGAATCTGTGGAATTCTCTGCCCAAGGAAGCAGTTGAGGCTAGCTCATTGAATATATTCAAATCACAGATAGATATATTTTTAACCAATAAGGGAATTAAGGGTTATGGGGAGCGGGCGGGTAAGTGGAGCTGAGTCCACGGCCAGATCAACCATGATCTTGTTGAATGGCGGAGCAGGCTCGAGGGGCTAGATGGCCTACTCCTGTTCCTAATTCTTATGTTCTTATGTTCTTATGACACTGAGGAACCTGAGGAACATCATGAGATGCTGCCCACACCACTGTCAGAGAACGAGCAACAAGAACCGTCAGCAGCATGCACAGTCACTGCGGCCAGCCCAGATGAGCCAGAATCACCACAGGTGACAAAGACGCATGCTAAGGCTCAATAACCAGAGCCCCAACTGCGGCGCTCCACGAGAGAGTGCATACCACCCGAGAGACTCAATCTTTGACCCAAAGACGTTGGGGGGAGGTGATGTCATGTTTGTAACCTTCATATAACTGTAACCTTATATAACAACACTGTTCACTGTATACACCTGAGAAATGCACACCTTGACCACAGGGGGTGAACTTGTGGGAGACACTCCTCCACTCCTCACCTGGTCATCCAGCTATATTAAGGGAGGTCCCATGCAGGGTCATCACTTCTTGGTCCTGTAAATAAAGGTACAGGTCACAGAGTGACCTTGTCTCCAGAATATGCCTTGTGTTGATTTGCTGTAGTGTGTAAGGACACAACACTTTCAATGATGATCATGCTCATGTAGTGATGGAAGTCCTTGAAGTAAGAATGTGAAATGTGACGGCTGACATGTCAGCTTCAGGAACCCCTCACCCCCCAGCTATACACTGAAATGTTGTCCTCTACTTGCAGATGTTGATTCGGACAGCACCGAGCAATGCACCGCATCCACCTCTGGCACACAAAGGTAGTGTGTGATACAAACGCCTTCGACCTCAACGTTGTCAGTGTCCCAACACACCAGCTCCTTCCAATGCCTCCACCCCGCCCCCCCGCCCCGGCTCCCCGAGATCACCCATATCCACAGCATCTAGCATCTACCTCCGCCGCCCAGAGTCACGAACACCAGGAGGGAGAGCAGGGAAATGTCCCAGTCTTCGAACCACTTGAGGTCGAGGAGTTGCAAGAGGAGGACTTTGGTCTCCTGACATGTGTGGCACTTGTTTGGCATCGGTGTCACGGTCCGACTATTTGGGATTCGAATTGGATGACGTGGGAAGAGGTGCTGGGGGGGCACAGAGACCTCCAAGCCACAAGCGCCCAGGATGATGCAACAATCCAATGAGGATGCAGGATGGTTCGCAGCAGTTCAGGAAACGGTCCAGCTGTCGAGGACGAGCATTGACCTAGCTCGAGGTGTGCTGCAGACCATGGCTGGGATAGCTACCAGCATCGCCACCTTTGCTGAGCAGCATACTGCCAGTATGGAGCGGCTCATTCGTGCGGTGGAGCGAAACACCGACTCTGTAGGGTCCATGCGGCAATCGATGCTTTTGGGACATGTCATGCAACACCCCGAGCCCACACCATCGAGACCGACAGATCCCAAGGAGCCGGAGTTGCCGGCAGCTTCCAGCTCGCCCCCTACATTCTCTCCAAGACGAACATGGCAGCAGCGCTCCTGCTGCCCTCCTGCACAACGCCATGGAGCAGAGGTGGTGAGGGGCAGGGGTGCGGCTCGGCGTGGTGAAGGCGGATCCAGGAAGAGAACGATGGGTCTCACATCGAGGGGGGTGGGGGAGAGGCGGTGGTCATGGGTAGAGGGTTGGGTGTTGGTGGTGGAGATGTTAATTATTCTTCATTAAGTTGTAGCTGTTGTTTCACATGGGTCGATGTGAATGTGACTTGACTGGTTTCTGAGATAATGTACAACACATGTTAGATTCAGTTTTTGCATGTTCTGTCATTTTGGCAAGCTGCACTATTCAATACAGTCACATTGTTCAGCTACTCTTGGTCAGTGTCTCACTTTTACAGCATCTGGGGTACCTGCTGAGAAACAGACATATCTCCTTCAGGTGTACTGCTGCCAGGGGATTATCTTGCTGTCCACATATGATGCGACTGTTTAATGGGTCCTATCATCCGGCGATTTCGCTATGACAAGTAAGGGTGACCAATGCAGGAAGGCTGCCATTGAATGAGAGACAGTTGCACAACTTGGAGGGCACACATTAAGCCTTGCACTTCAGTCCACATTTTCTTAGGTCCATCATCGCGGAGTCCCACCCCTGATATAACATGTTTCTCAGTGACCCTGCAGTCCATTATATATCTTTTTCCGTCTTCTATACGTGAGGTCATGCTGTTCTCACTATCACATGCTGCCACCTGACAGAGCATTACATGATTTCATTATTGCCTATATATTTTGACATAAGCTCATACCATGTGTGCACTCACATTCTGTCAATAACTCTGTTCTGCCTGCAATGGTCTAAAACCCCATATAGCGCATCTCCATGGAGCCTTGACTGTGTTTCGGAACTCATTGCCGCTTCCTATACCACACCTGCACTTCAATGGAGTACTTTTCATTTACATGTGTAGAGTCAATCTGTGCAGTTTAAAGTCGATCTGAGAACTCATCCTGAGCCTGTGATAATGGTGCACCGTATGGACGCTACCCGGGATGTGCAGCACTGCAGCACTCTGAGCCATTCTTCCTGCCGCCCAATTCATAGCCAGCTCACACCAACTTTTTGCCAGCGGTCATTCTGCAGGCGGGAGCATGATCTTAGAGGATCGTGCACGAGGAAAATCTCATTTTTTGAGCCTCTGGCATAGGCGGGCGGCAGGACGTTGCACCGGCGATACTTCACTGAGTAACCTCTTGCCGCACGGGACCTGGGTAGCAAATGGGCGGGACCTGAGGAATCTCATTAAAAAAAAAAATTCCGGGCGGTATCTCGGCGGCTGTGAGCGGAACTCTGACCAAGTTCATGCCCATAGAGTACATCGTCAGTCAGTGTACAACATGTCAATTGGTAAGCAAGAAACCACTGTCAGTACCATTACAGCCATAGAAATGGCCTCCCAGGATGTGGCAAAGATTACATATTGATTTTGCTGAACTAGAAGGAGAGTAAGTGTTCATTGTGATTGATAGCCATTCAAAGTGGGTAGAACTGTTTCCAATGTGGAAAATAACAACAAAGTAAACATTAGACATTTTGCGAAGATTGTTTTCTTTATATGGCCTCCCAGAAGAAATTGTTTCTCATAATGGACCACAATTTTGTTCAGAAGAATTTTCACAGTTCACAAGCAAAAATGGTGTGAAACATACCACCCTGCTTCAAATGGTGCAGCAGAGCGCACTGTACAAATTGTAAAATGTGCCCTCATAAAATAGATTGGATCCAAATCCATAAAAACGACAGTTGTCATTGTACCACAAATTGGCTAATTTTCTAATTACGTATCATAATACTCCTCATACAACTACTGGTAGAACACCAGCAGAGTTGTTTCTCAAATGACAGCCATGAACCAGATTCTCGTTGTTAAAACCAAACTTGGCATAGTCCGTAGAAGAGAAACAATTAAGACAGAAAGGGAATCATGATAGAGGTAGAGTAAAAGAGAGAAGTGTGAAATTAAATCAGAAGGTGAGAGTGAAGAACCATCACCATAAATAGTTAAAGTGGTTACCAGGAAGACTGGTGAAGATATGTGGTCCTCGCACATATTTGGTCAAGATGTTTGATCATGGAAAGGTTAGGTTTGTTCACATTGATCATATTTTATCTATAGATGTGGAAGGAGTTGAAGATTGGAATGATTTGATTATTTCTGACTCATCAGATAGTCTTGTTACAAGTAGAGTACCAGTAGCATATCCAACATCAAATGTACTCGAAACAAGTCCAAGAGAAAGTCAGAATTTAAGTCTGAGTCCGAGTCAGGCAGACAAACAGTCTGAAGTTGTAGAGAGTTCAAATGTAAATCAAGGGCATTCCTTGGAGGAAAACTTTCCTCAGGCTCAGCCTAGAATGAGTCTAAGTTCAACACTGTTATGTATTTAACCCTTGGCAACCTGTATCACTCCATCACCGGAGGGCCTACCTGTTGGAGTCCCAAGGGATCCTAGCATCCCTTGGGAGCACGTTATATAAGCGGGCCACCCACGAGGTACCTGGACTCTGGAGTCTCATTAAAGAAGCTAAGGTCACACTTACTCATTGTACACAGTACTCAGTTTCATCCTTTATTATGAGCGTAACAATTGACAACGAGATAATGAACAACCGCGCGAAAATGCAAAGAACAGTTGGTATCCTGGAGAAGTTCTCAGAAGAGGACGATTGGAAGGCCTTCGTGGAGCGACTCGACCAGTACTTTGTTTACAACGAGCTGGAAGGGGACGAGAATGCTGACAAACGAAGGGCGATCCTCCTTACCATCTGTGGGGCAACAACTTATGGCCTCATGAAGAATTATCTAGCTCCGGTAAAACCAACAACCAAATCCTATGAAGAATTGTGTACGCTGGTCCGGGAGCACCTAAACCCTAAGGAAAGCTTTTTGATGGTGAGGTATCAGTTCTACACGTGTCAACGGTCGGAGGGCCAGGAAATGGCGAGCTACGTCGTTGAACTAAGGCACCTTGCAGGACATTGTAATTTGATGGATTCCTTGAATAAATGTTGAGAGACTTTTTTGTGCTTGGCATTGGCCATGGGGTAATCCTTCGCAAACTGTTGACTGTTGAAACACCGAATCTGAGCAAAGCCATAACGATAGCCCAGGAATTTATGTCCACCAGCGATAACACCAAACAAATTTCGCAGCATAAAGAGGTTTCGGCTAGTACTGTGCACAAAGTAACATCTTTTTCGAGTAGGAATATACATGGCAGAATGTACACGCCGGCTGCTGCACGACCTCAGATGACCCAGAATCCGCCATCAATCGTTAATGTGAGGCAGTTAACACCTTGTTGGCATTGTGGAGGTGATCATCGGGCCCATCAATGCCGCTTCAAGCTCTATGTGTGCAAAGGCTGCAGATCAATGGGACACCTCCAGCGAATGTGCAGGCGAGCTGCAAATCCTGCAAACCCCCACGTTGCAGAGGAAGATCGATCCATGGTGGATCAGGCTGACCTTGAAATTCGAACCGAGGAGGCAGAAGTGTACGGGGTACACACCTTCACCACAAAATGTCCACCAAATAATGTTAAAAGTTGAACTGAACGGAATTCTAGTATCCATAGAACTGGACACAGGTGCGAGTCAGTCCACAATGAGTAAAAAGGCCTTCGACAGGCTGTGGTGCAACAAGGCCCAAGCACAGCCCCATTCACACCAAGCTAAGAATTTACACCAAAGAACTGATCCCTGTAATTGGCAGTGCTGAGGTCAAAGTCTCCTATTATGGAGCAGCGCACGAACTCCCATATGGATCGTGCCAGGGGATGGCCCCACACTGTTGGCAGAAGTTGGCTGGGAAAAATCCGCTGGAACTGGGACAACATCCGAGCGCTTTCATCCGTCGACAACGCCTCATGTGCCCAGGTTCTGAGCAGATTTCCATCGTTGTTCGAGCCAGGCATTGGAATTTTCTCGGGGATGAAAGTGCAGATCCATTTGGTTCCCGGTACACGACCCATCCACCACAAGGCATGGGCGGTACTGTATATGATGCGAGAGAAAGTGGAAATTGAGCTGGACAGGCTTCAGCGAGAAGGCATCATCGCTCCAGTAGAATTCAACGAGTGGGCCAGTCTGATTGTCCCGATACTCAAAGGTGACGGCACGGTCAGAATTTGTGAGGACTATAAAGTAACGATTAACCGTTTTTGCTACAGGACCAGTACCCGCTACCCAAGGCAGACGACCTATTTGCAACTCTGGCTGAAGGAAAGACATTCACCAAGTTGGACCTGACATCAGTCTACATGAAGCAGGAGCTGGAGGAATCTTTGAAAGGCCTCACCTGCATCAACACGCACAAAGGTCATAACAGATACCCATTCGGGATTCGGTCGGCCGCGGCAATTTTCCAACGGCACATGGAGAGCCTGCTAAAGTCGATTTCTCGCACTGTGGTTTTCCAGGAAGATATAGTGGTCACAGGTCGGGACACTTGAAGAATCTGGAAGAGATTCTAAGTCGGTTGGATCGCGTGGGACTCAGATTGAAACGCTCGAAGTGTGTTTTCCTGGCGCCAGAGGTCGACTTTTTGGGAAGAAGAATCGCAACAGACAGCATCAGACCCACCGACGGCAAGACGGAGGCCATCAAGAACGCGCCGAGACCACAGAAAGTGACGGAGCTGCGGACGTTCCTGGGACTCCTCAACTATTTTGGTAATTTCCTACCCGGATTAAGCACCCTGCTAGAACCCCTACATGTGCCACTGCGCAAGGGAGACAACTGGGTATGGGGGAATTCACAAGAGGCTGCCTTTGAGAAAGCCAGAAATCTGTTATGTTCAAACAAACTGCTTGTTCTGTATAACCCATGTAAATAATTAGTGCTAGCTTGCGATGCGTCGTCATATGGGATCGGGTGTGTGTTACAACAGGCGAACGAATCAGGGATTTTGCAACTGGTCGCTTATGCGTCCAGGAGTCTGTCCAAGTCCGAAAGGGCCTACGGCATGATTGAAAAAGAAACTCTGGCGTGCATTTACAGGGTGAAAAAAATGCACCAGTATAAGAACATAGAAACATAGAAACACAAAAAAAAGGTGCAGGAGTAGGCCATTCGGCCCTTCGAGCCTGCACCACCATTCAATAAGATCATGGCTGATCATTCCTTCAGTACCTCTTTCCTGCTTTCTCTTCATACCCCTTGATCCCTTTAGCCGTAAGGGCCATATATACTCCCTCTTGAATATATCCAATGAACTGGCATCAACAACTCTCTGCGGCAGGGAATTCCACAGGTTAACAACCCTCTGAGTGAAGAAGTTTCTCCTCATCTCAGTCCTAAATGGCTTACCCCTTATCCTAAGACTGTGTCCCCTGATTCTGGACTTCCCCAACATCGGGAACATTCTCCCCGCATCTAGCCTGTCCAGTCCAGTCAGTATCTTACATGTTTCTATGAGATCCCCTCTCATCCTTCCAAACTCCAATGAATAAAGGCCCAGTTGATCCAGTCTCTCCTCAGTCCAGCCATCCCTGGAATCAGTCTGGTGAACCTTCGCTGCAATAGCAAAAACGTCCTTCCTCAGATTAGGAGACCAAAACTGAACACAATATTCCAGGTGGGGCCTCACCAAGGCCCTGTACAACTGCAGCAAGACTTCCCTGCTCCTATACTCAAATCCCCTTGCTATGAAAGCCAACATACCATTTGCCTTCTTCACCGCCTGCTGTACCTGCATGCCAACTTTCAATGACTGATGAACCATGACACCCAGGTCTCGCTGCACCTCCCCTTTTCCTAATCTGCCGCCATTCAGATAATATTCTGCCTTCGTATTTTTGCCCCCAAAGTGGATAACCTCACATAGAAACATAGAAACATAGAAAATAGGTGCAGGAGTAGGCCATTCGGCCCTTCTAGCCTGCACCGCCATTCAATGAGTTCATGGCTGAACATTCAACTTCAGTACCCCATTCCTGCTTTCTCGCCATACCCCTTGATCCGCCTAGTAGTAAGGACCTCATCTAACTCCTTTTTGAATATATTTAGTGAATTGGCCCCAACAACTTTCTGTGGTAGAGAATTCCACAGGTTCACCACTCTCTGGGTGAAGAAGTTCCTCCGCATCTCGGTCCTAAATGGCTTACCCCTTATCCTTAGACTGTGACCCCTGGTTCTGGACTTCCCCAACATTGGGAACATTCTTCCTGCATCTAACCTGTCTAACCCCGTCAGAATTTTATATGTTTCTATGAGGTCCCCTCTCATTCTTCTGAACTCCAGTGAATACAAGCCCAGTTGATCCAGTCTTTCTTGATAGGTCAGTCCCGCCATCCCGGGAATCAGTCTGGTGAACCTTCGCTGCACTCCCTCAATAGCAAGAATGTCCTTCCTCAGGTTAGGAGACCAAAACTGTACACAATACTCCAGGTGTGGCCTCACCAATGCCCTGTACAACTGTAGCAACACCTCCCTGCCCCTGTACTCAAATCCCCTTGCTATGAAGGCCAACATGCCATTTGCTTTCTTAACCGCCTGCTGTACCTGCATGCCAACCTTCAATGACTGATGTACCATGACACCCAGGTCTTGTTGCACCTCCCCTTTTCCTAATCTGTCACCATTCAGATAATAGTCTGTCTCTCTGTTTTTACCACCAAAGTGGATAACCTCACATTTATCCACATTATACTTCATCTGCCATGCATTTGCCCACTCACCTAACCTATCCAAGTCGCTCTGCAGCCTCACAGCATCCTCCTCGCAGCTCACACTGCCACCCAACTTAGTGTCATCCGCAAATTTGGAGATACTACATTTAATCCCCTCATCTAAATCATTAATGTACAGTGTAAACAGCTGGGGCCCCAGCACAGAACCTTGCGGTACCCCACTAGTCACTGCCTGCCATTCTGAAAAGTACCCATTTACTCCTACTCTTTGCTTCCTGTCTGACAACCAGTTCTCAATCCATGTCAGTACACTACCCCCAATCCCATGTGCTCTAACTTTGCACATCAATCTCTTGTGTGGGACCTTGTCGAACGCCTCCTGAAAGTCCAAATATACCACATCGACTGGTTCTCCCTTATCCACTCTACTGGAAACATCCTCAAAAAATTCCAGAAGATTTGTCAAGCATGATTTCCCTTTCACAAATCCATGCTGACTTGGACCTATCATGTCACCTCTTTCCAAATGCACTGCTATGACATCCTTAATAATTGATTCAATCATTTTACCCACTACCGATGTCAGGCTGACCGGTCTATAATTCCCTGTTTTCTCTCTCCCTCCTTTTTTAAAAAGTGGGGTTACATTGGCTACCCTCCACTCCATAGGAACTGATCCAGAGTCAATGGAATGTTGGAAAATGACTGTCAACGCATCCACTATTTCCAAGGCCACCTCCTTAAGTACTCTGGGATGCAGTCCATCAGGCCCTGGGGATTTATCGGCCTTCAATCCCATCAATTTCCCCAACACAATTTCCCGGCTAATAAGGATTTCCCTCAGTTCCTCCTCCTTACTAGACCCCCCGACCCCTTTTATAACCGGAAGGTTGTTCGTGTCCTCCTTCGTGAATACCGAACCAAAGTACTTGTTCAATTGGTCCGCCATTTCTTTGTTCCCCGTTATGACTTCCCCTGATTCTGACTGCAGGGGACCTACGTTTGTCTTTACTAACCTTTTTCTCTTTACATATCTATAGAAACTTTTGCAATCCGTCTTAATGTTCCCTGCAAGCTTCTTCTCATACTCCATTTTCCCTGCCCTAATCAAACCCTTTGTCCTCCTCTGCTGAGTTCTAAATTTCTCCCAGTCCCCAGGTTCGCTGCTATTTCTGGCCAATTTGTATGCCACTTCCTTGGCTTTAATACTATCCCTGATTTCCCTTGATAGCCACGGTTGAGCCACCTTCCCTTTTTTATTTCTATGCCAGACAGGAATGTACAATTGTTGTAGTTCATCCATGCGGTCTCTAAATGTCTGCCATTGCCCATCCACAGTCAACCCCTTAAGTATCATTCGCCAATCCATCTCAGCCAATTCACGCCTCATACCTTCAAAGTTAGCCTTCTTTAAGTTCTGGACCATGGTCTCTGAATTAACTGTTTCATTCTCCATCCTAATGCAGAATTCCACCATATTATGGTCACTCTTCCCCAAGGGGCCTCGCACAACGAGATTGCTAATTAATCCTTTCTCATTACATAACACCCAGTCTAAGATGGCCTCCCCCCTAGTTGGTTCCTCGACATATTGGTCTAAAAAACCATCCCTTATGCACTCCAAAAAATCCTCCTCCACCGTATTGCTTCCAGTTTGGTTAGCCCAATCTATGTGCATATTAAAGTCACCCATTATAACTG
This sequence comes from Pristiophorus japonicus, assembly GCF_044704955.1. Taxonomy (NCBI): domain Eukaryota; kingdom Metazoa; phylum Chordata; class Chondrichthyes; family Pristiophoridae; genus Pristiophorus; species Pristiophorus japonicus. The sequence continues at coordinate 141,112,074 of NC_091982.1, read as the reverse complement.
CTGCACCTTTATTGCACGCACCCCTAATTTCCTGTTTGATGCCCTCCCCAACATCACTACTACTGTTTGGAGGTCTGTACACAACTCCCACTAACGTTTTTTGCCCTTTGGTGTTCTGCAGCTCTACCCATATAGATTCCACATCATCCAAGCTAATGTCCTTCCTAACTATTGCCTTAATCTCCTCCTTAACCAGCAATGCTACCCCACCTCCTTTTCCTTTTATTCTATCCTTCCTGAATGTTGAATACCCCTGGATGTTTATCCACATTTATCCACATTATTCTGTATCTGCCATGTATTTGCCCACTCGTCTAACCTGTCTAAGTCACCCTGCAGCCTCTTAGCGTCCTCCTCACAGCTCACACCGCCACCCAGTTTAGTGTCATCTGCAAACTTGGAGATATTACACTCAATTCCATCATCTAAATCATTAATATATATTGTAAAGAGCTGGGGTCCCAGCACTGAGACCTGCGGCACTCCACTAGTCACTGCCTGTCATTCTGAAAAGGACCCGTTTATCCCGACTCTCTGCTTCCTGTCTGCCAACCAGTTCTCTATCCACGTCAGTACATTACCCCCAATACCATGTGCTTTGATTTTGCACACCAATATCCTGTGTGGGACCTTGTCAAAAGCCTTTTGAAAGTCCAAATACACCACATCCACTGGTTCTCCTTTGTCCACTCTACTAGTTACATCCTCAAAAGATTCCAGAAGATTTGTCAAGCATGATTTCCCTTTCATAAATCCATGCTGACTTGGATCAATCCTATCCCTGCTCTCCAAATGCGCTGCTATTTCATCTTTAATAATTGATTCCAACATTTTCCCCACCACCGATGTCAGGCTAATCGGTCTATAATTACCCGTTTTCTCTCTCCCTCCTTTTTTAAAAAGTGGTGTTACATTAGCAACTCTCCAGTCCATAGGAACTGATCCAGAGTCGATAAACTGTTGAAAAATTATCACGACTACTATTTGGTGGCCTGTACACAACTCCCACTAGCGTTTTCTGCCCTTTGTATTCCGTAGCTCCACCCATACCGATTCCACATCATCCAAGCTAATGTCCTTCCTTATAATTGCAATAATTTCCTCTTTAACCAGCAACGCCACCCCGCCTCCTTTTCCTTTCTGTCTATCCTTCCTAAATGCTGAATATCCTTGTATATTGAGTTCCCAGCCTTGGTCACCCTGGAACCATGTCTCCGTAATTTGTTTGGTCTCAAGTTTGAGCTTGAAACTGACCATAAGCCGCTCATAGCGCTATTCTCAGAGAGCAAAGGGATTAACACCAATGCCTCTGCCCGCATCCAAAGATGGGCGCTCACGCTGTCTGCATAGAACTATGTAATTTGCAACAGACCGGGCAGAGAGAACTGCTCTGATGCTCTCAGTCGGCTACCATTGCCCACCTTCAGGGTGGAAATGGCACAGCCTGCAGATGTGCTCATGGTGATGGATGCATTCGAAAACTGTCCCTGGTAAAAAAGCTGTGTCCTCCATGGGAGCTGGTCCAGCGTCCCAGCGGAGATGCAGGAAGAGATGAAGCCGTTCCACAGGCGCAAAGACGAAATGTCCCTGCAGGCGGACTGTTTTTGTGGGGTAATCACGTGGTCTTGCCCAAGAAAGGCAGAGAAACGTTCATCCATGACCTACACAGCACCCACCCATCTATAGCCAGATCCCATGTGTGGTGGCCCGGCATCGACTCAGATTTAGAGTCATGCATGCACCAGTGCAACACTTGCTCTCAACTGAGCAATGCACCCGGAGAGTTTGTGGTCATGGCCCTCCAAAACCGTGGTCTAGGATCCACGTTGACTATGTGGGCCCATTTCTAGGCAAAATGTTCTTGGTTGTTGTGGATGCTTATTCAAAATGAATTGACTGTGTAATAATGTCTATAAGCAAATCCCCTATCACCATCGAAAGCCTTCGAGCCATGTTTGCCACACACGGCCTGCCTGATATCCTAGTCAGCGACAATGGGCCGTGTTTCACCAGTGCTGAATTCAAGGAATTCATGACCCGCAATGGGATCAAAGCACGTCACATCTGCCCCATTCAAGCCCACATCCAATGGTCAGGCAGAATGGGCAGTTCAGACCATCAAGCAAAGCTTTAAATGTGTGTCGGAAGGCTCCTTGCAGACCCGACTGTCCTGAGTTCTGCTCAGCTACCGCACCAGACCCCACTCGCTCACCGGGGTTCCCCCAGCCGAGCTGCTCATGAAAAGGGCACTCAAAACAAGGCTCTCTCTTATCCACCCTGATCTCCATGATCACGTCGAGGGCAGGCGGCATCAACAAAGTATGTACCATGATCGTGCAAATTTGTCACGTGATATTGAGGTCAATGATCCTGTGTTTGTACTCAATTATGGAAATGGTCCCAAATGGCTCACTGGCACGGTCATAGCCAAAGAAGGGAGTAGGGTGTTTCAGGTCAAATTGGCCAATGGACTAACGTGCAGAAAGCATTTGGACCAAATCAAATTGCGGTTCACTAATAGCTACGAGCAACCCGAAGAGGACACCACCAACTTTGACCCTCCAACACACAGACACAAGTGGCAACTGATATCATGGTTGACCACGAAGCTGAACTCACCATCCCCAGCAGCTCAGTGAAGAACTGACTAAACCACCCACACCCGCATTTGTACCGAGACGATCGACAAGGGAGTGTAAAGCCCCAGATTGTCTCACCCTGTAAGTGTACTATTGACTTTACGAAGGAGTGATGTTATGTATTTAACCCTTGACAACTTGTATCACACTACCACTAGAGGGCTCACCTGTTGGATCCCAGCATCCCTTGGGAGCACTGTATATAAGCGGGCCACCCACGAGGTACCTGCACTCTGGAGTCTAATTAAACGAGCTTAATTCACACTTGCTCATTGCTTACAGTACTCATTTTCATCCTTTATTATGAGCGTAACAGACACCATGTTTGAGAAGTTCTGTTCGAGAGCAAAGGTATCCTCTTCGAAACAGAAAATAAGTGGTTAAGCTTGATTTGTAAATATGGCAAAATAAGTCCATATCCTTTGTTATGTATAACCATGCAAGTTATGTATGATGATTGTTTGTTATAATTATTTCTCCATTAAGGAGGGAGAAGTGTAATATATATAGCTCCACCCAGTGGACTAGTGACTAATGCAGCCATTGCTGTTTACAACAATAAAATGGGAACAGGTCACCTGACAGGTTCCTGAGTTATCAGCCATCTTCGAGCCTGTGTGTTTGTGAGGTCATACAGAAGATATCACAGGTTAGTGTATTTTTATTTAGTGGTTAGCATTTGTGTTTTGGTGTTAGTTAAATAGTTAAATAGCCTTAAAGCTAAAAAGAATCTATCAGTAAATGTTATTGATAAATAAATCTAGACTACGATATGGCAGAGCAAGTTGTGTTTCTGCACTCCAGTATGTGGGAGTTTGTGGACAGCGATACTGTCCCAAGAGAAGACGTCTACAGTGGATATCTCCATCTTTAATCTCCCCGGCTCAGAGACATTGAGCTGGACTGTGAGTTGGAGACACGCTGATACATAAGGGAGTGAGAGGGGGAGAATCTGGACAGGTTGCTCCAGACCTCGGTCACATCTCGTAGAGAGGTGCCAGATCAGAACGAGGTTGGTGTGAGCGACAGTGTGAAGATTAATGAGATCCCAGGTGAGATAGAGAACGAGGATCCACAGAAACTGATCGTATCCAACAGGTACAATGTACTTGCTACCTGTAAGGATAAGGATAAAGCCAACCAGCATGCTGATCATGGCCCCATTACCTGGGCTCCCATTCACAGGGTGGGGGGGGGGGGGGCGGGGGGAAGGGGGCAGATGGGTGGTTGGTCCCAATAGCAAGGGGGTCCCATGGTAATCTGGGGGCACCGGATTTCGGGGGGTGGTCTGATGATAGTCTGGGAGGTGCTGATTGCATGGGGGATCCAATAGTGGTCTTTCGTGGGGTGGGGGGGTGGTGGGTGGAGGGGTTCCAAATTGCATGGGGTGGGATAGTGGGTCTGAAGGTGATCTTGAGGGGGCAGATGATGGTTTGGGGGGGGGGTCTGATGGTGTGGGGAGGGGGTCCGATCGTGGTCTGGGAGGATTCCAATTGTGGGTGTTCTGAGATGGTCTGGGGGTTCACAATTGTGGGGGGGTTCCAATTGTGGGGGGGTCCGATGGTGGTCTGGGGGTTCCCAATTGTGGGGGGGGGTCCGATGGTGGTCTGGGAGTTCAATAGTGTGGAGGGAGTTTGATGGTAGTCTGAAGGGGACGATGGTGGACGGTGCGGGGGGGGGGGGTCCAATGATGGTCGGGGATAGCAGACAGATCGCATTGGGGGAGAGGAATTTATTGGATAGCAAGTTGGGCCAGGTGGAAGCCTACTTCCTTAAATCTGTGGGTTTCCATCCCGGGGATGTAAGGAAGTCGGTGAGAATATTTCAGATGCCCTAACCAATGTTCCCTGTAATATTTTTGGTTGCCGCGCAGCTCATTCAAAATACAACGCATGCACGTTTTACTATTTTAAAGCCAGCAAGCTGGCTGTGCGGGACCCCTGAGGTGCTTGGCCACACAGCTTAAAGGGAACATTGGCCCAACTATGATCTTCCAAAGTTCTCTTAATTCAGGAACCGTTCTTTTAGATTGGAAAATTGCATGTGCCAGTCCACTATGTAAGAAAGGTGTGAGAGTCTATAATTAAGGACAGAGTGACTGAACACCTTAAAAATGTTCAGCTGATCAGAGAGACCCAGCATGGATTTGTAACGGGTAGGTCATGCCTGATGAACCTGATTGAATGTTTTGAAGAGGTGACTAAAGTAGTGGGACAAGGGAATGTCTATGGATGTTATTCTTATGGAATTCCAGAAGGCATTTGATAAAGTCTCTCATAAGAGACTGTCGGCTAAAGTCGGAGCTCATGGAATTGAAGGTGAATTAGTGACCTGGTTAGGAAATTGGCTGAGTGGCAGGAGACAGAGAGTAGGGATAATAGGCAGATACTCTAATTAACAGGATGTGACTAGTGGTGTCCCGAAAGGATCTATGTTGGGGCCTCAACTATTCACAGTATTTATTAACATCTTAGATGATGGGATAGGGAGCCCCATATCCAATTCTGCCAATAACACAAAGGCATTGTAAGCAATGTAGGTGGAAACATAAAATTACCAAGAGAGATTGATAGATTAAGTGAATGGGCAAATGTGGCAAATGGTTTTCAATATGGACAAGTGTGAGATCATCTACTTTGGACCTAAAAAAGATAGATCAAAATACTTTTCAAAATGATGAAAAGCTAAAGCAGTAAAGGTGAAAGAGACTTAATGGTCCATGTACATAGATCATTAAAATAGCATGGACAGGCACAAAAAATAATCAAAAAGACTAATGGAATGCTGGCCTTTATAGCGTACAAGGAGGTAGAAGTTATACTACAGCTATGCAAAATTCTGTTGACCACACCTGAGCCTCAGCTACTTACAATCTATATCAATGACTTAGATGAGGGACTGAGTCTAACGTGTCCAAGTTTGCTGGTGAGACAAAGTTAGATGGGAAACTATCTTCGAGGAGGACTCAAAGAGGCTGCAAATGGATTTAGACAAGTTAAGTGATTGGGCAAGAATGTGGCAGATGGAATATAATGCAGAGAAGTGGGAAGTTATCCACTTTAGAAAAGCAAACTATTTTTAAATGGTGAGAGACTGGGAAAATGTTGGTATTCAAAGGGACCTGGGTGTCCTTGTACATGACTCACCAGGTTGTATTCCTGGAATTTAGAAAGTTAAGGAGTGATTTGATCAAAGTTTTCAAGATATTAAGGGAAACTGACAGGGTAGATAGAGAGGAACTATTTCCGCTGGTTGGGGAGTCTCGGACTCGGGGGCACAATCTAAAAATTAGAGCCAGACCTTTCAGGAGTGAAGTTAGTAAACGCTTCTGCACACACAGAGTGGTAGAAGTTTGGAACTCTCTTCCACAAACAGCAGTTGATGTTGGGTCAATTGTTAATTCTAAATCTGAGATTGACAGGTTTGTGTTAACCAAAGGTATTAAGGGATATGGGGCAAAGGCGGGTATATGGAGTTAGGCCACAGATCAGCCGTGATCTCATTATATGGCTGAACAGGGTTGAGAGGCTAAATTGCTTACTCCTGTTCCTATGTTCATTGTCCTTGATATTCTGTATACATGAACACATCCTAAACAGTAAAAACATGGTCTCAGAGCATCTGTTTTTAATGGAACGAAAGAACTTGCATTTTTATGGTGTATTTCACAACCTCAGGACGTCCCAAAGTGCTACACAGCCAATTAATTGCTGTTTTGAAGTGTAGTTACTCTTGTTTTGCAGGTTTACACTGATATTTAATGTACTTTTTTAATACCGATTTTGCTACCTTTGAAATTATATGAACTGATAAATGGTAATGAAATGAGAAAAAAGCCCTGGGAATTGTTTCAGTATGTATACAGAATCATTTTGGTCTCGTCTTAGTCTGGAATAAAATGCTATTTTTTGTTTTGCTGATAAACACTGTACCCAGAACAAAGTTCATCTCATTACTTTGTCTAAACAATATAAGGAATCTTAACATTACATTATGCATCTGTTTTCAATTTAATCTTGTTTTGAAGTGATTTTGCTATTTTTATATGATGATAGAGGGTCTTGCTGAGTTTCAAAGTTGCCGTGCAGTGTTTCAACTCACTGCCTGCTTTTTTATTTTGTGGTCATTGTGCTCAACTCTGTTATTTGTGATAAGTACATAAAAGCATCATCGGCCCACTAAAGAATCCAGTTTGTGCATTTTTAGACTATTGATCCGAATTCCTTGATGCGCATTTCTCTGGGTTTATTTTAAAACATTCACCACGAGTGATGTGTGGACACATTAGGGAGACTTGCAAATGTGGGCTACCTGCTTCCTGAAGCATTGGCGAGCAACAGTTGAAAATCTGTTGGGACTTCGTGCGCCAGTTTGGCCTCAGAATTAACTTTTAGGCAGGCCTTTAAATGGGTGCCCCGCACTCCTTTGCAGGACAGGGGTGGGTATCTGTTTAAATATGTCAATCAGGGTCTTCTGCCTGTTGTAGGGCATCGATTGCAACTTTCAAAGAGAAATGGGAGGAGCATGCACAGCGCACAACAGTTCCATAACTCGAGGGGTTTAAAGGCCCAACCGGCAATCCTTAAAGGGACCTCTCGATGCCTCTCCCAAAAATTAAGGGGCTAGAAATTCATTAGAGCAAGGAATAGCTGGTATAATTAGAAAAGTTGGAGAATTAGCGCCAGGCGCAAATGCTTTAGGCTGCACGCAAAATTCGTGCTCGCTACTCAAAGAAATGATCGGAGTCCTAATTCTAGTCTTTAAGCCAATCTCATTGGCATTACGCGCAAAGGGTGGACCAATATCAGGTGCAGTCTAATCACGTCATAATCACAAGAATATAAGAGCAGGAAGGTTATGCTGGAGTACTGCGTGCAGTTCTGGTCGCTGTATTATAGGAAGAACATGATTGCACTAGAGAGGGTGCAGAGGAGATTTACTCGGGTGCTGCCTGGAATGGAGAATCTTAGTTATGAGGACAGATTGGATAGGCTGGGTTTGTTCTCCGAGGAACAAAGGAGATTGAGAGGAGACCTCACTGAGGTGTACAAAATATTGAGGCGCTTGGACATAGTGAGATAGTAAGGGCCTATTGCCATTGGTGGCGGGATATATTACGAGGGGGCATAGTTTTAAGGTTGGTAGAAGATTTAGAGGGGATTTGAGGGGGGGGCTTCTTTACGCAGAGGGTTGTGGGGGGGCTTCTTTACGCAGAGGGTTGTGGGGATCTGGAACTTGCTGCCTGGAAGAGTGGTGGATGCAGAAACATAGAAACATAGAAACATAGAAAATAGGTGCAGGAGCAGGCCATTCAGCCCTTCTAGCCTGCACCGCCATTCAATGACTTCATGGCTGAACATGAAACTTCAGTACCCACTTCCTGCTTTCACGCCATACCCCTTGATCCCCCGAGTAGTAAGGACTTCATCTAACTCCCTTTTGAATATATTTAGTGAATTGGCCTCAACTACTTCCTGTGGTAGAGAATTCCACAGGTTCACCACTCTCTGGGTGAAGAAGGTTCTCCTTATCTCGGTCCTAAATGGCTTACTTAGACTGTGACCCCTGGTTCTGGACTTCCCCAACATTGGGAACATTCTTCCTGCATCCAACCTGTCCAAACCCGTCAGAATTTTAAACGTTTCTATGAGGTCCCCTCTCACTCTTCTGAACTCCAGTGAATACAAGCCCAGTTGATCCAGTCTTTCTTGATAGGTCAGTCCCACCATCCCGGGAATCAGTCTGGTGAATCTTCGCTGCACTCCCTCAATAGCAAGAATGTCCTTCCTCAAGTTAGGAGACCAAAACTGTACACAATACTCCAGGTGTGGCCTCACCAAGGCCCTGTACAACTGTAGCAACACCTCCCTGCCCCTGTACTCAATTCCCCTCGCTATGAAGGCCAACATGCCATTTGCTTTCTTAACCGCCTGCTGTACCTGCATGCCAACCTTCAATGACTGATGTACCATGACACCCAGGTCTCGTTGCACCTTCCCTTTTCCTAATCTGTCACCATTCAGATAATAGTCTGTCTCTCTGTTTTTACCACCAAAGTGGATAACCTCACATTTATCCACATTATACTTCATCTGCCACGCATTTGCCCACTCACCTAACCTATCCAAGTCACTCTGCAGCCTCATAGCATCCTCCTCGCAGCTCACACTGCCACCCAACTTAGTGTCATCCGCAAATTTGGAGATTCTACATTTAATCCCCTCGTCTAAATCATTAATGTACAATGTAAACAGCTGGGGCCCCAGCACAGAACCCTGCGGTACCCCACTAGTCACTGCCTGCCATTCCGAAAAGTACCCATTTACTCCTACTCTTTGCTTCCTGTCTGACAACCAGTTCTCAATCCACGTCAGCACACTACCCCCAATCCCATGTGCTTTAACTTTGCACATTAATCTTCTGTGTGGGACCTTGTCGAAAGCCTTCTGAAAGTCCAAATATACCACATCAACTGGTACTCCTTTGTCCACTTTATTGGAAACAGCCTCAAAAAATTCCAGAAGATTTGTCAAGCATGATCTCCCTTTCACAAATCCATGCTGACTTGGACCTATCATGTCACCATTTTCCAAATTCGCTGCTATGACATCCTTAATAATTGATTCCATCATTTTACCCACTACTGAGGTCAGGCTGACCGGTCTATAATTCCCTGCTTTCTCTCTCCCTCCTTTTTTAAAAAGTGGGGTTACATTGGCTACCCTCCACTCCATAGGAACTGATCCAGAGTCAATGGAATGTTGGAAAATGACTGTCAATGCATCCGCTATTTCCAAGGCCACCTCCTTAAGTACTCTGGGATGCAGTCCATCAGGCCCTGGGGATTTATCGGCCTTCAATCCCATCAATTTCCCCAACACAATTTCCCGACTAATAAGGATTTCCCTCAGTTCCTCCTCCTTAATAGACCCTCTGACCACTTTTATATCCGGAAGGTTGTTTGTGTCCTCCTTAGTGAATACTGAACCAAAGTACTTGTTCAATTGGTCTGCCATTTCTTTGTTCCCCGTTATGACTTCCCCTGATTCTGACTGCAGGGGACCTACGTTTGTCTTTACTAACCTTTTTCTCTTTACATACCTATAGAAACTTTTGCAATCCGCCTTAATGTTCCCTGCAAGCTTCTTCTCGTACTCCATTTTCCCTGCCCTAATCAAACCCTTTGTCCTCCTCTGCTGAGTTCTAAATTTCTCCCAGTCCCCAGGTTCGCTGCTATTTCTGGCCAATTTGTATGCCATTTCCTTGGCTTTAATACTATCCCTGATTTCCCTAGATAGCCACGGTTGAGCCACCTTCCCTTTTTTATTTTCACGCCAGACAGGAATGTACAATTGTTGTAATTCATCCATGCGATCTCTAAATGTCTGCCATTGCCCATCCACAGTCAACCCCTTAAGTATCATTAGCCAATCTATCTTAGCCAATTCATGCCTCATACCTTCAAAGTTACCCTTCTTTAAGTTCTGGACCATGGTCTCTGAATTAACTGTTTCATTCTCCATCCTAATGCAGAATTCCACCATATTATGGTCACTCTTCCCCAAGGGGCCTCGCACAATGAGATTGCTAATTAATCCTCTCTCATTACACAACACCCAGTCTAAGATGGCCTCCCCCCTAGTTGGTTCCTCGACATATTGGTCTAGAAAACCATCCCTTATGCATTCCAGGAAATCCTCCTCCACCGTATTGCTTCCAGTTTGGTTAGCCCAATCTATGTGCATTTTAAAGTCACCCATTATAACTGCTGCACCTTTATTGCATGCACTCCTAATTTCCTGTTTGATGCCCTCCCAACATTACTACTACTGTTTGGAGGTCTGTACACAACTCCCACTAACGATTTTTGCCCTTTGGTGTTCTGCAGCTCTACCCATATAGATTCCACATCATCCAAGCTAATGTCTTTCCTAACTATTGCATTAATCTCCTCTTTAACCAGGAATGCTACCCCACCTCCTTTTCCTTTTATTCTATCCTTCCTGAATGTTGAATACCCCTGGATGTTGAGTTCCCAGCCCTGATCATCCTGGCGCCACGTCTCCGTAATCCCAATCACATCATATTTGTTAACATCTATTTGCACAGTTAATTCATCCACCTTATTGCGGATACTCCTTGCATTAAGACACAAAGCCTTCAGGCTTGCTTTTTTAACACCCTTTGTCCTTCTAGAATTTTGCTGTACAGTGGCCCTTTTTGTTCTTTGCCTTGTGTTTCTCTGCCCTCCACTTTTCCTCATCTCCTTTCTGTCTTTTGCTTTTGCCTCATTTTTGTCTCCCTCTGTCTCCCTGCATAGGTTCCCATCCCCCTGCAATATTAGTTTAACTCCTCCCCAACAGCACTAGCAAACACTCCCCCTAGGACATTGGTTCCGGACCTGCCCAGGTGCAGACTGTCCGGTTTGTACTGGTCCCACCTCCCCCAGAACCGGTTCCAATGCCCCAAGAATTTGAATCCCTCCCTGCTGCACCACTGCTCAAGCCATGTATTCATCTGCGCTATCCTGCGATTCCTACTCTGACTAGCACGTGGCACTGGTAGCAATCCCGAGATTACTACTTTTGAGGTCCTACTTTTTAATTTAGCTCCTAGCTCCTTAAATTCTTTTCGTAGGACCTCATCCCTTTTTTTACCTATGTCGTTGGTACCAATGTGCACCACGACAACTGGCTGTTCTCCCTCCCATTTCAGAATGTCCTGCACCCGCTCCGAGACATCCTTGACCCTTGCACCAGGGAGGCAACATACCATCCTGGAGTCTCGGTTGCGTCCGCAGAAACGCCTATCTATTCCCCTCACCATCGAATTCCCTATCACTATCGCGCTCCCACTCTTTTTCCTGCCCTCCTTTGCAGCAGAGCCACCTACAGTGCCATGAACTTGGCTGCTGCTGCCCTCCCCTGATGAGTCATCCTCCCCAACAGTACTCAAAGCAGTGTATCTGTTTTGCAGGGGGATGACCACAGGGGATCCCTGCACTATCTTTCTTGCACTGCTCTTCCTGCTGGTCTTCCATTCCCTATCTGGCTGTGGACCCTTCTCCTGCGGTAAGACCAACTCACTACACGTGATACTCACGTCATTCTCAGCATCGTGGATGCTCCAGAGTGAATCCACCCTCAGCTCCAATTCCGCAATGCGGACCGTCAAGAGCTCGAGGCGGATACACTTCCCACACACGTAGCGCCCAGGGACATCGGAAGTGTCCCCGAGTTCCCACATGGTACAGGAGGAGCATATCATGTGACCGAGCTCTCTTGCCATGCCTTAACCTTAGATACACTTAAATTGGTAATAACAATGTTGCAGTTCACTTACTGATATAAAAAAGAAAAGAAAAGCTACTCACCAATCACCAGCCAATCACTTACCACATTGGCTGTGACGTCACTTTTTGATTACTTTCTACTTCTATTTTGCTTTCTCTCCCGCTGTAGCTGCACCGGTACGCTGGCTCTCGATCTCCCGCTGGGCTTTTGATAGGTCGCTCCCCTCTCACCAACTGCCGCTGGCTCTCGATCTCCCGCTGGGCTTTTGATAGGCTGCTCCCGCGTCTCACCAACTGCCGCTGGCTCTCGATCTCCCACTGGGCTTTTGACGGGTCGCTCCCCTCTCACCAACTGCCGCTGGCTCTCGATCTCCCGCTGGGCTTTTGACAGGTCGCTCCCCTCTCACCAACTGCCGCTGGCTCTCGATCTCCCGCTGGGCTTTTGACAGGTCGCTCCCCTCTCACCAACTGCTGCTGGCTCTCGATCTCCCACTGGGCCTTTTATAGGTCGCTCCCCTCTCACCAACTGCCGCTGGCTCTCGATCTCCCGCTGGGCCTTTTATAGGCTGCTCCCGCGTCTCACCAACTGCTGCTGGCTCTCGATCTCCCACTGGGCCTTTTATAGGTCGCTCCCCTCTCACCAACTGCCGCTGGCTCTCGATCTCCCGCTGGGCCTTTTATAGGCTGCTCCCGCGTCTCACCAACTGCTGCTGGCTCTCGATCTCCCGCTGGCCTTTTATAGGTCGCTCCCCTCTCACCAACTGCCGCTGGCTCTTGATCTCCCGCTGGGCCTTTTATAGGCCGCTCCCCTCTCACCAACTGCTGCTGGCTCTCGATCTCCCGCTGGGCTTTTGACAGGTCGCTCCCCTCTCACCAACTGCTGCTGGTTCTCGATCTCCCGCTGGGCTTTTTCAAAACCCTCACCACTTTTAAGAAATGGTTGGATGGGCACTTTAAGTGCCATAACCTGCAGGGTTACGAACCTAGAGCTGGTAATTGGGATTAGACTTGATGACCTTTTGTTGGACGGCGCAGATATAATGGTAAGTACTGCAGGGAATAGAATACGGCCAGGGTGGTCTCCTGGACTAGTTTCAATCGCCTGGATGGGTCGGAGAGGAATTTTCCCAGATTTTTTTCTCCCTAAATTGGCCTGGGTTTTTATCTGATTTTTGCCTCTCCCAGGAGATCAAATGACTCTGGTTGGGTTGGAGTGTAGATGTTTTCAGGATAAGGGGTGTCACACCTTGTAAGGCTGACTGGTTGGGCTGGGTGCTCTTTGCCTTTCCGTCATTGTTCATAGGTTTATATGTAACCTTTAGCTTTGCTGATCCATGGCGTGCGGCTCTTTGTCAGTTCACGCGGACACGATGGGTTGAAATGGCCTCCTTCTGCGCTGTAAATTTCTATGTTTCTAGGATTGCCACAGGCTTTTCCAGTTCATAAAGCGGAGGTTCAATGATGCTGCAGAACCTCATTCTCAGCATTGCTGGTTGTGGAGCTGCCTCAGCAAGCAGCAGCAGGTCAAGGAGAAGGAGCCGGAGGACTGAAGCAGCTGTACTCATGGCAGATCCACACCCCAGGGAGAGAGCCCACAGATTGTGGCATCAAGCATTGGAGGCATTAGTGTTCACTGTGGAGAGACGGAGGGCGCTAATCTACCCGGCAAGTGGCAGGAGGCCCTCGCCACAAGTCTTCCGCACCATGTGGAGGGATGGAGTGGAGCACGTCTCGGGCAGCGTGTCTCGGGTACTGTGTCTCGAACCCTCGGGCAGTGTGTTTCGGGTCCTCGGGCATGATGTCTCGGGCAGCGTGTCTCGGGCAGCGTGTCTCGGTCAGTGTATCTCAGGCGACGTTTCTCAGGCGGTGTGTCTCGGGATCTCGGGCAGCGAGTCTCGGGTAGTGTGCCTCAGTCAGCATCTTTCAGGCAGCATGTCTTGGGCAGTGTGTCTCGGGTCCTTGGCCAGTGTGTCTTGGGCAGTGTGTCTCGGGCGGTTGGTCTCGGGCAGCGTGTCTCGGGCAGCGTGTCTCGGGCAGTGTGTCTCGGGCAGCGTGGCTCGGGCTCTCGGGCAGTGTATCTCGGGCAGCGTGTCCCGGGCAGCGTATCTTGGGCAGTGTGTCTCGGGCAGTGTATCTCGGGCAGCGTGTCTCGGGCGATGAATCTCGGGCGGTGTGTCTCGGGCGGTGTATCTCGGGCAGTGTATCTCGGGCAGTGTATCTCGGGGAGTGTGTCTCGGGCGGTGTGTCTCGGGCAGTGAGTCTCGGGCGGTGTGTCTCGGGCGGTGTGTTTCGGGCGGTGTGTCTCGGGCGGTGTGTCTCGGGCAGTGAATCTCGGGCAGTGTATCTCGGGCGATGTGTCTCAGGCAGTGTGTCTCGGGCAGTGTGTCTCGGGCAGTGTCTCGGGCGGTGTGTCTCGGGCGGTGTGTCTCGGGATCTCGGGAAGTGTAACTCGGGCAGTGTGTCTCGGGCAGTGTGTCTCGGGCAGTGTGTCTCGGGATCTCGGGCAGTGTAACTCGGGCAGTGTATCTCGGGCGGTGTGTCTCGGGCTCTCGGGAAGTGTGTCTCGGGCAGCATCTTTCAGGCAGCATGTCTCGGGCAGTGTATCTCGGGCAGTGTGTCTCGGGCAGCGTGTCTCAGGCAGTGTATCTCGGGCAGTGTGTCTCGGGCAGCATGTCTCGGGCAGCGTGTCTCAGGCAGTGTATCTCGGGCAGTGTGTCTCGGGCAGCGTGTCTCGGGCAGCGTGTCTCAGGCAGTGTATCTCGGGCAGCATATCTCGGGCAGTGAGTCTCGGGCAGTGTGTCTCAGCGGCGTTTCTCAGGCGGTATGTCTCGGGCTCTCGAGCAGCGGGTCTCGGGCAGTGTGTCTCGGGCAGCGTCTTTCAGACAGCCTGTCTCGAGCAGTGTATCTCGGGCAGTGTGCCTCGGGCGGTGTGTCTCGGCAGTGTATCTCGGGCAGTGTGTCTCGGGCAGTGTGTCTTGGGCAGTGTGTCTCGGGCAGTGTACCTCGGGTAGTGTGTCTTGGGCAGTGTGTCTCAGTCGGCGTTTCTCTGGCGGTGTGTCTTGGGCTCTCGGGCAGCGTGTCTCGGGCATTGTGTCTCGGGCAACGTGCCTTGGGTAGTGTGTCTCGGGCAGCGTCTTTCAGGCAGCCTGTCTCGGGCAGTGTGTCTCGGGCAGTGTGTCTCGGGCAGTGTATCTTGGGCAGTGTGACTCGGGCAGAGTGTCTCGGGCAGTGTGTCTCAGGCGACGTTTCTCAGGCGGTGTGTCTCGGGATCTCGGGCAGCGAGTCTCGGGTAGTGTGCCTCGGGCAGCGTCTTTCAGGCAGCATGTCTCGGGCAGTGTGTCTCGGGCAGTGTGACTCGCATCCTTGGCCAGCGTGTCTCGGGCAGTGTGTCTCGGGCCGTATGTCTCGGGCAGCGTGTTCCGGGCAGTGTGTCTCGGGCAGTGTATCTCGGGCAGTGTCTCAGGCGGTGTGTCTCGGGCAGTGTGTCTCGGGCAGTGTATCTCGGGCGGTGTGTCTTGGGCAGTGTGTCTCGGGCAGTGTGTCTCGGGCAGTGTATCTCGGGCAGTGTGTCTCGGGTCCTTGGGCAGCGTGTCTCGGGCAGTGTGTCTCGGGCAGTGTGTCTCGGGCAGCATGTCGCTCTCGGGCAGTGTATCTCGGGCAGCGTGTCCCGGGCAGCGTATCTTGGGCAGTGTGTCTCGGGCAGTGTATCTCGGGCAGTGTATCTCGGGCAGTGTATCTCAGCCAGTGTGTCTGGGGCAGTGTCTCTCGGGCAGTGTGTCTCGGGCGGTGTGTCTCGGGCGGTGTGTCTTGTGCAGTGAATCTCGGGCGGTGTGTCTCGGGCGGTGTATCTCGGGCAGTGAGCCTTGGGCGGTGTGTCTCGGGCAGTATATCTCGGGCAGTGTATCTCGGGGAGTGTGTCTCGGGCGGTGTGTCTCGGGCAGTGAGTCTCGGGCAGTGTATCTCGGGCGGTGTATCTCGGGCAGTGTGTCTCGGGCAGTGTGTCTCGGGCGGTGTGTTTCGGGCGGTGTGTCTCGGGCGGTGTGTCTCGGGCAGTGAGTCTCGGGCAGTGTATCTCGGGCAGTGTGTCTCGGGCAGTGTCTCGGGCGATGTGTCTCGGGCGGTGTGTCTCGGACAGTGTGTCTCGGGATCTCGGGAAGTGTAACTCGGGCAGTGTATCTCGGGCGGTGTGTCTCGGGCGGTGTGTCTCGGGCAGTGTGTCTCGGGATCTCGGGCAGTGTAACTCGGGCAGTGTATCTCGGGCTGTGTGTCTCGGGCTCTCGGGCAGTGTGTCTCGGGCAGCGTCTTTCAGGCAGCATGTCTCGGGCAGTGTATCTCGGGCAGTGTGTCTCGGGCAGCGTGTCTCGGGCAGCGTGTCTCAGGCAGTGTATCTCGGGTAGCACATCTCGGGCAGCGAGTCTCGGGCAGTGTGTCTCAGCGGCGTTTCTCAGGCGGTGTGTCTCAGGCTCTCGAGCAGCGGGTCTCGGGCAGTGTGTCTCGGGCAGCGTCTTTCAGGCAGCCTGTCTCGGGCAGTGTATCTCGGGCAGTGTATCTCGGGCAGTGTGTCTCGGGCAGTGTGTCTCGGGCGGTGTGTCTCGGCAGTGTATCTCGGGCAGTGTGTCTCGGGCAGTGTGTCTCGGGCAGTGTGTCTTGGGCAGTGTGTCTCGGGCAGTGTGTCTTGGGCAGTGTGTCTCGGGCAGTGTATCTCGGGTAGTGTGTCTCGGGCAGTGTGTCTCAGGCGACGTTTCTCTGGCGGTGTGTCTTGGGCTCTCGGGCAGCGTGTCTTGGGTAGTGTGTCTCGGGCAACGTGCCTTGGGTAGTGTGTCTCGGGCAGCGTCTTTCAGGCAGCCTGTCTCGGGCAGTGTGTCTCGGGCAGTGTGTCTCGGGCAGTGTGTCTTGGGCAGAGTGTCTCGGGCAGAGTGTCTCGGGCAGGGTGTCTCAGGCGACGTTTCTCAGGCGGTGTGTCTCGGGATCTCGGGCAGTGTGTCTCGGGCAGAGTGTCTCGGGCAGAGTGTCTCGGGCAGTGTGTCTCGGGCAGAATGTCTCGGGCAGTGTGTCTCAGGCGACGTTTCTCAGGCGGTGTGTCTCGGGATCTCGGGCAGCGAGTCTCGGGTAGTGTGCCTCGGGCAGCGTCTTTCAGGCAGCATGTCTCGGGCAGTGTGTCCCGGGCAGTGTGACTCGGGTCCTTGGCCAGCGTGTCTCGGGCAGTGTGTCTCGGGCAGTATGTCTCGGGCAGCGTGTTCCGGGCAGTGTGTCTCGGGCAGTGTGTCTCGGGCGGTGTGTCTCGGGCGGTGTGTCTCGGGCAGCGTGTCTCGGGTAGCATGTCTCGGGCTCTCGGGCAGTGTATCTCGGGCGATGTGTCTCGGGCAGTGTATCTCGGGCAGCGTGTCTTGGGCAGTGTGTCTCGGGCAGTGTGTCTCGGGCAGTGTATCTCGGGCAGTGTGTCTCGGGCAGTGTGTCTCGGGCAGTGTATCTCGGGGAGTGTGTCTCGGGCGGTGTGTCTCGGGCAGTGAGTCTCGGGCAGTGTGTCTCGGGCGGTGTATCTCGGGCGGTGTGTCTCGGGCAGTGTGTCTCGGGCGGTGTGTTTCGGGCAGTGTGTCTCGGGCGGTGTGTCTCGGGCAGTGAGTCTCGGGCAGTGTATCTCGGGCGGTGTGTCTCAGGCAGTGTGTCTCGGGCAGTGTGTCTCGGGCAGTGTCTCGGGCGATGTGTCTCGGGCGGTGTGTCTCGGACAGTGTGTCTCGGGATCTCGGGAAGTGTAACTCGGGCAGTGTATCTCGGGCGGTGTGTCTCGGGCAGTGTGTCTCGGGCAGTGTGTCTCGGGATCTCGGGCAGTGTAACTCGGGCAGTGTATCTCAGGCTGTGTGTCTCGGGCTCTCGGGCAGTGTGTCTCGGGCAGCGTCTTTCAGGCAGCATGTCTCGGGCAGTGTATCTCGGGCAGTGTGTCTCGGGCAGCGTGTCTCGGGCAGCGTGTCTCAGGCAGTGTATCTCGGGCAGCACATCTCGGGCAGCGAGTCTCGGGCAGTGTGTCTCAGCGGCGTTTCTCAGGCGGTGTGTCTCAGGCTCTCGAGCAGCGGGTCTCGGGCAGTGTGTCTCGGGCAGCGTCTTTCAGGCAGCCTGTCTCGGGCAGTGTATCTCGGGCAGTGTATCTCGGGCAGTGTATCTCGGGCAGTGTGTCTCGGGCGGTGTGTCTCGGCAGTGTATCTCGGGCAGTGTGTCTCGGGCAGTGTGTCTTGGGCAGTGTGTCTCGGGCAGTGTGTCTTGGGCAGTGTGTCTCGGGCAGTGTATCTCGGGTAGTGTGTCTCGGGCAGTGTGTCTCAGGCGACGTTTCTCTGGCGGTGTGTCTTGGGCTCTCGGGCAGCGTGTCTTGGGTAGTGTGTCTCGGGCAACGTGCCTTGGGTAGTGTGTCTCGGGCAGCGTCTTTCAGGCAGCCTGTCTCGGGCAGTGTGTCTCGGGCAGTGTGTCTCGGGCAGTGTGTCTTGGGCAGCCTGTCTCGGGCAGTGTGTCTCGGGCAGTGTGTCTCGGGCAGAGTGTCTCGGGCAGAGTGTCTCGGGCAGAGTGTCTCGGGCAGTGTGTGTCAGGCGACGTTTCTCAGGCGGTGTGTCTCGGGATCTCGGGCAGCGAGTCTCGGGTAGTGTGCCTCGGGCAGCGTCTTTCAGGCAGCATGTCTCGGGCAGTGTGTCCCGGGCAGTGTGACTCGGGTCCTTGGCCAGCGTGTCTCGGGCAGTGTGTCTCGGGCAGTATGTCTCGGGCAGCGTGTTCCGGGCAGTGTGTCTCGGGCAGTGTGTCTCGGGCGGTGTGTCTCGGGCGGTGTGTCTCGGGCAGCGTGTCTCGGGTAGCATGTCTCAGGCTCTCGGGCAGTGTATCTCGGGCGATGTGTCTCGGGCAGTGTATCTCGGGCAGCGTGTCTTGGGCAGTGTGTCTCGGGCAGTGTGTCTCGGGCAGTGTATCTCGGGCAGTGTGTCTCGGGCAGTGTGTCTCGGGCAGTGTGTCTCGGGCAGTGTATCTCGGGCAGTGTGTCTCAGGCAGTGTGTCTCGGGTCCTTGGACAGCGTATCTCGGGCAGTTTGTATTGGGCAGTGTGTCTGGGGCAGTGTCTCTCGGGCAGTGTGTCTCGGGCGGTGTGTCTCAGGCGGTGTGCCTTGTGCTGTGAATCTCGGGAAGTGTGTCTCAGGCAGTGTGTCTCGGGTCCTTGGACAGCTTATCTCGGGCAGCTTGTATTGGGCAGTGTGTCTGGGGCAGTGTCTCTCGGGCAGTGTGTCTCGGGCGGTGTGTCTCAGGCGGTGTGTCTCGGGGAGTGTGTCTCGGGCGGTGTGTCT
Organism: Pristiophorus japonicus; assembly: GCF_044704955.1. Taxonomy (NCBI): domain Eukaryota; kingdom Metazoa; phylum Chordata; class Chondrichthyes; family Pristiophoridae; genus Pristiophorus; species Pristiophorus japonicus. The sequence continues at coordinate 141,092,831 of NC_091982.1, read as the reverse complement.
CGGGCAGTGAGTCTCGGGCAATGTATCTCGAGCGGTGTATCTCGGGCAGTGTGTCTCGGGCAGTGTGTTTCGGGCGGTGTGTCTCGGGCGGTGTGTCTCGAGCAGTGAGTCTCGGGCAGTGTGTCTCGGGCTCTCGGGATGTGTGTCTCGGGCAGTGTCTGGGCGGTGTGTCTCGGGCGGTGTGTCTCGGGCAGTGTGTCTCGGGATCTCGGGAAGCGTAACTCGGGCAGTGTATCTCGGGCAGTGTGTCTCGGGATCTCGGGCAGTGTAACTCCGGCAGCGTCTTTCAGGCAGCCTGTCTCGGGCAGTGTGTCTCGGGCAGTGTCTGGGCGGTGTGTCTCGGGCGGTGTATCTCGGGCGGTGTGTCTCGGGCTCTTGGGCAGTGTGTCCCGGGCAGCGTCTTTCAGGCAGCCTGTCTCGGGCAGCGTGTCTCGGGCAGCGTGTCTCGGGCAGCGTGTCTCGGGCAGTATATCATGGGCTTTGTGTCTCGGGCAGCACATCGCGGGCAGAGAGTCTCGGGCAGTGTGTCTCAGGCGGCGTTTCTCAGGCGGTGTGTCTCGGGCTCTCGAGCAGCGTGTCTCGGGCAGTGTGTCTCGGGCAGCACATCTCGGGCAGCAAGTCTCGGGCAGTGTGTCTCGGGCAGCGAGTCTCGGGTAGTGTGCCTCGGGCAGCGTCTTTCAGGCAGCCTGTCTCGCGCAGTGTGTCTCAGGCAGTGTATCTCGGGCAGTGTATCTTGGGCAGTGTGTCTCGGGCAGCGTGTCTCGGGCAGTGTGTCTCGGGCAGCGTGCCTTGGGTAGTGTGTCTCGGGCAGCGTCTTTCAGGCAGCCTGTCTCGATAGTGTGTCTCGGGCAGTGTGTCTCGGGCAGTGTGTCTTGGGCAGAGTGTCTCGGGTAGTGTGCCTCGGGCAGTGTGTCTCGGGCAGTGTGACTCGGGTCCTTGGTCAGCGTGTCTCGGGCAGCGTGTCTCGGGCTCTCGGGCAGTGTATCTCGGGCGGTGTGTCTCGGGCAGCTTGACCCGGGCAGTGTGTCTTGGGCAGTGTGTCTCGGGCAGTGTGTCTCGGGCAGTGTATCTCGGGCAGTGTGTCTCGGGCGGTGTGTCTTGTGCTGTGAATCACGGGCGGTGTGTCTCGGGCAGTGTGTCTCGGGCAGTGTATCTCGGGCAGTGTGTCTCGGGGAGTGTGTCTCGGGCGGTGTGTCTCGGACAGTGTGTCTCGGGGATTGTGTCTCTGGCGGTGTGTCACGGGCATTGAGTCTCGGGCAGTGTATCTCGAGCGGTGTATCTCGGGCAGTGTGTCTCGGGCAGTATGTTTCGGGCGGCGTGTCTCGGGCAGTGAGTCTCGGGCAGTGAGTCTCGGGCAGTGTATCTCGGTCAGAGTTTCTCGGGCGGTGTGTCTCGGGCAGTGTATCTCGGGCTCTCGGGCAGTGTGTCTCGGGCAGTGTCTGGGCGGTGTGTCTCGGGCGGTGTATCTCGGGCGGTGTGTCTCGGGCTCTTGGGCAGTGTGTCTCGGGCAGCGTCTTTCAGGCAGCCTGTCTCGGGCAGTGTGTCTCGGGCAGTGTCTGGGCGGTGTGTCTCGGGCGGTGTATCTCGGGCGGTGTGTCTCGGGCTCTTGGGCAGTGTGTCTCGGGCAGCGTCTTTCAGGCAGCCTGTCTCGGGCAGCGTGTCTCGGGCAGTGTGTCTCGGGCAGCGTGTCTCGGGCAGTATATCATGGGCTTTGTGTCTCGGGCAGCACATCGCGGGCAGAGAGTCTCGGGCAGTGTGTCTCAGGCGGCGTTTCTCAGGCGGTGTGTCGCGGGCTCTCGAGCAGCGTGTCTCGGGCAGTATGTCTCGGGCTGCACATCTCGGGCAGCAAGTCTCGGGCAGTGTGTCTCGGGCAGCGAGTCTCGGGTAGTGTGTCTCGGGCAGCGTCTTTCAGGCAGCCTGTCTCGGGCAGTGTGTCTCGGGCAGTGTATCTCGGGCAGCCTGTCTCGGGCAGTGTGTCTCGGGCAGTGTATCTCGGGCAGTGTATCTTGGGCAGTGTGTCTCGGGCAGCGTGTCTCGGGCAGTGTGTCTCAGGCAGCGTTTCTCAGGCGGTGTGTCTTGGGCTCTCGGGCAGCGTGTCTCGGGCAGTGTGTCTCGGGCAGCGTGCCTTGGGTAGTGTGTCTCGGGCAGCGTCTTTCAGGCAGCCTGTCTCGGGCAGTGTGTCTCGGGCAGTGTGTCTCGGGCAGAGTGTCTCGGGCAGTGTGTCTCGGGCAGTGTGTCTCGGGCAGAGTGTCTCGGGCAGTGTGTCTCAGGCGACGTTTCTCAGGCGGTGTGTCTCGGGCAGTGTCTGGGCGGTGTGTCTCGGGCGGTGTATCTCGGGCGGTGTGTCTCGGGCTCTTGGGCAGTGTGTCCCGGGCAGCGTCTTTCAGGCAGCCTGTCTCGGGCAGCGTGTCTCGGGCAGCGTGTCTCGGGCAGCGTGTCTCGGGCAGTATATCATGGGCTTTGTGTCTCGGGCAGCACATCGCGGGCAGAGAGTCTCGGGCAGTGTGTCTCAGGCGGCGTTTCTCAGGCGGTGTGTCTCGGGCTCTCGAGCAGCGTGTCTCGGGCAGTGTGTCTCGGGCAGCACATCTCGGGCAGCAAGTCTCGGGCAGTGTGTCTCGGGCAGCGAGTCTCGGGTAGTGTGCCTCGGGCAGCGTCTTTCAGGCAGCCTGTCTCGGGCAGTGTGTCTCGGGCAGTGTATCTCGGGCAGCCTGTCTCGGGCAGTGTGTCTCAGGCAGTGTATCTCGGGCAGTGTATCTTGGGCAGTGTGTCTCGGGCAGCGTGTTTCGGGCAGTGTGTCTCGGGCAGCGTGCCTTGGGTAGTGTGTCTCGGGCAGCGTCTTTCAGGCAGCCTGTCTCGATAGTGTGTCTCGGGCAGTGTGTCTCGGGCAGTGTGTCTCGGGCAGAGTGTCTCGGGCAGTGTGTCTCGGGCAGAGTGTCTCGGGCAGTGTGTCTCAGGCGACGTTTCTCAGGTGGTGTGTCTCGGGATCTCGGGCAGCGAGTCTCGGGTAGTGTGCCTCGGGCGGTGTGCCTCGGGCAGCGTGTCTCGGGTAGTGTGCCTCGGGCAGTGTGTCCCGGGCAGTGTGACTCGGGTCCTTGGTCAGCGTGTCTCGGGCAGCGTGTCTCGGGCTCTCGGGCAGTGTATCTCGGGCGGTGTGTCTCGGGCAGCTTGACCCGGGCAGTGTGTCTTGGGCAGTGTGTCTCGGGCAGTGTGTCTCGGGCAGTGTATCTCGGGCAGTGTGTCTCGGGCGGTGTGTCTTGTGCTGTGAATCACGGGCGGTGTGTCTCGGGCAGTGTGTCTCGGGCAGTGTATCTCGGGCAGTGTGTCTCGGGGAGTGTGTCTCGGGCGGTGTGTCTCGGACAGTGTGTCTCGGGGATTGTGTCTCTGGCAGTGTGTCACGGGCATTGAGTCTCGGGCAGTGTATCTCGAGCGGTGTATCTCGGGCAGTGTGTCTCGGGCAGTATGTTTCGGGCGGCGTGTCTCGGGCAGTGAGTCTCGGGCAGTGAGTCTCGGGCAGTGTATCTCGGTCAGAGTTTCTCGGGCGGTGTGTCTCGGGCAGTGTATCTCGGGCTCTCGGGCAGTGTGTCTCGGGCAGTGTCTGGGCGGTGTGTCTCGGGCGGTGTATCTCGGGCGGTGTGTCTCGGGCTCTTGGGCAGTGTGTCTCGGGCAGCGTCTTTCAGGCAGCCTGTCTCGGGCAGTGTGTCTCGGGCAGTGTCTGGGCGGTGTGTCTCGGGCGGTGTATCTCGGGCGGTGTGTCTCGGGCTCTTGGGCAGTGTGTCTCGGGCAGCGTCTTTCAGGCAGCCTGTCTCGGGCAGCGTGTCTCGGGCAGTGTGTCTCGGGCAGGGTGTCTCGGGCAGTATATCATGGGCTTTGTGTCTCGGGCAGCACATCGCGGGCAGAGAGTCTCGGGCAGTGTGTCTCAGGCGGCGTTTCTCAGGCGGTGTGTCGCGGGCTCTCGAGCAGCGTGTCTCGGGCAGTATGTCTCGGGCTGCACATCTCGGGCAGCAAGTCTCGGGCAGTGTGTCTCGGGCAGCGAGTCTCGGGTAGTGTGTCTCGGGCAGCGTCTTTCAGGCAGCCTGTCTCGGGCAGTGTGTCTCGGGCAGTGTATCTCGGGCAGCCTGTCTCGGGCAGTGTGTCTCGGGCAGTGTATCTCGGGCAGTGTATCTCGGGCAGTGTGTCTCGGGCAGCGTGTCTCGGGCAGTGTGTCTCAGGCAGCGTTTCTCAGGCGGTGTGTCTTGGGCTCTCGGGCAGCGTGTCTCGGGCAGTGTGTCTCGGGCAGCGTGCCTTGGGTAGTGTGTCTCGGGCAGCGTCTTTCAGGCAGCCTGTCTCGGGCAGTGTGTCTCGGGCAGTGTGTCTCGGGCAGAGTGTCTCGGGCAGTGTGTCTCGGGCAGTGTGTCTCGGGCAGAGTGTCTCGGGCAGTGTGTCTCAGGCGACGTTTCTCAGGCGGTGTGTCTCGGGATCTCGGGCAGCGAGTCTCGGGTAGTGTGCCTCGGGCGGTGTGTCTCGGGCAGCGTGTCTCGGGTAGTGTGCCTCGGGCGGTGTGTCTCGTCAGTGTATCTCGGGCTCTCGGGCAGTGTGTCTCGGGCAGTGTCTCGGGCAGTGTGTCTCGGGCGGCGTGTCTCGGGCGGTGTGTCTCGGGCGGTGTGTCTCGGGCAGTGTATCTCAGGCAGTGTGTCTCGGGCAGTGTATCTCGGGCATTGTATCTCGGGCAGTGTGTCTCGGGCAGTGTCTCTCGGGCAGTGTGTCTTGGGCAGTGTCTCTCGGGCAGTGTGTCTTGGGCAGTGTATCTCGGGTGGTGTGTCTCGGGCAGTGTGTCTCGAGGTGTGTATCGGGCCCTCGGGCAGCATGTCTCTGGCAGTGTGTCTCGGGCAGTGTGTCTCGGGCAGTGTGTCTCGCGCTGCGTGTCTCGGGCAGAGTGTCTCGGCCAGTGCGTCTCGGGCAGTGTGTCTCGGGCAGCGTATCTCGGGCAGTGTGTCTCGGGCAGTGTGTCTCGGGCAGAGTGTCTCGGGAAGCGTGTCTCGGGCCCTCAGGCAGTGTGTGTCGGGACGCGTGTCTCGGGCCCTCGGGCAGTGTGTGTCGGGACGCGTGTCTCGAGCAGTGTGTCTCGAGCAGTGTGCCTTGGGTCATTGGGCAGCGTATCTCGGGCAGCGTGTCTCTGGCTGCGTGTCAAGGGCAGAGTGCCTCGGCCAGTGCGTCTCGGGCAGCGTGTCTCGGGCAGCGTGTCTCGGGCAGTGTGTCTCGGGCAGTATGTCTCGGGCAGCGTGTTCCGGGCAGTGTGTCTCGGGCAGCGTGTCTCGGGCAGCGTGTCTCGGGTTCTCGGGCAGTGTATCTCGGGCGGTGTGTCTCGGGCAGCTTGTCCCGTGCAGCGTGTCTTGGGCAGTGTGTCTCGGGCAGTGTGTCTTGGGCAGTGTATCTCGGGCGGTGTGTCTCGGGCGGTGTGTCTCGGGCAGCTTGTCCCGGGCAGCGTGCCTTGGGCAGTGTGTCTCGGGCAGTGTATCTCGGGCGGTGTGTCTCGGGCATTGAGTCTCGGGCAGTGTATCTCGAGCGGTGTATCTCGTGCAGTGTGTCTCGGGCAGTATGTTTCGGGCGGTGTGTCTTGGGCAGTGAGTCACGGGCAGTGAGTCTCGGGCAGTTTATCTCGGTCAGAGTTTCTCGGGCGGTGTGTCTCGTCAGTGTATCTCGGGCTCTCGGGCAGTGTGTCTCGGGCAGTGTGTCTCGGGCCGTGTCTCGGGCGGTGTGTCTCGGGTGGCGTGTCTCGGGCGGTGTGTCTCGGGCGGTGTGTCTCGGGCAGTGTATCTCAGGCAGTGTGTCTCGGGCAGTGTATCTCGGGCATTGTATCTCGGGCAGTGTGTCTCGGGCAGTGTCTCTCGGGCAGTGTGTCTCGGGCAGTGTCTCGGGCGGTGTGTCTCGGGCAGTGTATCTCGGGTGGTGTGTCTCGGGCAGTGTGTCTCGAGGTGTGTATCGGGCACTTGGGCAGCATGTCTCTGGCAGTGTGTCTCGGGCAGTGTGTCTCGGGCAGTGTGTCTCGCGCTGCGTGTCTCGGGCAGAGTGTCTCGGCCAGTGCGTCTCGGGCAGTGTGTCTCGGGCAGCGTATCTCGGGCAGTGTGTCTCGGGCAGTGTGTCTCGGGCAGAGTGTCTCGGGAAGCGTGTCTCGGGCCCTCAGGCAGTGTGTGTCGGGACGCGTGTCTCGGGCCCTCGGGCAGTGTGTGTCGGGACGCGTGTCTCGGGCAGTGTGTCTCGGGAAGCGTGTCTCGGGCCCTCGGGCAGTGTGTCTCGGGCAATGTGTCTCGAGCAGTGTGTCTCGAGCAGTGTGTCTTGGGTCATCGGGCAGCATATCTCGGGCAGCGTGTCTCTGGCTGCGTGTCAAGGGCAGAGTGCCTCGGCCAGTGCGTCTCGGGCAGCGTGTCTCGGGCAGTGTGTCTCGGGCAGCGTGTCTCGGGCAGTGTGTCTCGGGCAGTGTGTCTCGGGCAGAGTGTCTCGGGAAGTGTGTCTCGGGCCCTCGGGCAGTGTGTCTCGGGACGCGTGTCTCGGGCCCTCGGGCAGTGTGTCTCGGGCAGTGTGTCTCGGGCAGCGTGTCTCGAGCAGTGTATCTTGGGTCCTCGGGCAGTGCGTCTCGGGCAGCATGTCTCGGGCAGCGTGTCTCGGGCAGCGTGTCCTGGGCAGTGTATCTCGGGCAACGTGTCTCGGGCAGCATGTCTCGGGCCCTCGGGCAGTGTGTCTCGGGACGCGTGTCTCGGGCCCTCGGGCAGTGTGTCTCGGGCAGTGTGTCTCGTGCAGTGTGTCTCGGGCAGCGTGTCTCGAGCAGTGTATCTTGGGTCCTCGGGCAGTGTGTCTCGGGCAGCGTGTCTCGAGCAGTGTATCTTGGGTCCTCGGGCAGCGTGTCTCGGGCAGCGTGTCTCGGGCAGCATGTCCTGGGCAGTGTATCTCGGGCAACGTGTCTCGGGCAGCGTGTCTCGGGCAGAGTGTCTCAGCCAGTGCGTCTCGGGCAGTGTGTCTCCGCCAGTGTGTCCTGGGCAGTGTGTCTCGGGCAGTGTGTCTCGGGCAGCGTGTCTCAGCCAGTGTGTCTCGGGAAGTGAGTCTCAGGCGGTGTGTCACGGGCAGAGTGTCTCGGGCAGAGTGTCTTGGGCAGCGTGTCTCGGGCCCTCGGGCAGTGTGTCTCGGGCAGTGTGTCTCGAGCAGTATGTCTCGAGCAGTGTATCTTGGGTCCTCGGGCAGCGTGTCTCTGGCAGTGTGTGTCGGGCAGTGTGTCTCGGGCAGTGTGTCTCGGGCTGCGTGTCTCGGGCAGAGTGTCTCGGCCAGTGCGTCTCGGGCAGTCTGTCTCGGGCAGTGTGTCGCGGGCTCTGCGTCTCAGGCAGTGTGTCTCGGGCAGAGTATCTCGGGCAGTGTGTCTTGGGCAGAGTGTCTCAGGCAGCGTGTCTCGGGCAGTGTGTCTCGGCCAGTGTGTCTCGGGTAGTGTGTCTCGGCCAGTGTGTCTCGGCTAGTGTGTCTCGAGCAGCGTGTCTTGAGCAGTGTGTCTTGGGTCCTCGGGCAGCGTGTCTCAGGCAGTGTCTCTCGGGCAGCGTGGCTCGGGCAGTGCGTCTCTGGCAGTGTGGCTCGGGCAGTGTGTCTCGGGCAGTGTGTCTCGGGCAGAGCGTCTCGGGCAGCGTGTCTCGGGCAGCCTGTCTCGGCCAGTGTGTCTCGGCCAGTGTGTCTCAGGCAGTGTGTCTCGGGCTGAGTGTCTCGGGCAGCCTGTCTCGGCCTGTGTGTCTCGGGCAGTGGGTCTCAGGCAGTGTGTCTCGGGCTGATTGTCTCGGGCAGTGTGTCTCGGGAAGTGAGACTCGGGCAGTGTGTCTTGGGCAGTGTGTCTCGGGCAGCGTCTTTCAGGCAGCCTGTCTCGGGCAGTGTGTCTCGGGCAGTGTCTGGGCGGTGTGTCTCGGGCGGTGTATCTCGGGCGGTGTGTCTCGGGCTCTTGGGCAGTGTGTCTCGGGCAGCGTGTCTCGGGCAGTATATCATGGGCTTTGTGTCTCGGGCAGCACATCGCGGGCAGAGAGTCTCGGGCTGTGTGTCTCAGGCGGCGTTTCTCAGGCGGTGTGTCGCGGGCTCTCGAGCAGCGTGTCTCGGGCAGTATGTCTCGGGCTGCACATCTCGGGCAGCAAGTCTCGGGCAGTGTGTCTCGGGCAGCGAGTCTCGGGTAGTGTGTCTCGGGCAGCGTCTTTCAGGCAGCCTGTCTCGGGCAGTGTGTCTCGGGCAGTGTATCTCGGGCAGCCTGTCTCGGGCAGTGTGTCTCGGGCAGTGTATCTCGGGCAGTGTATCTTGGGCAGTGAGTCTCGGGCAGCGTGTCTCGGGCAGTGTGTCTCAGGCAGCGTTTCTCAGGCGGTGTGTCTTGGGCTCTCGGGCAGCGTGTCTCGGGCAGTGTGTCTCGGGCAGCGTGCCTTGGGTAGTGTGTCTCGGGCAGCGTCTTTCAGGCAGCCTGTCTCGGGCAGTGTGTCTCGGGCAGTGTGTCTCGGGCAGAGTGTCTCGGACAGTGTGTCTCGGGCAGTGTGTCTCGGGCAGAGTGTCTCGGGCAGTGTGTCTCAGGCGACGTTTCTCAGGCGGTGTGTCTCGGGATCTCGGGCAGCGAGTCTCGGGTAGTGTGCCTCGGGCGGTGTGTCTCGGGCAGCGTGTCTCGGGTAGTGTGCCTCGGGCAGTGTGTCTCGGGCAGTGTGACTCGGGTCCTTGGCCAGCGTGTCTCGGGCAGTGTGTCTCGGGCAGTATGTCTCGGGCAGCGTGTTCCGGGCAGTGTGTCTCAGGCGGTGTGTCTCGGGCGGTGTGTCTCGGGCAGCGTGTCTCGGGCAGCGTGTCTCGGGCTCTCGGGCAGTGTATCTCGGGCGGTGTGTTTCGGGCAGCTTGTCCCGTGCAGCGTGTCTTGGGCAGTGTGTCTCGGGCAGTGTGTCTCGGGCAGTGTATCTCGGGCAGTGTGTCTCGGGCGGTGTGTCTCGGGCAGCTTGTCCCGGGCAGCGTGCCTTGGGCAGTGTGTCTCGGGCAGTGTGTCCCGGGCAGTGTATCTCGGGCAGTGTGTCTCGGGCGGTGTGTCTCGGGCATTGAGTCTCGGGCAGTGTATCTCGAGCGGTGTATCTCGGGCAGTGTGTCTCGGGCAGTATGTTTCGGGCGGTGTGTCTTGGGCAGTGAGTCACGGGCAGTGAGTCTCGGGCAGTTTATCTCGGTCAGAGTTTCTCGGGCGGTGTATCTCGTCAGTGTATCTCGGGCTCTCGGGCAGTGTGTCTCGGGCAGTGTCTCGGGCAGTGTGTCTCGGGCGGCGTGTCTCGGGCGGTGTGTCTCGGGCAGTGTATCTCAGGCAGTGTGTCTCGGGCAGTGTATCTCGGGCATTGTATCTCGGGCAGTGTGTCTCGGGCAGTGTGTCTCGGGCAGTGTCTCGGGCGGTGTGTCTCGGGCAGTGTATCTCGGGTGGTGTGTCTCGGGCAGAGTGTCTCGAGGTGTGTATCGGGCCCTCGGGCATCATGTCTCTGGCAGTGTGTCTCGGGCAGTGTGTCTCGGGCAGTGTGTCTCGCGCTGCGTGTCTCGGGCAGAGTGTCTCGGCCAGTGCGTCTCGGGCAGTGTGTCTCGGGCAGCGTATCTCGGGCAGTGTGTCTCGGGCAGTGTGTCTCGGGCAGAGTGTCTCGGGAAGCGTGTCTCGGGCCCTCAGGCAGTGTGTGTCGGGACGCGTGTCTCGGGCCCTCGGGCAGTGTGTGTCGGGACGCGTGTCTCGGGCCCTCGGGCCCTCGGGCAGTGTGTCTCGGGCAATGTGTCTCGAGCAGTGTGTCTCGAGCAGTGTGTCTTGGGTCATCGGGCAGCGTATCTCGGGCAGCGTGTCTCTGGCTGCGTGTCAAGGGCAGAGTGCCTCGGCCAGTGCGTCTCGGGCAGCGTGTCTCGGGCAGTGTGTCTCGGGCAGCGTGTCTCGGGCAGTGTGTCTCGGGCAGTGTGTCTCGGGCAGAGTGTCTCGGGAAGTGTGTCTCGGGCCCTCGAGCAGTGTGTCTCGGGACGCGTGTCTCGGGCCCTCGGGCAGTGTGTCTCGGGCAGTGTGTCTCGGGCAGTGTGTCTCGGGCAGCGTGTCTCGAGCAGTGTATCTTGGGTCCTCGGGCAGTGCGTCTCGGGCAGCATGTCTCGGGCAGCGTGTCTCGGGCAGCGTGTCCTGGGCAGTGTATCTCGGGCAACGTGTCTCGGGCAGCGTGTCTCGGGCCCTCGGGCAGTGTGTCTCGGGACGCGTGTCTCGGGCCCTCGGGCAGTGTGTCTCGGGCAGTGTGTCTCGTGCAGTGTGTCTCGGGCAGCGTGTCTCGAGCAGTGTATCTTGGGTCCTCGGGCAGTGTGTCTCGGGCAGCGTGTCTCGGGCAGCGTGTCTCGGGCAGCATGTCCTGGGCAGTGTATCTCGGGCAACGTGTCTCGGGCAGCGTGTCTCGGGCAGAGTGTCTCGGCCAGTGCGTCTCGGGCAGTGTGTCTCCGCCAGTGTGTCCTGGGCAGTGTGTCTCGGGCAGTGTGTCTCGGGCAGCGTGTCTCAGCCAGTGTGTCTCGGGAAGTGAGTCTCAGGCGGTGTGTCACGGGCAGAGTGTCTCGGGCAGAGTGTCTTGGGCAGCGTGTCTCGGGCCCTCGGGCAGTGTATCTCGGGACGCGTGTCTCGGGCCCTCGGGCAGTGTGTCTCGGGCAGTGTGTCTCGAGCAGTGTGTCTCGAGCAGTGTATCTTGGGTCCTCGGGCAGCGTGTCTCTGGCAGTGTGTGTCGGGCAGTGTGTCTCGGGCAGTGTGTCTCGGGCTGCGTGTCTCGGGCAGTGTCTCGGCCAGTGCGTCTCGGGCAGCCTGTCTCGGGCAGTGTGTCGCGGGCTCTGCGTCTCAGGCAGTGTGTCTCGGGCAGAGTATCTCGGGCAGTGTGTCTTGGGCAGAGTGTCTCAGGCAGCGTGTCTTGGGCAGTGTGTCTCGGCCAGTGTGTCTCGGGCAGTGTGTCTCGGCCAGTGTGTCTCGGGCAGTGTGTCTCGGGCAGTGTGTCTCGGCCAGTGTGTCTCGGCCAGTGTGTCTCGAGCAGCGTGTCTTGAGCAGTGTGTCTTGGGTCCTCGGGCAGCGTGTCTCAGGCAGTGTCTCTCGGGCAGCGTGGCTCGGGCAGTGCGTCTCCGGCAGTGTGGCTCGGGCAGTGTGGCTCGGGCAGTGTGTCTCGGGCAGAGCGTCTCAGGCAGAGTGTCTCGGGCAGCGTGTCTCGGGCAGCCTGTCTCGGCCAGTGTGTCTCGGCCAGTGTGTCTCAGGCAGTGTGTCTCGGGCTGAGTGTCTCGGGCAGCCTGTCTCGGCCTGTGTGTCTTGGGCAGTGGGTCTCAGGCAGTGTGTCTCGGGCTGAGTGTCTCGGGCAGTGTGTCTCGGGAAGTGAGACTCGGGCAGTGTGTCACGGGCAGTGTGTCTCGGGCAGAGTGTCTTGGGCAGCGTGTCTCGGGCCTTCGGGCAGTGTGTCTCGGGCACTCGGGCAGTGTGTCTCGGGCAGTGTGTCTCGAGCAGTGTGTCTCGAGGTGTGTATCGGGTCCTCGGGCAGCGTGTCTCTGGCAGTGTGTCTCGGGCAGCGTGTCTCGGGCAGCGTGTCTCTGGCAGTGTGTCAAGGGCAGCATGTCTCGGGCAGCGTGTCTCGGTCCGTGTGTCTCGGGCAGTGTGTCTCGAGCAGCGTGTCTCGGGCAGTGTGTCTCGAGCAGCGTGTCTCGGCCAGTCTGTCTCGAGCAGCGTGTCTCGGGCAGCGTGTCTCGGCCAGTGTGTCTCGAGCAGAGCGTCTCGGGCAGTGTGTCAAGGGCAGCATGTCTCGGGCAGCGTGTCTCGGCCAGTGTGTCTCGGCCAGTGTGTCTCGGCCAGTGTGTCTCGGGCAGCGTGTCTCGGCCAGTGTGTCTCGGCCAGTGTGTCTCGGGCAGCGTGTCTTGGGCAGCGTGTCTCTGGCAGTGTGTCAAGGGCAGCATGTCTCGGGCAGTGTGTCTCGGGCAGCATGTCTCGGGCAGCGTGTCTCGGCCAGTGTGTCTCGGCCAGTGTGTCTCGGGCAGCATGTCTCGAGCAGCGTGTCTCGGGCAGCGTTTCTCGGACAGCGTGTCTCGGCCAGTGTGTCTCGAGCAGCCTGTCTCGGACAGCGTGTCTCGGGCAGCGTGTCTCGGCCAGTGAGTCTCGGACAGCGTGTCTCGGCCAGTGTGTCTCGGCCAGCGTGTCTCGGGCAGCATGTCTCGGACAGTGTGTCTCGGCCAGTGTGTCTCGAGCAGCGTGTCTCGGGCAACGTGTCTCGAGCAGCGTGTCTCGAGCAGCGTGTCTCGGGCAGTGTGTCTCGGGCAGTGTGTCTCGAGCTGTGTGTCTCGGGTTCTCGGGCAGTGTGTCAAGGGCAGCATGTCTCGGGCAGTGTGTCTCGGTCCGTGTGTCTCGGGCTGCGTGTCTCGGGCAGTGTGTCTCGGGAAGTGAGTCTCGGGCGGTGTGTCACGGGCAGTCTGTCTCGGGCAGAGTGTCTTGGGCAGCGTGTCTCGGGCCCTCGGGCAGTGTGTCTCGGGACGCGTGTCTCGGGCACTCGGGCAGTGTGTCTCGGGCAGTGTGTCTCGGGCGGTGTGTCTCGGGCGGTGTGTCTCGGGCGGTGTGTCTCAGTGTGTCTCGGGCGGTGTGTCTCGGGCGGTGTGTCTCGGGCGGTGTGTCTCGGCCAGTGTGTCTCGAGCAGCGTGTCTTGGGCAGCGAGTCTCCGGCAGCGTTTCTCGGGCAGCGTGTCTTGAGCAGTGTGTCTTGGGTCCTCGGGAGCGTGTCTCAGGCAGTGTGTCTCGGGCAGCGTGTCTTGAGCAGTGTGTCTTGGGTCCTCGGGCAGCGTGTCTCAGGCAGTGTCTCTCGGGCAGCGTGGCTCGGGCAGTGCGTCTCCGGCAGTGTGGATCGGGCAGTGTGGCTCGGGCAGTGTGGCTCGGGCAGTGTGTCTCGGGCAGAGCGTCTCGGGCAGAGTGTCTCGGGCAGCGTGTCTCGGGCAGCCTGTCTCGGCCAGTGTGTCTCGGGCAGTGTGTCTCAGGCAGTGTGTCTCGGGCTGAGTGTCTCGGGCAGTGTGTCTCGGGAAGTGAGACTCGGGCAGTGTGTCACGGGCAGTGTGTCTCGGGCAGAGTGTCTTGGGCAGCGTGTCTCGGGCCTTCGGGCAGTGTGTCTCGGGCAGTGTGTCTCGAGCAGTGTGTCTCGAGGTGTGTATCGGGCCCTCGGGCAGCGTGTCTCGGGCAGTGTGTCTCGGGCAGTGTGTCTCGGGCTGCGTGTCTCGGGCAGTGTGTCTCGGGAAGTGAGACTCGGGCAGTGTGTCACGGGCAGTGTGTCTCGGGCAGAGTGTCTTGGGCAGCGTGTCTCGGGCCTTCGGGCAGTGTGTCTCGGGCAGTGTGTCTCGAGCAGTGTGTCTCGAGGTGTGTATCGGGCCCTCGGGCAGCGTGTCTCTGGCAGTGTGTCTCGGGCAGTGTGTCTCGGGCTGCGTGTCTAGGGCAGAGTGTCTCGGCCAGTGCGACTCGGGCAGTGTGTCTCGGGCAGCGCGTCTCGGGCAGTGTGTCTCTGGCAGTGTGTCTCGGGCAGTGTGTCTCGGGCAGTGTGTCTTGGGCAGTGTGTCTCGGGCAGAGTGTCTCGGCCAGTGCGTCTCGGGCAGTGTGTCTCGGGCAGCGTGTCTCGGGCAGTGTGTCTCGGGCAGTGTGTCTCGGGAAGCGTGTCTCGGGCCCTCAGGCAGTGTGTGTTGGGACGCGTGTCTCGGGCCCTCGGGCAGTGTGTGTCGGGACGCGTGTCTCGGGCCCTCGGGCCCTCGGGCAGTGTGTCTCGGGCAATGTGTCTCGAGCAGTGTGTCTCGAGCAGTGTGTCTTGGGTCCTCGGGCAGCGTATCTCGGGCAGCGTGTCTCTGGCTGCGTGTCTCGGGCAGAGTGCCTCGGCCAGTGCGTCTCGGGCATTGAGTCTCGGGCAGCGTGTCTCGGGCAGTGTGTCTCGGGCAGCGTGTCTCGGGCAGTGTGTCTCGGGCAGTGTGTCTCGGGCAGAGTGTCTCGGGAAGCGTGTCTCGGGCCCTCGGGCAGTGTGTCTCGGGACGCGTGTCTCGGGCCCTCGGGCAGTGTGTCTCGGCAAATGTGTCTCGGGCAGTGTGTCTCGGGCAGCGTGTCTCGAGCAGTGTATCTTGGGTCCTCGGGCAGTGTGTCTCGGGCAGCATGTCTCGGGCAGCGTGTCTCGGGCAGCGTGTCCTGGGCAGTGTAGCTCGGGCAACGTGTCTCGGGCAGCGTGTCTCGGGCCCTCGGGCAGTATGTCTCGGGACGTGTGTCTCAGGCCCTCGGGCAGTGTGTCTCGGGCAGTGTGTCTCGGGCAGCGTGTCTCGAGCAGTGTATCTTGGGTCCTCGGGCAGTGTGTCTCGGGCAGCGTGTCTCGGGCAGCATGTCTCGGGCAGCGTGTCCTGGGCAGTGTATCTTGGGCAACGTGTCTCGGGCAGCGTGTCTCGGGCAGAGTGTCTCGGCCAGTGCGTCTCGGGCAGTGTGTCTCCGCCAGTGTGTCACGGGCAGTGTGTCTCGGGCAGAGTGTCTTGGGCAGCGTGTCTCGGGCCCTCGGGCAGTGTGTCTCGGTCGCGTGTCTCAGGCCGTCGGGCAGTGTGTCTCGGGCGGTGTGTCTCGGGCGGTGTGTCTCGGGCGGTGTGTCTCAGTGTGTCTCGGGCGGTGTGTCTCGGGCGGTGTGTCTCAGGCGGTGTGTCTCAGTGTGTCTCGGGCGGTGTGTCTCGGGCGGTGTGTCTCAGGCGGTGTGTCTCAGTGTGTCTCAGGCGGTGTGTCTCGGGCGGTGTGTCTCAGGCATTGTGTCTCAGGCAGTGTGTCTCGGGCAGTGTGTCTCGGGCAGTGTGTCTCAGTGTGTCTCGGGCGGTGTGTCTCGGGCAGTGTATCTCGGGCGGTGTGTCTCGGGCAGCGTGTCTCGGGCCCTCGGGCAGTGTGTCTCGGGCAGTGTGTCTCGGGCAGCGTGTCTTGAGCAGTGCGTCTTGGATCCTCGGGCAGCGTGTCTCGGGCAGTGTGTCTCGGGCAGTGTGTCTCGGGCAGTGTGTCTTGGGCAGTGTGTCTCGGGCAGTGTGTCTTGAGCAGCGTGTTTCGGTCAGAGTATCTCGGGCAGTGGGTCTCGGGTCCTCGAGCAGTGTCTCTCGGGCGGTGAGTTTCGGGCAGTGTGTCTCGGACAGTGTGTCTCGGGCAGTGTGTCTCGGGCAGCGTGCCTCGCGCTGCGTGTCTCGGGCAGCCTGTCGCGGGCGGTACGTCTCGGGCATTGTGTCTCGGGCAGTGTGTCTCGGACAGTGTGTCTCGGGCAGCGTGTCTCGGGCAGTGTGTCTCGGACAGTGTGTCTCGGGCAGTGTGTCTCGGACAGTGTGTCTCGGGCAGCGTTTCTCGGGCAGTGTGTCTCGGACAGTGTGTCTCGGGCAGTGTGTCTCGGACAGTGTGTCTCGGGCAGCGTGTCTCGGGCAGTGTGTCTCGGGAAGTGATTCTCGGGCGGTGTGTCACGGGCAGTGTGTCTCGGGCGGTGTATCTCGGTCGGTGTGTCTCGAGCAGTGTGTCTCGAGCAGTGTGTCTCGGGCCCTCGGGCAGCGTGTCTCTGGCAGTGTGTCTCGCGCTGCGTGTCTCGGGCAGAGTGTCTCGGCCAGTGCGTCTCGGGCAGTGTGTCTTGGGCAGTGTGTCTCGGGCAGAGTGTCTCGGGAAGCGTGTCTCGGGCCCTCAGGCAGTGTGTGTCGGGACGCGTGTCTCGGGCCCTCGGGCAGTGTGTGTCGGGACGCGTGTCTCGGGCCCTCGGGCAGTGTATCTTGGGTCCTCGGGCAGTGTGTCTCGGGCAGCGTGTCTCGGGCAGCGTGTCTCGGGCAGCGTGTCCTGGGCAGTGTATCTCGGGCAACGTGTCTCGGGCAGCGTGTCTCGGGCCCTCGGGCAGTGTGTCTCGGGACGCGTGTCTCGGACCTCGGGCAGTGTGTCTCGGGCAGTGTGTCTCGGGCAGCGTGTCTCGAGCAGTGTATCTTGGGTCCTCGGGCAGTGTGTCTCGGGCAGCGTGTCTCGGGCAGCGTGTCCTGGGCAGTGTATCTCGGGCAACGTGTCTCGGGCAGCGTGTCTCGGGCAGAGTGTCTCGGGCAGTGTGTCTCGGGCAACGTGTCTCGGCCACTGTGTCTTGGGCAGTGTGTCTCGGCCAGTGTGTCTCAGGCAGTGTGTCTCGGGCAGTGTGCCTCGTGCAGTTTGTCTCGGGCAGCGTGTCTTGAGCAGTGTGTCTTGGGTCCTCGGGCAGCGTGTCTCGGGCAGTGTGTCTCGGGCAGTGTGTCTCGGGCAGCTTGTCTCGGGCAGTGTGTCTCGGCCAGTGTGTCTCGGTCAGAGTATCTCGGGCAGTGTATCTCGGGCGGTGTGTCTCAGTGTGTCTCGGGCGGTGTGTCTCGGGCGGTGTGTCTCAGGCATTGTGTCTCAGGCAGTGTGTCTCGGGCAGTGTGTCTCGGGCAGTGTGTCTCAGAGTGTCTCGGGCGGTGTGTCTCGGGCAATGTATCTCGGGCGGTGTGTCTCGGGCAGCATGTCTCGGGCCCTCGGGCAGTGTGTCTCGGGCAGTGTGTCTCGGGCAGCGTGTCTTGAGCAGTGCGTCTTGGATCCTCGGGCAGCGTGTCTCGGGCAGTGTGTCTCGGGCAGCGTGTATCGGGCAGTGTGTCTCGTTAGCGTGTCTTGAGCAGTGTGTCTTGGGTCCACGGGCAGCGTGTCTCGGGCAGTGTGTCTCGGGCAGTGTCTCTCGGGCGGTGAGTCTCGGGCAGTGTGTCTCGGACAGTGTGTCTCGGGCAGCGTGTCTCGGGCAGCGTGCCTCGGGCAGAGTGTCTCGGCCAGTGTGTCTTGAGCAGCCTGTCTCGGGCAGTGTGTCTTGGCCAGTATGTCTCGGCCAGTGTGTCTCAGGCAGTGTGTCTCGGGCAGTGTGCCTCGGGCAGTGTCTCGGGCAGTGTGTCTCGGGTGGCGTGTCTCGGGCGGTGTGTCTCGGGCGGTGTGTCTCGGGCAGTGTATCTCAGGCAGTGTGTCTCGGGCAGTGTATCTCGGGCATTGTATCTCGGGCGTGTCTCGGGCAGTGTCTCTCGGGCAGTGTGTCTCGGGCAGTGTCTCGGGCGGTGTGTCTCGGGCAGTGTATCTCGGGTGGTGTGTCTCGGGCAGTGTTTCTCGAGGTGTGTATCGGGAACTCGGGCAGCATGTCTCTGGCAGTGTGTCTCGGGCAGTGTGTCTCGGGCAGTGTGTCTCGCGCTGCGTGTCTCGGGCAGAGTGTCTCGGCCAGTGCGTCTCGGGCAGTGTGTCTCGGGCAGCGTATCTCGGGCAGTGTGTCTCGGGCAGTGTGTCTCGGGCAGAGTGTCTCGGGAAGCGTGTCTCGGGCCCTCAGGCAGTGTGTGTCGGGACGCGTGTCTCGGGCCCTCGGGCAGTGTGTGTCGGGACGCGTGTCTCGGGCAGTGTGTCTCGGGAAGCGTGTCTCGGGCCCTCGGGCAGTGTGTCTCGGGCAATGTGTCTCGAGCAGTGTGTCTCGAGCAGTGTGTCTTGGGTCATCGGGCAGCATATCTCGGCCAGTGCTTCTCGGGCAGCGTGTCTCGGGCAGTGTGTCTCGGGCAGCGTGTCTCGGGCAGTGTGTCTCGGGCAGTGTGTCTCGGGCAGAGTGTCTCGGGAAGTGTGTCTCGGGCCCTCGGGCAGTGTGTCTCGGGACGCGTGTCTCGGGCCCTCGGGCAGTGTGTCTCGGGCAGTGTGTCTCGGGCAGCGTGTCTCGAGCAGTGTATCCTGGGTCCTCGGGCAGTGCGTCTCGGGCAGCATGTCTCGGGCAGCGTGTCTCGGGCAGCGTGTCCTGGGCAGTGTATCTCGGGCAACGTGTCTCGGGCAGCATGTCTCGGGCCCTCGGGCAGTGTGTCTCGGGACGCGTGTCTCGGGCCCTCGGGCAGTGTGTCTCGGGCAGTGTGTCTCGTGCAGTGTGTCTCGGGCAGCGTGTCTCGAGCAGTGTATCTTGGGTCCTCGGGCAGTGTGTCTCGGGCAGCGTGTCTCGAGCAGTGTATCTTGGGTCCTCGGGCAGCGTGTCTCGGGCAGCGTGTCTCGGGCAGCATGTCCTGGGCAGTGTATCTCGGGCAACGTGTCTCGGGCAGCGTGTCTCGGGCAGAGTGTCTCAGCCAGTGCGTCTCGGGCAGTGTGTCTCCGCCAGTGTGTCCTGGGCAGTGTGTCTCGGGCAGTGTGTCTCGGGCAGCGTGTCTCAGCCAGTGTGTCTCGGGAAGTGAGTCTCAGGCGGTGTGTCACGGGCAGAGTGTCTCGGGCAGAGTGTCTTGGGCAGCGTGTCTCGGGCCCTCGGGCAGTGTGTCTCGGGCAGTGTGTCTCGAGCAGTATGTCTCGAGCAGTGTATCTTGGGTCCTCGGGCAGCGTGTCTCTGGCAGTGTGTGTCGGGCAGTGTGTCTCGGGCAGTGTGTCTCGGGCTGCGTGTCTCGGGCAGAGTGTCTCGGCCAGTGCGTCTCGGGCAGTCTGTCTCGGGCAGTGTGTCGCGGGCTCTGCGTCTCAGGCAGTGTGTCTCGGGCAGAGTATCTCGGGCAGTGTGTCTTGGGCAGAGTGTCTCAGGCAGCGTGTCTCGGGCAGTGTGTCTCGGCCAGTGTGTCTCGGGTAGTGTGTCTCGGCCAGTGTGTCTCGGCTAGTGTGTCTCGAGCAGCGTGTCTTGAGCAGTGTGTCTTGGGTCCTCGGGCAGCGTGTCTCAGGCAGTGTCTCTCGGGCAGCGTGGCTCGGGCAGTGCGTCTCTGGCAGTGTGGCTCGGGCAGTGTGTCTCGGGCAGTGTGTCTCGGGCAGAGCGTCTCGGGCAGCGTGTCTCGGGCAGCCTGTCTCGGCCAGTGTGTCTCGGCCAGTGTGTCTCAGGCAGTGTGTCTCGGGCTGAGTGTCTCGGGCAGCCTGTCTCGGCCTGTGTGTCTCGGGCAGTGGGTCTCAGGCAGTGTGTCTCGGGCTGATTGTCTCGGGCAGTGTGTCTCGGGAAGTGAGACTCGGGCAGTGTGTCTTGGGCAGTGTGTCTCGGGCAGCGTCTTTCAGGCAGCCTGTCTCGGGCAGTGTGTCTCGGGCAGTGTCTGGGCGGTGTGTCTCGGGCGGTGTATCTCGGGCGGTGTGTCTCGGGCTCTTGGGCAGTGTGTCTCGGGCAGCGTGTCTCGGGCAGTATATCATGGGCTTTGTGTCTCGGGCAGCACATCGCGGGCAGAGAGTCTCGGGCTGTGTGTCTCAGGCGGCGTTTCTCAGGCGGTGTGTCGCGGGCTCTCGAGCAGCGTGTCTCGGGCAGTATGTCTCGGGCTGCACATCTCGGGCAGCAAGTCTCGGGCAGTGTGTCTCGGGCAGCGAGTCTCGGGTAGTGTGTCTCGGGCAGCGTCTTTCAGGCAGCCTGTCTCGGGCAGTGTGTCTCGGGCAGTGTATCTCGGGCAGCCTGTCTCGGGCAGTGTGTCTCGGGCAGTGTATCTCGGGCAGTGTATCTTGGGCAGTGAGTCTCGGGCAGCGTGTCTCGGGCAGTGTGTCTCAGGCAGCGTTTCTCAGGCGGTGTGTCTTGGGCTCTCGGGCAGCGTGTCTCGGGCAGTGTGTCTCGGGCAGCGTGCCTTGGGTAGTGTGTCTCGGGCAGCGTCTTTCAGGCAGCCTGTCTCGGGCAGTGTGTCTCGGGCAGTGTGTCTCGGGCAGAGTGTCTCGGACAGTGTGTCTCGGGCAGTGTGTCTCGGGCAGAGTGTCTCGGGCAGTGTGTCTCAGGCGACGTTTCTCAGGCGGTGTGTCTCGGGATCTCGGGCAGCGAGTCTCGGGTAGTGTGCCTCGGGCGGTGTGTCTCGGGCAGCGTGTCTCGGGTAGTGTGCCTCGGGCAGTGTGTCTCGGGCAGTGTGACTCGGGTCCTTGGCCAGCGTGTCTCGGGCAGTGTGTCTCGGGCAGTATGTCTCGGGCAGCGTGTTCCGGGCAGTGTGTCTCAGGCGGTGTGTCTCGGGCGGTGTGTCTCGGGCAGCGTGTCTCGGGCAGCGTGTCTCGGGCTCTCGGGCAGTGTATCTCGGGCGGTGTGTTTCGGGCAGCTTGTCCCGTGCAGCGTGTCTTGGGCAGTGTGTCTCGGGCAGTGTGTCTCGGGCAGTGTATCTCGGGCAGTGTGTCTCGGGCGGTGTGTCTCGGGCAGCTTGTCCCGGGCAGCGTGCCTTGGGCAGTGTGTCTCGGGCAGTGTGTCTCGGGCGGTGTGTCTCGGGCATTGAGTCTCGGGCAGTGTATCTCGAGCGGTGTATCTCGGGCAGTGTGTCTCGGGCAGTATGTTTCGGGCGGTGTGTCTTGGGCAGTGAGTCACGGGCAGTGAGTCTCGGGCAGTTTATCTCGGTCAGAGTTTCTCGGGCGGTGTATCTCGTCAGTGTATCTCGGGCTCTCGGGCAGTGTGTCTCGGGCAGTGTCTCGGGCAGTGTGTCTCGGGCGGCGTGTCTCGGGCGGTGTGTCTCGGGCAGTGTATCTCAGGCAGTGTGTCTCGGGCAGTGTATCTCGGGCATTGTATCTCGGGCAGTGTGTCTCGGGCAGTGTGTCTCGGGCAGTGTCTCGGGCGGTGTGTCTCGGGCAGTGTATCTCGGGTGGTGTGTCTCGGGCAGAGTGTCTCGAGGTGTGTATCGGGCCCTCGGGCATCATGTCTCTGGCAGTGTGTCTCGGGCAGTGTGTCTCGGGCAGTGTGTCTCGCGCTGCGTGTCTCGGGCAGAGTGTCTCGGCCAGTGCGTCTCGGGCAGTGTGTCTCGGGCAGCGTATCTCGGGCAGTGTGTCTCGGGCAGTGTGTCTCGGGCAGAGTGTCTCGGGAAGCGTGTCTCGGGCCCTCAGGCAGTGTGTGTCGGGACGCGTGTCTCGGGCCCTCGGGCAGTGTGTGTCGGGACGCGTGTCTCGATCCTCGGGCCCTCGGGCAGTGTGTCTCGGGCAATGTGTCTCGAGCAGTGTGTCTCGAGCAGTGTGTCTTGGGTCATCGGGCAGTGTATCTCGGGCAGCGTGTCTCTGGCTGCGTGTCAAGGGCAGAGTGCCTCGGCCAGTGCGTCTCGGGCAGCGTGTCTCGGGCAGTGTGTCTCGGGCAGCGTGTCTCGGGCAGTGTGTCTCGGGCAGTGTGTCTCGGGCAGAGTGTCTCGGGAAGTGTGTCTCGGGCCCTCGAGCAGTGTGTCTCGGGACGCGTGTCTCGGGCCCTCGGGCAGTGTGTCTCGGGCAGTGTGTCTCGGGCAGTGTGTCTCGGGCAGCGTGTCTCGAGCAGTGTATCTTGGGTCCTCGGGCAGTGCGTCTCGGGCAGCATGTCTCGGGCAGCGTGTCTCGGGCAGCGTGTCCTGGGCAGTGTATCTCGGGCAACGTGTCTCGGGCAGCGTGTCTCGGGCCCTCGGGCAGTGTGTCTCGGGACGCGTGTCTCGGGCCCTCGGGCAGTGTGTCTCGGGCAGTGTGTCTCGTGCAGTGTGTCTCGGGCAGCGTGTCTCGAGCAGTGTATCTTGGGTCCTCGGGCAGTGTGTCTCGGGCAGCGTGTCTCGGGCAGCGTGTCTCGGGCAGCATGTCCTGGGCAGTGTATCTCGGGCAACGTGTCTCGGGCAGCGTGTCTCGGGCAGAGTGTCTCGGCCAGTGCGTCTCGGGCAGTGTGTCTCCGCCAGTGTGTCCTGGGCAGTGTGTCTCGGGCAGTGTGTCTCGGGCAGCGTGTCTCAGCCAGTGTGTCTCGGGAAGTGAGTCTCAGGCGGTGTGTCACGGGCAGAGTGTCTCGGGCAGAGTGTCTTGGGCAGCGTGTCTCGGGCCCTCGGGCAGTGTATCTCGGGACGCGTGTCTCGGGCCCTCGGGCAATGTGTCTCGGGCAGTGTGTCTCGAGCAGTGTGTCTCGAGCAGTGTATCTTGGGTCCTCGGGCAGCGTGTCTCTGGCAGTGTGTGTCGGGCAGTGTGTCTCGGGCAGTGTGTCTCGGGCTGCGTGTCTCGGGCAGTGTCTCGGCCAGTGCGTCTCGGGCAGCCTGTCTCGGGCAGTGTGTCGCGGGCTCTGCGTCCCAGGCAGTGTGTCTCGGGCAGAGTATCTCGGGCAGTGTGTCTTGGGCAGAGTGTCTCAGGCAGCGTGTCTTGGGCAGTGTGTCTCGGCCAGTGTGTCTCGGGCAGTGTGTCTCGGCCAGTGTGTCTCGGGCAGTGTGTCTCGGGCAGTGTGTCTCGGCCAGTGTGTCTCGGCCAGTGTGTCTCGAGCAGCGTGTCTTGAGCAGTGTGTCTTGGGTCCTCGGGCAGCGTGTCTCAGGCAGTGTCTCTCGGGCAGCGTGGCTCGGGCAGTGCGTCTCCGGCAGTGTGGCTCGGGCAGTGTGGCTCGGGCAGTGTGTCTCGGGCAGAGCGTCTCAGGCAGAGTGTCTCGGGCAGCGTGTCTCGGGCAGCCTGTCTCGGCCAGTGTGTCTCGGCCAGTGTGTCTCAGGCAGTGTGTCTCGGGCTGAGTGTCTCGGGCAGCCTGTCTCGGCCTGTGTGTCTTGGGCAGTGGGTCTCAGGCAGTGTGTCTCGGGCTGAGTGTCTCGGGCAGTGTGTCTCGGGAAGTGAGACTCGGGCAGTGTGTCACGGGCAGTGTGTCTCGGGCAGAGTGTCTTGGGCAGCGTGTCTCGGGCCTTCGGGCAGTGTGTCTCGGGCACTCGGGCAGTGTGTCTCGGGCAGTGTGTCTCGAGCAGTGTGTCTCGAGGTGTGTATCGGGTCCTCGGGCAGCGTGTCTCTGGCAGTGTGTCTCGGGCAGCGTGTCTCGGGCAGCGTGTCTCTGGCAGTGTGTCAAGGGCAGCATGTCTCGGGCAGCGTGTCTCGGTCCGTGTGTCTCGGGCAGTGTGTCTCGAGCAGCGTGCCTCGGGCAGTGTGTCTCGAGCAGCGTGTCTCGGCCAGTCTGTCTCGAGCAGCGTGTCTCGGGCAGCGTGTCTCGGCCAGTGTGTCTCGAGCAGAGCGTCTCGGGCAGTGTGTCAAGGGCAGCATGTCTCGGGCAGCGTGTCTCGGCCAGTGTGTCTCGGCCAGTGTGTCTCGGCCAGTGTGTCTCGGGCAGCGTGTCTCGGCCAGTGTGTCTCGGCCAGTGTGTCTCGGGCAGCGTGTCTTGGGCAGCGTGTCTCTGGCAGTGTGTCAAGGGCAGCATGTCTCGGGCAGTGTGTCTCGGGCAGCATGTCTCGGGCAGCGTGTCTCGGCCAGTGTGTCTCGGCCAGTGTGTCTCGGGCAGCATGTCTCGAGCAGCGTGTCTCGGGCAGCGTTTCTCGGACAGCGTGTCTCGGCCAGTGTGTCTCGAGCAGCCTGTCTCGGACAGCGTGTCTCGGGCAGCGTGTCTCGGCCAGTGAGTCTCGGACAGCGTGTCTCGGCCAGTGTGTCTCGGCCAGCGTGTCTCGGGCAGCATGTCTCGGACAGTGTGTCTCGGCCAGTGTGTCTCGAGCAGCGTGTCTCGGGCAACGTGTCTCGAGCAGCGTGTCTCGAGCAGCGTGTCTCGAGCAGCGTGTCTCGGGCAGTGTGTCTCGGGCAGTGTGTCTCGAGCTGTGTGTCTCGGGTTCTCGGGCAGTGTGTCAAGGGCAGCATGTCTCGGGCAGTGTGTCTCGGTCCGTGTGTCTCGGGCTGCGTGTCTCGGGCAGTGTGTCTCGGGAAGTGAGTCTCGGGCGGTGTGTCACGGGCAGTCTGTCTCGGGCAGAGTGTCTTGGGCAGCGTGTCTCGGGCCCTCGGGCAGTGTGTCTCGGGACGCGTGTCTCGGGCACTCGGGCAGTGTGTCTCGGGCAGTGTGTCTCGGGCGGTGTGTCTCGGGCGGTGTGTCTCGGGCGGTGTGTCTCAGTGTGTCTCGGGCGGTGTGTCTCGGGCGGTGTGTCTCGGGCGGTGTGTCTCGGCCAGTGTGTCTCGAGCAGCGTGTCTTGGGCAGCGAGTCTCCGGCAGCGTTTCTCGGGCAGCGTGTCTTGAGCAGTGTGTCTTGGGTCCTCGGGAGCGTGTCTCAGGCAGTGTGTCTCGGGCAGCGTGTCTTGAGCAGTGTGTCTTGGGTCCTCGGGCAGCGTGTCTCAGGCAGTGTCTCTCGGGCAGCGTGGCTCGGGCAGTGCGTCTCCGGCAGTGTGGATCGGGCAGTGTGGCTCGGGCAGTGTGGCTCGGGCAGTGTGTCTCGGGCAGAGCGTCTCGGGCAGAGTGTCTCGGGCAGCGTGTCTCGGGCAGCCTGTCTCGGCCAGTGTGTCTCGGGCAGTGTGTCTCAGGCAGTGTGTCTCGGGCTGAGTGTCTCGGGCAGTGTGTCTCGGGAAGTGAGACTCGGGCAGTGTGTCACGGGCAGTGTGTCTCGGGCAGAGTGTCTTGGGCAGCGTGTCTCGGGCCTTCGGGCAGTGTGTCTCGGGCAGTGTGTCTCGAGCAGTGTGTCTCGAGGTGTGTATCGGGCCCTCGGGCAGCGTGTCTCTGGCAGTGTGTCTCGGGCAGTGTGTCTCGGGCAGTGTGTCTCGGGCTGCGTGTCTAGGGCAGAGTGTCTCGGCCAGTGCGACTCGGGCAGTGTGTCTCGGGCAGCGCGTCTCGGGCAGTGTGTCTCTGGCAGTGTGTCTCGGGCAGTGTGTCTCGGGCAGTGTGTCTTGGGCAGTGTGTCTCGGGCAGAGTGTCTCGGCCAGTGCGTCTCGGGCAGTGTGTCTCGGGCAGCGTGTCTCGGGCAGTGTGTTTCGGGCAGTGTGTCTCGGGAAGCGTGTCTCGGGCCCTCAGGCAGTGTGTGTTGGGACGCGTGTCTCGGGCCCTCGGGCAGTGTGTGTCGGGACGCGTGTCTCGGGCCCTCGGGCCCTCGGGCAGTGTGTCTCGGGCAATGTGTCTCGAGCAGTGTGTCTCGAGCAGTGTGTCTTGGGTCCTCGGGCAGCGTATCTCGGGCAGCGTGTCTCTGGCTGCGTGTCTCGGGCAGAGTGCCTCGGCCAGTGCGTCTCGGGCATTGAGTCTCGGGCAGCGTGTCTCGGGCAGTGTGTCTCGGGCAGCGTGTCTCGGGCAGTGTGTCTCGGGCAGTGTGTCTCGGGCAGAGTGTCTCGGGAAGCGTGTCTCGGGCCCTCGGGCAGTGTGTCTCGGGACGCGTGGCTCGGGCCCTCGGGCAGTGTGTCTCGGCAAATGTGTCTCGGGCAGTGTGTCTCGGGCAGCGTGTCTCGAGCAGTGTATCTTGGGTCCTCGGGCAGTGTGTCTCGGGCAGCATGTCTCGGGCAGCGTGTCTCGGGCAGCGTGTCCTGGGCAGTGTAGCTCGGGCAACGTGTCTCGGGCAGCGTGTCTCGGGCCCTCGGGCAGTATGTCTCGGGACGTGTGTCTCAGGCCCTCGGGCAGTGTGTCTCGGGCAGTGTGTCTCGGGCAGCGTGTCTCGAGCAGTGTATCTTGGGTCCTCGGGCAGTGTGTCTCGGGCAGCGTGTCTCGGGCAGCATGTCTCGGGCAGCGTGTCCTGGGCAGTGTATCTTGGGCAACGTGTCTCGGGCAGCGTGTCTCGGGCAGAGTGTCTCGGCCAGTGCGTCTCGGGCAGTGTGTCTCCGCCAGTGTGTCACGGGCAGTGTGTCTCGGGCAGAGTGTCTTGGGCAGCGTGTCTCGGGCCCTCGGGCAGTGTGTCTCGGTCGCGTGTCTCAGGCCGTCGGGCAGTGTGTCTCGGGCGGTGTGTCTCGGGCGGTGTGTCTCGGGCGGTGTGTCTCAGTGTGTCTCGGGCGGTGTGTCTCGGGCGGTGTGTCTCAGGCGGTGTGTCTCAGTGTGTCTCGGGCGGTGTGTCTCGGGCGGTGTGTCTCAGGCGGTGTGTCTCAGTGTGTCTCAGGCGGTGTGTCTCGGGCGGTGTGTCTCAGGCATTGTGTCTCAGGCAGTGTGTCTCGGGCAGTGTGTCTCGGGCAGTGTGTCTCAGTGTGTCTCGGGCGGTGTGTCTCGGGCAGTGTATCTCGGGCGGTGTGTCTCGGGCAGCGTGTCTCGGGCCCTCGGGCAGTGTGTCTCGGGCAGTGTGTCTCGGGCAGCGTGTCTTGAGCAGTGCGTCTTGGATCCTCGGGCAGCGTGTCTCGGGCAGTGTGTCTCGGGCAGTGTGTCTCGGGCAGTGTGTCTTGGGCAGTGTGTCTCGGGCAGTGTGTCTTGAGCAGCGTGTTTCGGTCAGAGTATCTCGGGCAGTGGGTCTCGGGTCCTCGAGCAGTGTCTCTCGGGCGGTGAGTTTCGGGCAGTGTGTCTCGGACAGTGTGTCTCGGGCAGTGTGTCTCGGGCAGCGTGCCTCGCGCTGCGTGTCTCGGGCAGCCTGTCGCGGGCGGTGCGTCTCGGGCATTGTGTCTCGGGCAGTGTGTCTCGGACAGTGTGTCTCGGGCAGCGTGTCTCGGGCAGTGTGTCTCGGGCAGTGTGTCTCGGACAGTGTGTCTCGGGCAGCGTTTCTCGGGCAGTGTGTCTCGGACAGTGTGTCTCGGGCAGTGTGTCTCGGACAGTGTGTCTCGGGCAGCGTGTCTCGGGCAGTGTGTCTCGGGAAGTGATTCTCGGGCGGTGTGTCACGGGCAGTGTGTCTCGGGCGGTGTATCTCGGTCGGTGTGTCTCGAGCAGTGTGTCTCGAGCAGTGTGTCTCGGGCCCTCGGGCAGCGTGTCTCTGGCAGTGTGTCTCGCGCTGCGTGTCTCGGGCAGAGTGTCTCGGCCAGTGCGTCTCGGGGAGTGTGTCTCGGGCAGTGTGTCTCGGGCAGAGTGTCTCGGGAAGCGTGTCTCGGGCCCTCAGGCAGTGTGTGTCGGGACGCGTGTCTCGGGCCCTCGGGCAGTGTGTGTCGGGACGCGTGTCTCGGGCCCTCGGGCAGTGTGTGTCGGGACGCGTGTCTCGGGCCCTCGGGCAGTGTATCTTGGGTCCTCGGGCAGTGTGTCTCGGGCAGCGTGTCTCGGGCAGCGTGTCTCGGGCAGCGTGTCCTGGGCAGTGTATCTCGGGCAACGTGTCTCGGGCAGCGTGTCTCGGGCCCTCGGGCAGTGTGTCTCGGGACGCGTGTCTCGGACCTCGGGCAGTGTGTCTCGGGCAGTGTGTCTCGGGCAGCGTGTCTCGAGCAGTGTATCTTGGGTCCTCGGGCAGTGTGTCTCGGGCAGCGTGTCTCGGGCAGCGTGTCCTGGGCAGTGTATCTCGGGCAACGTGTCTCGGGCAGCGTGTCTCGGGCAGAGTGTCTCGGGCAGTGTGTCTCGGGCAACGTGTCTCGGCCACTGTGTCTTGGGCAGTGTGTCTCGGCCAGTGTGTCTCAGGCAGTGTGTCTCGGGCAGTGTGCCTCGTGCAGTTTGTCTCGGGCAGCGTGTCTTGAGCAGTGTGTCTTGGGTCCTCGGGCAGCGTGTCTCGGGCAGTGTGTCTCGGGCAGTGTGTCTCGGGCAGCTTGTCTCGGGCAGTGTGTCTCGGCCAGTGTGTCTCGGTCAGAGTATCTCGGGCAGTGTATCTCGGGCGGTGTGTCTCAGTGTGTCTCGGGCGGTGTGTCTCGGGCGGTGTGTCTCAGGCATTGTGTCTCAGGCAGTGTGTCTCGGGCAGTGTGTCTCGGGCAGTGTGTCTCAGAGTGTCTCGGGCGGTGTGTCTCGGGCAATGTATCTCGGGCGGTGTGTCTCGGGCAGCATGTCTCGGGCCCTCGGGCAGTGTGTCTCGGGCAGTGTGTCTCGGGCAGCGTGTCTTGAGCAGTGCGTCTTGGATCCTCGGGCAGCGTGTCTCGGGCAGTGTGTCACGGGCAGCGTGTATCGGGCAGTGTGTCTCGTTAGCGTGTCTTGAGCAGTGTGTCTTGGGTCCACGGGCAGCGTGTCTCGGGCAGTGTGTCTCGGGCAGTGTGTCTCGGGCAGAGTGTCTCGGGCAGAGTGTCTTGGGCAATGTGTCTCGGGCAGTGTGTCTTGAGCAGCGTGTCTCGGTCAGAGTATCTCGGGCAGTGTGTCTCGAGCAGTGTCTCTCGGGCGGTGAGTCTCGGGCAGTGTGTCTCGGACAGTGTGTCTCGGGCAGCGTGTCTCGGGCAGCGTGCCTCGGGCAGAGTGTCTCGGCCAGTGTGTCTTGAGCAGCCTGTCTCGGGCAGTGTGTCTTGGCCAGTATGTCTCGGCCAGTGTGTCTCAGGCAGTGTGTCTCGGGCAGTGTGCCTCGGGCAGTGTCTCGGGCAGTGTGTCTCGGGTGGCGTGTCTCGGGCGGTGTGTCTCGGGCGGTGTGTCTCGGGCAGTGTATCTCAGGCAGTGTGTCTCGGGCAGTGTATCTCGGGCATTGTATCTCGGGCAGTGTGTCTCGGGCAGTGTCTCTCGGGCAGTGTGTCTCGGGCAGTGTCTCGGGCGGTGTGTCTCGGGCAGTGTATCTCGGGTGGTGTGTCTCGGGCAGTGTTTCTCGAGGTGTGTATCGGGCACTCGGGCAGCATGTCTCTGGCAGTGTGTCTCGGGCAGTGTGTCTCGGGCAGTGTGTCTCGCGCTGCGTGTCTCGGGCAGAGTGTCTCGGCCAGTGCGTCTCGGGCAGTGTGTCTCGGGCAGCGTATCTCGGGCAGTGTGTCTCGGGCAGTGTGTCTCGGGCAGAGTGTCTCGGGAAGCGTGTCTCGGGCCCTCAGGCAGTGTGTGTCGGGACGCGTGTCTCGGGCCCTCGGGCAGTGTGTGTCGGGACGCGTGTCTCGGGCAGTGTGTCTCGGGAAGCGTGTCTCGGGCCCTCGGGCAGTGTGTCTCGGGCAATGTGTCTCGAGCAGTGTGTCTCGAGCAGTGTGTCTTGGGTCATCGGGCAGCATATCTCGGCCAGTGCGTCTCGGGCAGCGTGTCTCGGGCAGTGTGTCTCGGGCAGCGTGTCTCGGGCAGTGTGTCTCGGGCAGTGTGTCTCGGGCAGAGTGTCTCGGGAAGTGTGTCTCGGGCCCTCGGGCAGTGTGTCTCGGGACGCGTGTCTCGGGCCCTCGGGCAGTGTGTCTCGGGCAGTGTGTCTCGGGCAGCGTGTCTCGAGCAGTGTATCTTGGGTCCTCGGGCAGTGCGTCTCGGGCAGCATGTCTCGGGCAGCGTGTCTCGGGCAGCGTGTCCTGGGCAGTGTATCTCGGGCAACGTGTCTCGGGCAGCATGTCTCGGGCCCTCGGGCAGTGTGTCTCGGGACGCGTGTCTCGGGCCCTCGGGCAGTGTGTCTCGGGCAGTGTGTCTCGTGCAGTGTGTCTCGGGCAGCGTGTCTCGAGCAGTGTATCTTGGGTCCTCGGGCAGTGTGTCTCGGGCAGCGTGTCTCGAGCAGTGTATCTTGGGTCCTCGGGCAGCGTGTCTCGGGCAGCGTGTCTCGGGCAGCATGTCCTGGGCAGTGTATCTCGGGCAACGTGTCTCGGGCAGCGTGTCTCGGGCAGAGTGTCTCAGCCAGTGCGTCTCGGGCAGTGTGTCTCCGCCAGTGTGTTCTGGGCAGTGTGTCTCGGGCAGTGTGTCTCGGGCAGCGTGTCTCAGCCAGTGTGTCTCGGGAAGTGAGTCTCAGGCGGTGTGTCACGGGCAGAGTGTCTCGGGCAGAGTGTCTTGGGCAGCGTGTCTCGGGCCCTCGGGCAGTGTGTCTCGGGCAGTGTGTCTCGGGCTGCGTGTCTCGGGCAGAGTGTCTCGGCCAGTGCGTCTCGGGCAGTCTGTCTCGGGCAGTGTGTCGCGGGCTCTGCGTCTCAGGCAGTGTGTCTCGGGCAGAGTATCTCGGGCAGTGTGTCTTGGGCAGAGTGTCTCAGGCAGCGTGTCTCGGGCAGTGTGTCTCGGCCAGTGTGTCTCGGGTAGTGTGTCTCGGCCAGTGTGTCTCGGCTAGTGTGTCTCGAGCAGCGTGTCTTGAGCAGTGTGTCTTGGGTCCTCGGGCAGCGTGTCTCAGGCAGTGTCTCTCGGGCAGCGTGGCTCGGGCAGTGCGTCTCTGGCAGTGTGGCTCGGGCAGTGTGTCTCGGGCAGTGTGTCTCGGGCAGAGCGTCTCGGGCAGCGTGTCTCGGGCAGCCTGTCTCGGCCAGTGTGTCTCGGCCAGTGTGTCTCAGGCAGTGTGTCTCGGGCTGATTGTCTCGGGCAGTGTGTCTCGGGAAGTGAGACTCGGGCAGTGTGTCTTGGGCAGTGTGTCTCGGGCAGCGTCTTTCAGGCAGCCTGTCTCGGGCAGTGTGTCTCGGGCAGTGTCTGGGCGGTGTGTCTCGGGCGGTGTATCTCGGGCGGTGTGTCTCGGGCTCTTGGGCAGTGTGTCTCGGGCAGCGTGTCTCGGGCAGTATATCATGGGCTTTGTGTCTCGGGCAGCACATCGCGGGCAGAGAGTCTCGGGCTGTGTGTCTCAGGCGGCGTTTCTCAGGCGGTGTGTCGCGGGCTCTCGAGCAGCGTGTCTCGGGCAGTATGTCTCGGGCTGCACATCTCGGGCAGCAAGTCTCGGGCAGTGTGTCTCGGGCAGCGAGTCTCGGGTAGTGTGTCTCGGGCAGCGTCTTTCAGGCAGCCTGTCTCGGGCAGTGTGTCTCGGGCAGTGTATCTCGGGCAGCCTGTCTCGGGCAGTGTGTCTCGGGCAGTGTATCTCGGGCAGTGTATCTTGGGCAGTGAGTCTCGGGCAGCGTGTCTCGGGCAGTGTGTCTCAGGCAGCGTTTCTCAGGCGGTGTGTCTTGGGCTCTCGGGCAGCGTGTCTCGGGCAGTGTGTCTCGGGCAGCGTGCCTTGGGTAGTGTGTCTCGGGCAGCGTCTTTCAGGCAGCCTGTCTCGGGCAGTGTGTCTCGGGCAGTGTGTCTCGGGCAGAGTGTCTCGGACAGTGTGTCTCGGGCAGTGTGTCTCGGGCAGAGTGTCTCGGGCAGTGTGTCTCAGGCGACGTTTCTCAGGCGGTGTGTCTCGGGATCTCGGGCAGCGAGTCTCGGGTAGTGTGCCTCGGGCGGTGTGTCTCGGGCAGCGTGTCTCGGGTAGTGTGCCTCGGGCAGTGTGTCTCGGGCAGTGTGACTCGGGTCCTTGGCCAGCGTGTCTCGGGCAGTGTGTCTCGGGCAGTATGTCTCGGGCAGCGTGTTCCGGGCAGTGTGTCTCAGGCGGTGTGTCTCGGGCGGTGTGTCTCGGGCAGCGTGTCTCGGGCAGCGTGTCTCGGGCTCTCGGGCAGTGTATCTCGGGCGGTGTGTCTCGGGCAGCTTGTCCCGTGCAGCGTGTCTTGGGCAGTGTGTCTCGGGCAGTGTGTCTCGGGCAGTGTATCTCGGGCAGTGTGTCTCGGGCGGTGTGTCTCGGGCAGCTTGTCCCGGGCAGCGTGCCTTGGGCAGTGTGTCTCAGGCAGTGTGTCTCGGGCAGTGTATCTCGGGCAGTGTGTCTCGGGCGGTGTGTCTCGGGCATTGAGTCTCGGGCAGTGTATCTCGAGCGGTGTATCTCGGGCAGTGTGTCTCGGGCAGTATGTTTCGGGCGGTGTGTCTTGGGCAGTGAGTCACGGGCAGTGAGTCTCGGGCAGTTTATCTCGGTCAGAGTTTCTCGGGCGGTGTATCTCGTCAGTGTATCTCGGGCTCTCGGGCAGTGTGTCTCGGGCAGTGTCTCGGGCAGTGTGTCTCGGGCAGTGTCTCGGCCAGTGCGTCTCGGGCAGCCTGTCTCGGGCAGTGTGTCGCGGGCTCTGCGTCTCAGGCAGTGTGTCTCGGGCAGAGTATCTCGGGCAGTGTGTCTTGGGCAGAGTGTCTCAGGCAGCGTGTCTTGGGCAGTGTGTCTCGGCCAGTGTGTCTCTGGCAGTGTGTGTCGGGCAGTGTGTCTCGCGCAGTGTGTCTCGGGCTGCGTGTCTCGGGCAGTGTCTCGCGCTGCGTGTCTCGGGCAGCCTGTCTCGGGCAGTGTGTCGCGGGCTCTGCGTCTCAGGCAGTGTGTCTCGGGCAGAGTATCTCGGGCAGTGTGTCTTGGGCAGAGTGTCTCAGGCAGCGTGTCTTGGGCAGTGTGTCTCGGCCAGTGTGTCTCGGGCAGTGTGTCTCGGCCAGTGTGTCTCGGGCAGTGTGTCTCGGGCAGTGTGTCTCGGCCAGTGTGTCTCGGCCAGTGTGTCTCGAGCAGCGTGTCTTGAGCAGTGTGTCTTGGGTCCTCGGGCAGCGTGTCTCAGGCAGTGTCTCTCGGGCAGCGTGGCTCGGGCAGTGCGTCTCCGGCAGTGTGGCTCGGGCAGTGTGGCTCGGGCAGTGTGTCTCGGGCAGAGCGTCTCAGGCAGAGTGTCTCGGGCAGCGTGTCTCGGGCAGCCTGTCTCGGCCAGTGTGTCTCGGCCAGTGTGTCTCAGGCAGTGTGTCTCGGGCTGAGTGTCTCGGGCAGCCTGTCTCGGCCTGTGTGTCTCGGGCAGTGGGTCTCAGTCAGTGTGTCTCGGGCTGAGTGTCTCGGGCAGTGTGTCTCGGGAAGTGAGACTCGGGCAGTGTGTCACGGGCAGTGTGTCTCGGGCAGAGTGTCTTGGGCAGCGTGTCTCGGGCCTTCGGGCAGTGTGTCTCGGGCACTCGGGCAGTGTGTCTCGGGCAGTGTGTCTCGAGCAGTGTGTCTCGAGGTGTGTATCGGGTCCTCGGGCAGCGTGTCTCTGGCAGTGTGTCTCGGGCAGCGTGTCTCGGGCAGCGTGTCTCTGGCAGTGTGTCAAGGGCAGCATGTCTCGGGCAGCGTGTCTCGGTCCGTGTGTCTCGGGCAGTGTGTCTCGAGCAGCGTGTCTCGGGCAGTGTGTCTCGAGCAGCGTGTCTCGGCCAGTCTGTCTCGGGCAGCGTGTCTCGGCCAGTGTGTCTCGAGCAGAGCGTCTCGGGCAGTGTGTCAAGGGCAGCATGTCTCGGGCAGCGTATCTCGGCCAGTGTGTCTCGGCCAGTGTGTCTCGGCCAGTGTGTCTCGGGCAGCGTGTCTCGGCCAGTGTGTCTCGGCCAGTGTGTCTCGGGCAGCGTGTCTCGGGCAGCGTGTCTCTGGCAGTGTGTCAAGGGCAGTGTGTCTCGGGCAGCATGTCTCGGGCAGCATGTCTCGGCCAGTGTGTCTCGGCCAGTGTGTCTCGGGCAGCGTGTCTCGAGCAGCGTGTCTCGGGCAGCGTGTCTCGGACAGCGTGTCTCGGCCAGTGTGTCTCGAGCAGCCTGTCTCGGACAGCGTGTCTCGGGCAGCGTGTCTCGGCCAGTGAGTCTCGGACAGCGTGTCTCGGCCAGTGTGTCTCGGCCAGCGTGTCTCGGGCAGCATGTCTCGGACAGTGTGTCTCGGCCAGTGTGTCTCGAGCAGCGTGTCTCGGGCAACGTGTCTCGAGCAGCGTGTCTCGAGCAGCGTGTCTCGAGCAGCGTGTCTCGGGCAGTGTGTCTCGGGCAGTGTGTCTCGAGCTGTGTGTCTCGGGTTCTCGGGCAGTGTGTCAAGGGCAGCATGTCTCGGGCAGTGTGTCTCGGTCCGTGTGTCTCGGGCTGCGTGTCTCGGGCAGTGTGTCTCGGGAAGTGAGTCTCGGGCGGTGTGTCACGGGCAGTCTGTCTCGGGCAGAGTGTCTTGGGCAGCGTGTCTCGGGCCCTCGGGCAGTGTGTCTCGGGACGCGTGTCTCGGGCACTCGGGCAGTGTGTCTCGGGCAGTGTGTCTCGGGCGGTGTGTCTCGGGCGGTGTGTCTCGGGCGGTGTGTCTCAGTGTGTCTCGGGCGGTGTGTCTCGGGCGGTGTGTCTCGGGCGGTGTGTCTCGGCCAGTGTGTCTCGAGCAGCGTGTCTTGGGCAGCGAGTCTCCGGCAGCGTTTCTCGGGCAGCGTGTCTTGAGCAGTGTGTCTTGGGTCCTCGGGAGCGTGTCTCAGGCAGTGTGTCTCGGGCAGCGTGTCTTGAGCAGTGTGTCTTGGGTCCTCGGGCAGCGTGTCTCAGGCAGTGTCTCTCGGGCAGCGTGGCTCGGGCAGTGCGTCTCCGGCAGTGTGGATCGGGCAGTGTGGCTCGGGCAGTGTGGCTCGGGCAGTGTGTCTCGGGCAGAGCGTCTCGGGCAGAGTGTCTCGGGCAGCGTGTCTCGGGCAGTCTGTCTCGGCCAGTGTGTCTCGGGCAGTGTGTCTCAGGCAGTGTGTCTCGGGCTGAGTGTCTCGGGCAGTGTGTCTCGGGAAGTGAGACTCGGGCAGTGTGTCACGGGCAGTGTGTCTCGGGCAGAGTGTCTTGGGCAGCGTGTCTCGGGCCTTCGGGCAGTGTGTCTCGGGCAGTGTGTCTCGAGCAGTGTGTCTCGAGGTGTGTATCGGACCCTCGGGCAGCGTGTCTCTGGCAGTGTGTCTCGGGCTGCGTGTCTAGGGCAGAGTGTCTCGGCCAGTGCGACTCGGGCAGTGTGTCTCGGGCAGCGCGTCTCGGGCAGTGTGTCTCTGGCAGTGTGTCTCGGGCAGTGTGTCTCGGGCAGTGTGTCTTGGGCAGTGTGTCTCGGGCAGAGTGTCTCGGCCAGTGCGTCTCGGGCAGTGTGTCTCGGGCAGCGTGTCTCGGGCAGTGTGTCTCGGGCAGTGTGTCTCGGGAAGCGTGTCTCGGGCCCTCAGGCAGTGTGTGTTGGGACGCGTGTCTCGGGCACTCGGGCAGTGTGTGTCGGGACGCGTGTCTCGGGCCCTCGGGCCCTCGGGCAGTGTGTCTCGGGCAATGTGTCTCGAGCAGTGTGTCTCGAGCAGTGTGTCTTGGGTCCTCGGGCAGCGTATCTCGGGCAGCGTGTCTCTGGCTGCGTGTCTCGGGCAGAGTGCCTCGGCCAGTGCGTCTCGGGCATTGAGTCTCGGGCAGCGTGTCTCGGGCAGTGTGTCTCGGGCAGCGTGTCTCGGGCAGTGTGTCTCGGGCAGTGTGTCTCGGGCAGAGTGTCTCGGGAAGCGTGTCTCGGGCCCTCGGGCAGTGTGTCTCGGGACGCGTGTCTCGGGCCCTCGGGCAGTGTGTCTCGGCAAATGTGTCTCGGGCAGTGTGTCTCGGGCAGCGTGTCTCGAGCAGTGTATCTTGGGTCCTCGGGCAGTGTGTCTCGGGCAGCATGTCTCGGGCAGCGTGTCTCGGGCAGCGTGTCCTGGGCAGTGTAGCTCGGGCAACGTGTCTCGGGCAGCGTGTCTCGGGCCCTCGGGCAGTATGTCTCGGGACGTGTGTCTCGGGCCCTCGGGCAGTGTGTCTCGGGCAGTGTGTCTCGGGCAGCGTGTCTCGAGCAGTGTATCTTGGGTCCTCGGGCAGTGTGTCTCGGGCAGCGTGTCTCGGGCAGCATGTCTCGGGCAGCGTGTCCTGGGCAGTGTATCTTGGGCAACGTGTCTCGGGCAGCGTGTCTCGGGCAGAGTGTCTCGGCCAGTGCGTCTCGGGCAGTGTGTCTCCGCCAGTGTGTCACGGGCAGTGTGTCTCGGGCAGAGTGTCTTGGGCAGCGTGTCTCGGGCCCTCGGGCAGTGTGTCTCGGTCGCGTGTCTCAGGCCGTCGGGCAGTGTGTCTCGGGCGGTGTGTCTCGGGCGGTGTGTCTCGGGCGGTGTGTCTCAGTGTGTCTCGGGCGGTGTGTCTCGGGCGGTGTGTCTCAGGCGGTGTGTCTCAGTGTGTCTCGGGCGGTGTGTCTCGGGCGGTGTGTCTCAGGCATTGTGTCTCAGGCAGTGTGTCTCGGGCAGTGTGTCTCGGGCAGTGTGTCTCAGTGTGTCTCGGGCGGTGTGTCTCGGGCAGTGTATCTCGGGCGGTGTGTCTCGGGCAGCGTGTCTCGGGCCCTCGGGCAGTGTGTCTCGGGCAGTGTGTCTCGGGCAGCGTGTCTTGAGCAGTGCGTCTTGGATCCTCGGGCAGCGTGTCTCGGGCAGTGTGTCTCGGGCAGTGTGTCTCGGGCAGTGTGTCTTGGGCAGTGTGTCTCGGGCAGTGTGTCTTGAGCAGCGTGTTTTGGTCAGAGTATCTCGGGCAGTGGGTCTCGGGTCCTCGAGCAGTGTCTCTCGGGCGGTGAGTTTCGGGCAGTGTGTCTCGGACAGTGTGTCTCGGGCAGTGTGTCTCGGGCAGCGTGCCTCGCGCTGCGTGTCTCGGGCAGCCTGTCGCGGGCGGTGCGTCTCGGGCATTGTGTCTCGGGCAGTGTGTCTCGGACAGTGTGTCTCGGGCAGCGTGTCTCGGACAGTGTGTCTCGGGCAGTGTGTCTCGGACAGTGTGTCTCGGGCAGCGTTTCTCGGGCAGTGTGTCTCGGACAGTGTGTCTCGGGCAGTGTGTCTCGGACAGTGTGTCTCGGGCAGCGTGTCTCGGGCAGTGTGTCTCGGGAAGTGATTCTCGGGCGGTGTGTCACGGGCAGTGTGTCTCGGGCGGTGTATCTCGGTCGGTGTGTCTCGAGCAGTGTGTCTCGAGCAGTGTGTCTCGGGCCCTCGGGCAGCGTGTCTCTGGCAGTGTGTCTCGCGCTGCGTGTCTCGGGCAGAGTGTCTCGGCCAGTGCGTCTCGGGCAGTGTGTCTCGGGCAGTGTGTCTCGGGCAGAGTGTCTCGGGAAGCGTGTCTCGGGCCCTCAGGCAGTGTGTGTCGGGACGCGTGTCTCGGGCCCTCGGGCAGTGTGTGTCGGGACGCGTGTCTCGGGCCCTCGGGCAGTGTATCTTGGGTCCTCGGGCAGTGTGTCTCGGGCAGCGTGTCTCGGGCAGCGTGTCTCGGGCAGCGTGTCCTGGGCAGTGTATCTCGGGCAACGTGTCTCGGGCAGCGTGTCTCGGGCCCTCGGGCAGTGTGTCTCGGGACGCGTGTCTCGGACCTCGGGCAGTGTGTCTCGGGCAGTGTGTCTCGGGCAGCGTGTCTCGAGCAGTGTATCTTGGGTCCTCGGGCAGTGTGTCTCGGGCAGCGTGTCTCGGGCAGCGTGTCCTGGGCAGTGTATCTCGGGCAACGTGTCTCGGGCAGCGTGTCTCGGGCAGAGTGTCTCGGGCAGTGTGTCTCGGGCAACGTGTCTCGGCCACTGTGTCTTGGGCAGTGTGTCTCGGCCAGTGTGTCTCAGGCAGTGTGTCTCGGGCAGTGTGCCTCGTGCAGTTTGTCTCGGGCAGCGTGTCTTGAGCAGTGTGTCTTGGGTCCTCGGGCAGCGTGTCTCGGGCAGTGTGTCTCGGGCAGTGTGTCTCGGGCAGCGTGTCTCGGGCAGTGTGTCTCGGCCAGTGTGTCTCGGTCAGAGTATCTCGGGCAGTGTATCTCGGGCGGTGTGTCTCAGTGTGTCTCGGGCGGTGTGTCTCGGGCGGTGTGTCTCAGGCATTGTGTCTCAGGCAGTGTGTCTCGGGCAGTGTGTCTCGGGCAGTGTGTCTCAGAGTGTCTCGGGCGGTGTGTCTCGGGCAATGTATCTCAGGCGGTGTGTCTCGGGCAGCATGTCTCGGGCCCTCGGGCAGTGTGTCTCGGGCAGTGTGTCTCGGGCAGCGTGTCTTGAGCAGTGCGTCTTGGATCCTCGGGCAGCGTGTCTCGGGCAGTGTGTCTCGGGCAGCGTGTATCGGGCAGTGTGTCTCGTTAGCGTGTCTTGAGCAGTGTGTCTTGGGTCCACGGGCAGCGTGTCTCGGGCAGTGTGTCTCGGGCAGTGTGTCTCGGGCAGAGTGTCTCGGGCAGAGTGTCTTGGGCAATGTGTCTCGGGCAGTGTGTCTTGAGCAGCGTGTCTCGGTCAGAGTATCTCGGGCAGTGTGTCTCGAGCAGTGTCTCTCGGGCGGTGAGTCTCGGGCAGTGTGTCTCGGACAGTGTGTCTCGGGCAGCGTGTCTCGGGCAGCGTGCCTCGGGCAGAGTGTCTCGGCCAGTGTGTCTTGAGCAGCCTGTCTCGGGCAGTGTGTCTTGGCCAGTATGTCTCGGCCAGTGTGTCTCAGGCAGTGTGTCTCGGGCAGTGTGCCTCGGGCAGTTTGTCTCGGGCAGCGTGTCTTGAGCAGTGTGTCTTGGGTCCTCGGGCAGCGTGTCTCGGGCAGTGTGTCTCGGGCAGCGTGTCTCGGGCAGTGTGTCGCGGGCTGTGCGTCTCGGGCAGAGCGTCTCAGGCAGTGTGTCTCGGTCAGTGTGTCTCGGGCAGCGTGTCTCGGTCAGAGTGTCTCGGTCAGTGTGTCTCGGGCAGTGTGTCTCGGGCAGTGTGTCTCGGGCAGCGTGTCTCGGTCAGTGTGTCTCGGGCAGCGTGTCTCGGTCAGTGTGTCTCGGGCAGCGTGTCTCGGGCAGTGTGTCGCGGGCGGTGTGTCTCGGGCAGTGTGTCTCGGGCAGTATATCATGGGCATTGTGTCTCGGTCAGTGTGTCTCGGGCAGCGTGTCTCGGGCAGTGTGTCTCGGGCAGTGTGTCGCGGGCGGTGTGTCTCGGGCAGTGTGTCTCGGGCAGTGTGTCTCGGGCAGTATATCATGGGCTTTGTGTCTCGGGCAGTGTGTCTCGGGCAGTGTGTCTCAGGGAGTGTGTCTCGGGCAGTGTGTCTCGGGCAGCGTGTCTCGGGCAGTATGTCTCGGGCAGTGTGTCTCGGGCAGTATGTCTCGGGCAGCGTGTTCCGGGCAGTGTGTCTCGGGCGGTGTGTCTCGGGCGGTGTGTCTCGGGCAGCGTGTCTCGGGCAGTGTGTCTCAGGCAGCGTTTCTCAGGCGGTGTGTCTTGGGCTCTCGGGCAGCGTGTCTCGGGCAGTGTGTCTCGGGCAGCGTGCCTTGGGTAGTGTGTCTCGTGCAGCGTCTTTCAGGCAGCCTGTCTCAGGCAGTGTGTCTCGGGCAGTGTGTCTCGGGCAGAGTGTCTCGGGCAGTGTGTCTCGGGCAGTGTGTCTCGGGCAGAATGTCTCGGGCAGTGTGTCTCAGGCGACGTTTCTCAGGCGGTGTGTCTCGGGATCTCGGGCAGCGAGTCTCGGGTAGTGTGCCTCGGGTGGTGTGTCTCGGGCAGCGTGTCTCGGGTAGTGTGCCTCGGTGCAGTGTGTCTCGGGCAGTGTGACTCGGGTCCTTGGCCAGCGTGTCTCGGGCAGTGTGTCTCGGGCAGTATGTCTCGGGCAGCGTGTTCCGGGCAGTGTGTCTCGGGCGGTGTGTCTCGGGCGGTGTGTCTCGGGCAGCGTGTCTCGGGCAGCGTGTCTCGGGCTCTCGGGCAGTGTATCTCGGGCGGTGTGTCTCGTGCAGCTTGTCCCGGGCAGCGTGTCCTGGGCAGTGTATCTCGGGCAACGTGTCTCGGGCAGCGTGTCTCGGGCAGCGTGTCCTGGGCAGTGTATCTCGGGCAACGTGTCTCGGGCAGCGTGTCTCGGGCCCTCGGGCAGTATGTCTCGGGACGCGTGTCTCGGGCCCTCGGGCAGTGTGTCTCGGGCAGTGTGTCTCGGGCAGCGTGTCTCGAGCAGTGTATCTTGGGTCCTCGGGCAGTGTGTCTCGGGCAGCGTGTCTCGGGCAGCATGTCTCGGGCAGCGTGTCCTGGGCAGTGTATCTTGGGCAACGTGTCTCGGGCAGCGTGTCTCGGGCAGAGTGTCTCGGCCAGTGCGTCTCGGGCAGTGTGTCTCCGCCAGTGTGTCACGGGCAGTGTGTCTCGGGCAGAGTGTCTTGGGCAGCGTGTCTCGGGCCGTCGGGCAGTGTGTCTCGGGCGGTGTGTCTCGGGCGGTGTGTCTCGGGCGGTGTGTCTCGGGCGGTGTGTCTCGGGCGGTGTGTCTCAGTGTGTCTCGGGCGGTGTGTCTCGGGCGGTGTGCCTCAGGCGGTGTGTCTCAGTGTGTCTCAGGCGGTGTGTCTCGGGCGGTGTGTCTCAGGCATTGTGTCTCAGGCAGTGTGTCTCGGGCAGTGTGTCTCGGGCAGCGTGTCTCGGGCCCTCGGGCAGTGTGTCTCGGGCAGTGTGTCTCGGGCAGCGTGTCTTGAGCAGTGCGTCTTGGATCCTCGGGCAGCGTGTCTCGGGCAGTGTGTCTCGGGCAGTGTGTCTCGGGCAGTGTGTCTTGGGCAGTGTGTCTCGGGCAGTGTGTCTTGAGCAGCGTGTCTCGGTCAGAGTATCTCGGGCAGTGGGTCTCGGGTCCTCGAGCAGTGTCTCTCGGGCGGTGAGTTTCGGGCAGTGTGTCTCGGACAGTGTGTCTCGGGCAGCGTGTCTCGGGCAGCGTGCCTCGCGCTGCGTGTCTCGGGCAGCGTGTCGCGGGCGGTGCGTCTCGGGCATTGTGTCTCGGGCAGTGTGTCTCGGACAGTGTGTCTCGGGCAGCGTGTCTCGGGCAGTGTGTCTCGGACAGTGTGTCTCGGGCAGTGTGTCTCGGACAGTGTGTCTCGGGCAGCGTTTCTCGGGCAGTGTGTCTCGGACAGTGTGTCTCGGGCAGTGTGTCTCGGACAGTGTGTCTCGGGCAGCGTGTCTCGGGCAGTGTGTCTCGGGAAGTGATTCTCGGGCGGTGTGTCACGGGCAGTGTGTCTCGGGCGGTGTATCTCGGTCGGTGTGTCTCGAGCAGTGTGTCTTGAGCAGTGTGTCTCGGGCCCTCGGGCAGCGTGTCTCTGGCAGCGTGTCTCGCGCTGCGTGTCTCGGGCAGAGTGTCTCGGCCAGTGCGTCTCGGGCAGTGTGTCTCGGGCAGTGTGTCTCGGGCAGAGTGTCTCGGTCAGAGTATCTCGGGCAGTGGGTCTCGGGTCCTCGAGCAGTGTCTCTCGGGCGGTGAGTTTCGGGCAGTGTGTCTCGGACAGTGTGTCTCGGGCAGCGTGTCTCGGGCAGCGTGCCTCGCGCTGCGTGTCTCGGGCAGCGTGTCGCGGGCGGTGCGTCTCGGGCATTGTGTCTCGGGCAGTGTGTCTCGGACAGTGTGTCTCGGGCAGCGTGTCTCGGGCAGTGTGTCTCGGACAGTGTGTCTCGGGCAGTGTGTCTCGGACAGTGTGTCTCGGGCAGCGTTTCTCGGGCAGTGTGTCTCGGACAGTGTGTCTCGGGCAGTGTGTCTCGGACAGTGTGTCTCGGGCAGCGTGTCTCGGGCAGTGTGTCTCGGGAAGTGATTCTCGGGCGGTGTGTCACGGGCAGTGTGTCTCGGGCGGTGTATCTCGGTCGGTGTGTCTCGAGCAGTGTGTCTTGAGCAGTGTGTCTCGGGCCCTCGGGCAGCGTGTCTCTGGCAGTGTGTCTCGCGCTGCGTGTCTCGGGCAGAGTGTCTCGGCCAGTGCGTCTCGGGCAGTGTGTCTCGGGCAGTGTGTCTCGGGCAGAGTGTCTCGGGAAGCGTGTCTCGGGCCCTCAGGCAGTGTGTGTCGGGACGCGTGTCTCAGGGCTCGGGCAGTGTGTGTCGGGACGCGTGTCTCGGGCCCTCGGGCAGTGTATCTTGGGTCCTCGGGCAGTGTGTCTCGGGCAGCGTGTCTCGGGCAGCGTGTCCTGAGCAGTGTATCTCGGGCAACGTGTCTCGGGCAGCGTGTCTCGGGCCCTCGGGCAGTGTGTCTCGGGACGCGTGTCTCGGACCTCGGGCAGTGTGTCTCGGGCAGTGTGTCTCGGGCAGTGTGTCTCGGGCAGCGTGTCTCGAGCAGTGTATCTTGGGTCCTCGGGCAGTGTGTCTCGGGCAGCGTGTCTCGGGCAGCGTGTCCTGGGCAGTGTATCTCGGGCAACGTGTCTCGGGCAGCGTGTCTCGGGCAGAGTGTCTCGGGCAGTGTGTCTCGGGCAACGTGTCTCGGCCACTGTGTCTTGGGCAGTGTGTCTTGGCCAGTGTGTCTCGGCCAGTGTGTCTCAGGCAGTGTGTCTCGGGCAGTGTGCCTCGGGCAGTTTGTCTCGGGCAGCGTGTCTTGAGCAGTGTGTCTTGGGTCCTCGGGCAGCGTGTCTCGGGCAGTGTGTCTCGGGCAGCATGTCTCGGGCAGTGTGTCTCGGCCAGTGTGTCTCGGTCAGAGTATCTCGGGCAGTGTATCTCGGGCGGTGTGTCTCAGTGTGTCTCGGGCGGTGTGTCTCGGGCGGTGTGTCTCAGGCATTGTGTCTCAGGCAGTGTGTCTCGGGCAGTGTGTCTCGGGCCCTCGGGCAGTGTGTCTCGGGCAGTGTGTCTCGGGCAGCGTGTCTTGAGCAGTGCGTCTTGGATCCTCGGGCAGCGTGTCTCGGGCAGTGTGTCTCGGGCAGCGTGTATCGGGCAGTGTGTCTCGTTAGCGTGTCTTGAGCAGTGTGTCTTGGGTCCACGGGCAGCGTGTCTCGAGCAGTGTGTCTCGGGCAGTGTGTCTCGGGCAGAGTGTCTCGGGCAGAGTGTCTTGGGCAATGTGTCTCGGGCAGTGTGTCTTGAGCAGTGTGTCTTGGGTCCTCGGGCAGCGTGTCTCGGGCAGTGTGTCTCGGGCAGTGTGTCTCGAGCAGTGTCTCTCGGGCGGTGAGTCTCGGGCAGTGTGTCTCGGACAGTGTGTCTCGGGCAGCGTGTCTCGGGCAGCGTGCCTCGGGCAGAGTGTCTCGGCCAGTGTGTCTTGAGCAGCCTGTCTCGGGCAGTGTGTCTTGGCCAGTATGT
This sequence comes from Pristiophorus japonicus, assembly GCF_044704955.1. NCBI lineage: Eukaryota > Metazoa > Chordata > Chondrichthyes > Pristiophoridae > Pristiophorus > Pristiophorus japonicus. The sequence continues at coordinate 141,050,934 of NC_091982.1, read as the reverse complement.
CTCGGCCAGTGTGTCTCAGGCAGTGTGTCTCGGGCAGTGTGCCTCGGGCAGTTTGTCTCGGGCAGCGTGTCTTGAGCAGTGTGTCTTGGGTCCTCGGGCAGCGTGTCTCGGGCAGCGTGTCTCGGGCAGTATATCTTGGGCTTTGTGTCTCGGGCAGCACATCGCGGGCAGAGAGTCTCGGGCAGTGTGTCTCAGGCGGTGTTTCTCAGGCGGTGTGTCTCAGGCTCTCGAGCAGCGTGTCTCGGGCAGTATGTCTCGGGCAGCAAATCTCGGGCAGCAAGTCTCGGGCAGTGTGTCTCGGGCAGCGAGTCTCGGGTAGTGTGTCTCGGGCAGTATCTTTCAGGCAGCCTGTCTCGGGCAGTGTGTCTCGGGCAGTGTATCTCGGGCAGCCTGTCTCGGGCAGTGTGTCTCGGGCAGTGTATCTCGGGCAGTGTATCTTGGGCAGTGTGTCTCGGGCAGCGTGTCTCGGGCAGCGTGTCTCGGGCAGAGTGTCTCGGGCAGTGTGTCTCGGGCAACGTGTCTCGGCCACTGTGTCTTGCGCAGTGTGTCTTGGCCAGTGTGTCTCGGCCAGTGTGTCTCAGGCAGTGTGTCTCGGGCAGTGTGCCTCGGGCAGTTTGTCTCGGGCAGCCTGTCTTGAGCAGTGTGTCTTGGGTCCTCGGGCAGCGTGTCTCGGGCAGCGTGTCTCGGGCAGCGTGTCTCGGGCAGTGTGTCTCGGCCAGTGTGTCTCGGTCAGAGTATCTCGGGCAGTGTATCTCGGGCGGTGTGTCTCAGTGTGTCTCGGGCGGTGTGTCTCGGGCGGTGTGTCTCAGGCATTGTGTCTCAGGCAGTGTGTCTCGGGCAGTGTGTCTCGGGCCCTCGGGCAGTGTGTCTCGGGCAGTGTGTCTCGGGCAGCGTGTCTTGAGCAGTGCGTCTTGGATCCTCGGGCAGCGTGTCTCGGGCAGTGTGTCTCGGGCAGCGTGTATCGGGCAGTGTGTCTCGTTAGCGTGTCTTGAGCAGTGTGTCTTGGGTCCACGGGCAGCGTGTCTCGAGCAGTGTGTCTCGGGCAGTGTGTCTCGGGCAGAATGTCTCGGGCAGAGTGTCTTGGGCAATGTGTCTCGGGCAGTGTGTCTTGAGCAGCGTGTCTCGGTCAGAGTATCTCGGGCAGTGTGTCTCGAGCAGTGTCTCTCGGGCGGTGAGTCTCGGGCAGTGTGTCTCGGACAGTGTGTCTCGGGCAGCGTGTCTCGGGCAGCGTGCCTCGGGCAGAGTGTCTCGGCCAGTGTGTCTTGAGCAGCCTGTCTCGGGCAGTGTGTCTTGGCCAGTATGTCTCGGCCAGTGTGTCTCAGGCAGTGTGTCTCGGGCAGTGTGCCTCGGGCAGTTTGTCTCGGGCAGCGTGTCTTGAGCAGTGTGTCTTGGGTCCTCGGGCAGCGTGTCTCGGGCAGCGTGTCTCGGGCAGCGTGTCTCGGGCAGTATATCATGGGCTTTGTGTCTCGGGCAGCACATCGCGGGCAGAGAGTCTCGGGCAGTGTGTCTCAGGCGGTGTTTCTCAGGCGGTGTGTCTCGGGCTCTCGAGCAGCGTGTCTCGGGCAGTATGTCTCGGGCAGCAAATCTCGGGCAGCAAGTCTCGGGCAGTGTGTCTCGGGCAGCGAGTCTCGGGTAGTGTGTCTCGGGCAGTATCTTTCAGGCAGCCTGTCTCGGGCAGTGTGTCTCGGGCAGTGTATCTCGGGCAGCCTGTCTCGGGCAGTGTGTCTCGGGCAGTGTATCTCGGGCAGTGTATCTTGGGCAGTGTGTCTCGGGCAGCGTGTCTCGGGCAGCGTGTCTCGGGCAGAGTGTCTCGGGCAGTGTGTCTCGGGCAACGTGTCTCGGCCACTGTGTCTTGCGCAGTGTGTCTTGGCCAGTGTGTCTCGGCCAGTGTGTCTCAGGCAGTGTGTCTCGGGCAGTGTGCCTCGGGCAGTTTGTCTCGGGCAGCCTGTCTTGAGCAGTGTGTCTTGGGTCCTCGGGCAGCGTGTCTCGGGCAGCGTGTCTCGGGCAGCGTGTCTCGGGCAGTGTGTCTCGGCCAGTGTGTCTCGGTCAGAGTATCTCGGGCAGTGTATCTCGGGCGGTGTGTCTCAGTGTGTCTCGGGCGGTGTGTCTCGGGCGGTGTGTCTCAGGCATTGTGTCTCAGGCAGTGTGTCTCGGGCAGTGTGTCTCGGGCCCTCGGGCAGTGTGTCTCGGGCAGTGTGTCTCGGGCAGCGTGTCTTGAGCAGTGCGTCTTGGATCCTCGGGCAGCGTGTCTCGGGCAGTGTGTCTCGGGCAGCGTGTATCGGGCAGTGTGTCTCGTTAGCGTGTCTTGAGCAGTGTGTCTTGGGTCCACGGGCAGCGTGTCTCGAGCAGTGTGTCTCGGGCAGTGTGTCTCGGGCAGAGTGTCTCGGGCAGAGTGTCTTGGGCAATGTGTCTCGGGCAGTGTGTCTTGAGCAGCGTGTCTCGGTCAGAGTATCTCGGGCAGTGTGTCTCGAGCAGTGTCTCTCGGGCGGTGAGTCTCGGGCAGTGTGTCTCGGACAGTGTGTCTCGGGCAGCGTGTCTCGGGCAGCGTGCCTCGGGCAGAGTGTCTCGGCCAGTGTGTCTTGAGCAGCCTGTCTCGGGCAGTGTGTCTTGGCCAGTATGTCTCGGCCAGTGTGTCTCAGGCAGTGTGTCTCGGGCAGTGTGCCTCGGGCAGTTTGTCTCGGGCAGCGTGTCTTGAGCAGTGTGTCTTGGGTCCTCGGGCAGCGTGTCTCGGGCAGCGTGTCTCGGGCAGCGTGTCTCGGGCAGTATATCATGGGCTTTGTGTCTCGGGCAGCACATCGCGGGCAGAGAGTCTCGGGCAGTGTGTCTCAGGCGGTGTTTCTCAGGCGGTGTGTCTCGGGCTCTCGAGCAGCGTGTCTCGGGCAGTATGTCTCGGGCAGCAAATCTCGGGCAGCAAGTCTCGGGCAGTGTGTCTCGGGCAGCGAGTCTCGGGTAGTGTGTCTCGGGCAGTATCTTTCAGGCAGCCTGTCTCGGGCAGTGTGTCTCGGGCAGTGTATCTCGGGCAGCCTGTCTCGGGCAGTGTGTCTCGGGCAGTGTATCTCGGGCAGTGTATCTTGGGCAGTGTGTCTCGGGCAGCGTGTCTCGGGCAGCGTGTCTCGGGCAGAGTGTCTCGGGCAGTGTGTCTCGGGCAACGTGTCTCGGCCACTGTGTCTTGCGCAGTGTGTCTTGGCCAGTGTGTCTCGGCCAGTGTGTCTCAGGCAGTGTGTCTCGGGCAGTGTGCCTCGGGCAGTTTGTCTCGGGCAGCCTGTCTTGAGCAGTGTGTCTTGGGTCCTCGGGCAGCGTGTCTCGGGCAGCGTGTCTCGGGCAGCGTGTCTCGGGCAGTGTGTCTCGGCCAGTGTGTCTCGGTCAGAGTATCTCGGGCAGTGTATCTCGGGCGGTGTGTCTCAGTGTGTCTCGGGCGGTGTGTCTCGGGCGGTGTGTCTCAGGCATTGTGTCTCAGGCAGTGTGTCTCGGGCAGTGTGTCTCGGGCCCTCGGGCAGTGTGTCTCGGGCAGTGTGTCTCGGGCAGCGTGTCTTGAGCAGTGCGTCTTGGATCCTCGGGCAGCGTGTCTCGGGCAGTGTGTCTCGGGCAGCGTGTATCGGGCAGTGTGTCTCGTTAGCGTGTCTTGAGCAGTGTGTCTTGGGTCCACGGGCAGCGTGTCTCGAGCAGTGTGTCTCGGGCAGTGTGTCTCGGGCAGAGTGTCTCGGGCAGAGTGTCTTGGGCAATGTGTCTCGGGCAGTGTGTCTTGAGCAGCGTGTCTCGGTCAGAGTATCTCGGGCAGTGTGTCTCGAGCAGTGTCTCTCGGGCGGTGAGTCTCGGGCAGTGTGTCTCGGACAGTGTGTCTCGGGCAGCGTGTCTCGGGCAGCGTGCCTCGGGCAGAGTGTCTCGGCCAGTGTGTCTTGAGCAGCCTGTCTCGGGCAGTGTGTCTTGGCCAGTATGTCTCGGCCAGTGTGTCTCAGGCAGTGTGTCTCGGGCAGTGTGCCTCGGGCAGTTTGTCTCGGGCAGCGTGTCTTGAGCAGTGTGTCTTGGGTCCTCGGGCAGCGTGTCTCGGGCAGCGTGTCTCGGGCAGCGTGTCTCGGGCAGTATATCATGGGCTTTGTGTCTCGGGCAGCACATCGCGGGCAGAGAGTCTCGGGCAGTGTGTCTCAGGCGGTGTTTCTCAGGCGGTGTGTCTCGGGCTCTCGAGCAGCGTGTCTCGGGCAGTATGTCTCGGGCAGCAAATCTCGGGCAGCAAGTCTCGGGCAGTGTGTCTCGGGCAGCGAGTCTCGGGTAGTGTGTCTCGGGCAGTATCTTTCAGGCAGCCTGTCTCGGGCAGTGTGTCTCGGGCAGTGTATCTCGGGCAGCCTGTCTCGGGCAGTGTGTCTCGGGCAGTGTATCTCGGGCAGTGTATCTTGGGCAGTGTGTCTCGGGCAGCGTGTCTCGGGCAGTGTGTCTCAGGCAGCGTTTCTCAGGCGGTGTGTCTTGGGCTCTCGGGCAGCGTGTCTCGGGCAGTGTGTCTCGGGCAGCGTGCCTTGGGTAGTGTGTCTCGTGCAGCGTCTTTCAGGCAGCCTGTCTCGGGCAGTGTGTCTCGGGCAGTGTGTCTCGGGCAAAATGTCTCGGGCAGTGTGTCTCGGGCAGTGTGTCTCGGGCAGAATGTCTCAGGCAGTGTGTCTCAAGCGACGTTTCTCAGGCGGTGTGTCTCGGGATCTCGGGCAGCGAGTCTCGGGTAGTGTGCCTCGGGTGGTGTGTCTCGGGCAGCGTGTCTCGGGTAGTGTGCCTCGGTGCAGTGTGTCTCGGTGCAGTGTGTCTCGGGCAGTGTGACTCGGGTCCTTGGCCAGCGTGTCTCGGGCAGTGTGTCTCGGGCAGTATGTCTCGGGCAGCGTGTTCCGGGCAGTGTGTCTCGGGCGGTGTGTCTCGGGCGGTGTGTCTCGGGCAGCGTGTCTCGGGCAGCGTGTCTCGGGCTCTCGGGCAGTGTATCTCGGGCGGTGTGTCTCGTGCAGCTTGTCCCGGGCAGCGTGTCCTGGGCAGTGTATCTCGGGCAACGTGTCTCGGGCAGCGTGTCTCGGGCCCTCGGGCAGTATGTCTCGGGACGCGTGTCTCGGGCGCTCGGGCAGTGTGTCTCGGGCAGTGTGTCTCGGGCAGCGTGTCTCGAGCAGTGTATCTTGGGTCCTCGGGCAGTGTGTCTCGGGCAGCGTGTCTCGGGCAGCATGTCTCGGGCAGCGTGTCCTGGGCAGTGTATCTTGGGCAACGTGTCTCGGGCAGCGTGTCTCGGGCAGAGTGTCTTGGCCAGTGCGTCTCGGGCAGTGTGTCTCCGCCAGTGTGTCACGGGCAGTGTGTCTCGGGCAGAGTGTCTTGGGCAGCGTGTCTCGGGCCCTCGGGCAGTGTGTCTCGGTCGCGTGTCTCGGGCCGTCGGGCAGTGTGTCTCGGGCGGTGTGTCTCGGGCGGTGTGTCTCGGGCGGTGTGTCTCGGGCGGTGTGTCTCAGTGTGTCTCGGGCGGTGTGTCTCGGGCGGTGTGTCTCAGGCGGTGTGTCTCAGTGTGTCTCAGGCGGTGTGTCTCGGGCGGTGTGTCTCAGGCATTGTGTCTCAGGCAGTGTGTCTCGGGCAGTGTGTCTCGGGCAGTGTGTCTCAGTGTGTCTCGGGCGGTGTGTCTCGGGCAGTGTATCTCGGGCGGTGTGTCTCGGGCAGCGTGTCTCGGGCCCTCGGGCAGTGTGTCTCGGGCAGTGTGTCTCGGGCAGCGTGTCTTGAGCAGTGCGTCTTGGATCCTCGGGCAGCGTGTCTCGGGCAGTGTGTCTCGGGCAGTGTGTCTCGGGCAGTGTGTCTTGGGCAGTGTGTCTCGGGCAGTGTGTCTTGAGCAGCGTGTCTCGGTCAGAGTATCTCGGGCAGTGGGTCTCGGGTCCTCGAGCAGTGTCTCTCGGGCGGTGAGTTTCGGGCAGTGTGTCTCGGACAGTGTGTCTCGGGCAGCGTGTCTCGGGCAGCGTGCCTCGCGCTGCGTGTCTCGGGCAGCGTGTCGCGGGCGGTGCGTCTCGGGCATTGTGTCTCGGGCAGTGTGTCTCGGACAGTGTGTCTCGGGCAGCGTGTCTCGGGCAGTGTGTCTCGGACAGTGTGTCTCGGGCAGTGTGTCTCGGACAGTGTGTCTCGGGCAGCGTTTCTAGGGCAGTGTGTCTCGGACAGTGTGTCTCGGGCAGCGTGTCTCGGGCAGTGTGTCTCGGGAAGTGATTCTCGGGCGGTGTGTCACGGGCAGTGTGTCTCGGGCGGTGTATCTCAGTCGGTGTGTCTCGAGCAGTGTGTCTCGAGCAGTGTGTCTCGGGCCCTCGGGCAGCGTGTCTCTGGCAGTGTGTCTCGCGCTGCGTGTCTCGGGCAGAGTGTCTCGGCCAGTGCGTCTCGGGCAGTGTGTCTCGGGCAGTGTGTCTCGGGCAGAGTGTCTCGGGAAGCGTGTCTCCGGCCCTCAGGCAGTGTGTGTCAGGACGCGTGTCTCAGGGCTCGGGCAGTGTGTGTCGGGACGCGTGTCTCGGGCCCTCGGGCAGTGTATCTTGGGTCCTCGGGCAGTGTGTCTCGGGCAGCGTGTCTCGGGCAGCGTGTCTCGGGCAGCGTGTCTCGGGCAGCGTGTCTCGGGCAGCGTGTCCTGGGCAGTGTATCTCGGGCAACGTGTCTCGGGCAGCGTGTCTCGGGCCCTCGGGCAGTGTGTCTCGGGACGCGTGTCTCGGACCTCGGGCAGTGTGTCTCGGGCAGTGTGTCTCGGGCAGTGTGTCTCGGGCAGCGTGTCTCGAGCAGTGTATCTTGGGTCCTCGGGCAGTGTGTCTCGGGCAGCGTGTCTCGGGCAGCGTGTCCTGGGCAGTGTATCTCGGGCAACGTGTCTCGGGCAGCGTGTCTCGGGCAGAGTGTCTCGGGCAGTGTGTCTCGGGCAACGTGTCTCGGCCACTGTGTCTTGGGCAGTGTGTCTTGGCCAGTGTGTCTTGGCCAGTGTGTCTCAGGCAGTGTGTCTCGGGCAGTGTGCCTCGGGCAGTTTGTCTTGGGCAGCGTGTCTTGAGCAGTGTGTCTTGGGTCCTCGGGCAGCGTGTCTCGGGCAGCGTGTCTCGGGCAGTGTGTCTCGGCCAGTGTGTCTCGGTCAGAGTATCTCGGGCAGTGTATCTCGGGCGGTGTGTCTCAGTGTGTCTCGGGCGGTGTGTCTCGGGCGGTGTGTCTCAGGCATTGTATCTCAGGCAGTGTGTCTCGGGCAGTGTGTCTCGGGCCCTCGGGCAGTGTGTCTCGGGCAGTGTGTCTCGGGCAGCGTGTCTTGAGCAGTGCGTCTTGGATTCTCGGGCAGCGTGTCTCGGGCAGTGTGTCTCGGGCAGCGTGTATCGGGCAGTGTGTCTCGTTAGCGTGTCTTGAGCAGTGTGTCTTGGGTCCATGGGCAGCGTGTCTCGAGCAGTGTGTCTCGGGCAGTGTGTCTCGGGCAGAGTGTCTCGGGCAGTGTGTCTTGAGCAGCGTGTCTCGGTCAGAGTATCTCGGGCAGTGTGTCTCGAGCAGTGTCTCTCGGGCGGTGAGTCTCGAGCAGTGTGTCTCGGACAGTGTGTCTCGGGCAGCGTGTCTCGGGCAGCGTGCCTCGGGCAGAGTGTCTCGGCCAGTGTGTCTTGAGCAGCCTGTCTCGGGCAGTGTGTCTTGGCCAGTATGTCTCGGCCAGTGTGTCTCAGGCAGTGTGTCTCGGGCAGTGTGCCTCGGGCAGTTTGTCTCGGGCAGCGTGTCTTGAGCAGTGTGTCTTGGGTCCTCGGGCAGCGTGTCTCGGGCAGTGTGTCTCGGGCAGCGTGTCTCGGGCAGTGTGTCGCGGGCTGTGCGTCTCGGGCAGAGCGTCTCAGGCAGTGTGTCTCGGGCAGTGTGGCTCGGGCGGTGTGTCGCGGGCGGTGTGTCTCGGTCAGTGTGTCTCGGGCAGTGTGTCTCGGTCAGTGTGTCTCGGGCAGCGTGTCTCGGGCAGTGTGTCTCGGTCAGTGTGTCTCGGGCAGTGTGTCTCGGGCAATGTGTCTCGGTCAGTGTGTCTCGGGCAGCGTGTCTCGGTCAGTGTGTCTCGGGCAGCGTGTCTCGGTCAGTGTGTCTCGGGCAGCGTGTCTCGGGCAGTGTGTCTCGGGCAGTGTGTCGCGGGCGGTGTGTCTCGGGCAGTGTGTCTCGGGCAGTATATCATGGGCTTTGTGTCTCGGGCAGTGTGTCTCGGGCAGTGTGTCTCGGACAGTGTGTCTCGGGCAGTATATCATGGGCATTGTGTCTCGGGCAGTGTGTCTCGGGCAGTGTGTCTCAGGGAGTGTGTCTCGGGCAGTGTGGCTCGGGCATTGTGTCTCGGGCAGTGTGTCTCGGGCAGCGTGTCTCGGGCAGTATGTCTCGGGCAGTGTGTCTCGGGCAGTCTGTCTCGGGCAGCGTGTCTCGGGCAGCGTGCCTCGGGCAGAGTGTCTCGGCCAGTGTGTCTTGAGCAGCCTGTCTCGGGCAGTGTGTCTTGGCCAGTATGTCTCGGCCAGTGTGTCTCAGGCAGTGTGTCTCGGGCAGTGTGCCTCGGGCAGTTTGTATCGGGCAGCGTGTCTTGAGCAGTGTGTCTTGGGTCCTCAGGCAGCGTGTCTCGGGCAGTGTGTCTCGGGCAGCGTGTCTCGGGCAGTGTGTCGTGGGCTGTGCGTCTCGGGCAGAGCGTCTCAGGCAGTGTGTCTCGGGCAGTGTGGCTCGGGCGGTGTGTCGCGGGCGGTGTGTCTCGGTCAGTGTGTCTCGGGCAGTGTGTCTCGGTCAGTGTGTCTCGGGCAGCGTGTCTCGGGCAGTGTGTCTCGGTCAGTGTGTCTCGGGCAGTATGTCTCGGCCAGTGTGTCTCAGGCAGTGTGTCTCGGGCAGTGTGCCTCGGGCAGTTTGTCTCGGGCAGCGTGTCTTGAGCAGTGTGTCTTGGGTCCTCGGGCAGCGTGTCTCGGGCAGCGTGTCTCGGGCAGCGTGTCTCGGGCAGTATATCATGGGCTTTGTGTCTCGGGCAGCACATCGCGGGCAGAGAGTCTCGGGCAGTGTGTCTCAGGCGGTGTTTCTCAGGCGGTGTGTCTCGGGCTCTCGAGCAGCGTGTCTCGGGCAGTATGTCTCGGGCAGCAAATCTCGGGCAGCAAGTCTCGGGCAGTGTGTCTCGGGCAGCGAGTCTCGGGTAGTGTGTCTCGGGCAGTATCTTTCAGGCAGCCTGTCTCGGGCAGTGTGTCTCGGGCAGTGTATCTCGGGCAGCCTGTCTCGGGCAGTGTGTCTCGGGCAGTGTATCTCGGGCAGTGTATCTTGGGCAGTGTGTCTCGGGCAGCGTGTCTCGGGCAGTGTGTCTCAGGCAGCGTTTCTCAGGCGGTGTGTCTTGGGCTCTCGGGCAGCGTGTCTCGGGCAGTGTGTCTCGGGCAGCGTGCCTTGGGTAGTGTGTCTCGTGCAGCGTCTTTCAGGCAGCCTGTCTCGGGCAGTGTGTCTCGGGCAGTGTGTCTCGGGCAGAGTGTCTCGGGCAGTGTGTCTCGGGCAGTGTGTCTCGGGCAGAATGTCTCGGGCAGTGTGTCTCAAGCGACGTTTCTCAGGCGGTGTGTCTCGGGATCTCGGGCAGCGAGTCTCGGGTAGTGTGCCTCGGGTGGTGTGTCTCGGGCAGCGTGTCTCGGTTAGTGTGCCTCGGTGCAGTGTGTCTCGGTGCAGTGTGTCTCGGGCAGTGTGACTCGGGTCCTTGGCCAGCGTGTCTCGGGCAGTGTGTCTCGGGCAGTATGTCTTGGGCAGCGTGTTCCGGGCAGTGTGTCTCGGGCGGTGTGTCTCGGGCGGTGTGTCTCGGGCAGCGTGTCTCGGGCAGTGTGTCTCGGCCAGTGTGTCTCGGTCAGAGTATCTCGGGCAGTGTATCTCGGGCGGTGTGTCTCAGTGTGTCTCGGGCGGTGTGTCTCGGGCGGTGTGTCTCAGGCATTGTGTCTCAGGCAGTGTGTCTCGGGCAGTGTGTCTCGGGCCCTCGGGCAGTGTGTCTCGGGCAGTGTGTCTCGGGCAGCGTGTCTTGAGCAGTGCGTCTTGGATCCTCGGGCAGCGTGTCTCGGGCAGTGTGTCTCGGGCAGCGTGTATCGGGCAGTGTGTCTCGTTAGCGTGTCTTGAGCAGTGTGTCTTGGGTCCACGGGCAGGGTGTCTCGAGCAGTGTGTCTCGGGCAGTGTGTCTCGGGCAGAGTGTCTCGGGCAGTGTGTCTTGAGCAGCGTGTCTCGGTCAGAGTATCTCGGGCAGTGTGTCTCGAGCAGTGTCTCTCGGGCGGTGAGTCTCGAGCAGTGTGTCTCGGACAGTGTGTCTCGGGCAGAGTGTCTCGGCCAGTGTGTCTTGAGCAGCCTGTCTCGGGCAGTGTGTCTTGGCCAGTATGTCTCGGCCAGTGTGTCTCAGGCAGTGTGTCTCGGGCAGTGTGCCTCGGGCAGTTTGTCTCGGGCAGCGTGTCTTGAGCAGTGTGTCTTGGGTCCTCGGGCAGCGTGTCTCGGGCAGTGTGTCTCGGGCAGCGTGTCTCGGGCAGTGTGTCGCGGGCTGTGCGTCTCGGGCAGAGCGTCTCAGGCAGTGTGTCTCGGGCAGTGTGGCTCGGGCGGTGTGTCGCGGGCGGTGTGTCTCGGTCAGTGTGTCTCGGGCAGTGTGTCTCGGTCAGTGTGTCTCGGGCAGCGTGTCTCGGGCAGTGTGTCTCGGTCAGTGTGTCTCGGGCAGTGTGTCTCGGGCAATGTGTCTCGGTCAGTGTGTCTCGGGCAGCGTGTCTCGGTCAGTGTGTCTCGGGCAGCGTGTCTCGGTCAGTGTGTCTCGGGCAGCGTGTCTCGGGCAGTGTGTCTCGGGCAGTGTGTCGTGGGCGGTGTGTCTCGGGCAGTGTGTCTCGGGCAGTATATCATGGGCTTTGTGTCTCGGGCAGTGTGTCTCGGGCAGTGTGTCTCGGACAGTGTGTCTCGGGCAGTATATCATGGGCATTGTGTCTCGGGCAGTGTGTCTCGGGCAGTGTGTCTCAGGGAGTGTGTCTCGGGCAGTGTGGCTCGGGCATTGTGTCTCGGGCAGTGTGTCTCGGGCAGCGTGTCTCGGGCAGTATGTCTCGGGCAGTGTGTCTCGGGCAGTATGTCTCGGGCAGCGTGTCTCGGGCAACGTGCCTCGGGCAGAGTGTCTCGGCCAGTGTGTCTTGAGCAGCCTGTCTCGGGCAGTGTGTCTTGGCCAGTATGTCTCGGCCAGTGTGTCTCAGGCAGTGTGTCTCGGGCAGTGTGCCTCGGGCAGTTTGTATCGGGCAGCGTGTCTTGAGCAGTGTGTCTTGGGTCCTCGGGCAGCGTGTCTCGGGCAGTGTGTCTCGGGCAGCGTGTCTCGGGCAGTCTGTCGCGGGCTGTGCGTCTCGGGCAGAGCGTCTCAGGCAGTGTGTCTCGGGCAGTGTGGCTCGGGCGGTGTGTCGCGGGCGGTGTGTCTCGGTCAGTGTGTCTCGGGCAGTGTGTCTCGGTCAGTGTGTCTCGGGCAGCGTGTCTCGGGCAGTGTGTCTCGGTCAGTGTGTCTCGGGCAGTGTGTCTCGGGCAATGTGTCTCGGTCGGTGTGTCTCGGGCAGCGTGTCTCGGTCAGTGTGTCTCGGGCAGCGTGTCTCGGTCAGTGTGTCTCGGGCAGCGTGTCTCGGGCAGTGTGTCTCGGGCAGTGTGTCGCGGGCGGTGTGTCTCGGGCAGTGTGTCTCGGGCAGTATATCATGGGCTTTGTGTCTCGGGCAGTGTGTCTCGGGCATTGTGTCTCGGGCAGTGTGTCTCGGGCAGTGTGTCTCAGGGAGTGTGTCTCGGGCAGTGTGTCTCGGGCGGTGTGTCTCGGGCGGTGTGTCTCGGGCGGTGTGTCTCGGGCAGCGTGTCTCTGGCAGCGTGTCTCGGGCAGTATATCATGGGCTTTGTGTCTCGGGCGGTGTGTCTCGGGCAGCGTGTCTCTGGCAGCGTGTCTCGGGCAGTATATCATGGGCTTTGTGTCTCGGGCAGCACATCGCGGGCAGAGAGTCTCGGGCAGTGTGTCTCAGGCGGTGTTTCTCAGGCGGTGTGTCTCGGGCTCTCGAGCAGCGTGTCTCGGGCAGTATGTCTCGGGCAGCAAATCTCGGGCAGCAAGTCTCGGGCAGTGTGTCTCGGGCAGCGAGTCTCGGGTAGTGTGTCTCGGGCAGTATCTTTCAGGCAGCCTGTCTCGGGCAGTGTGTCTCGGGCAGTGTATCTCGGGCAGCCTGTCTCGGGCAGTGTGTCTCGGGCAGTGTATCTCGGGCAGTGTATCTTGGGCAGTGTGTCTCGGGCAGCGTGTCTCGGGCAGTGTGTCTCGGGCAGTATGTCTCGGGCAGCGTGTTCCGGGCAGTGTGTCTCGGGCGGTGTGTCTCGGGCGGTGTGTCTCGCGCAGCGTGTCTCGGGCAGCGTGTCTCGAGCTCTCGGGCAGTGTATCTCGGGCGGTGTGTCTCGGGCAGCTTGTCCCGGGCAGCGTGTCTTGGGCAGTGTATCTCGGGCGGTGTGTCTCGGGCAGCTTGTCCCGGGCAGCGTGTCTTGGGCAGTGTGTCTCGGGCAGCGTGTCTCGGGCAGTGTGTCTCGGGCAGTGTGTCGCGGGCGGTGTGTCTTGGGCAGTGTGTCTCGGGCAGCGTGTCTCGGGCAGTGTGTCTCGGGCAGTGTGTCGCGGGCAGTGTGTCTCGGGCGGTGTGTCTCGGTCAGTGTGTCTCGGGCAGTGTGTCTCGGTCAGTGTGTCTCGGGCAGCGTGTCTCGGGCAGTGTGTCTCGGTCAGTGTGTCTCGGGCAGTGTGTCTCGGGCAATGTGTCTCGGTCAGTGTGTCTCGGGCAGCGTGTCTCGGTCAGTGTGTCTCGGGCAGCGTGTCTCGGTCAGTGTGTCTCGGGCAGCGTGTCTCGGGCAGTGTGTCTCGGGCAGTGTGTCGCGGGCGGTGTGTCTCGGGCAGTGTGTCTCGGGCAGTATATCATGGGCTTTGTGTCTCGGGCAGTGTGTCTCGGGCAGTGTGTCTCAGGGAGTGTGTCTCGGGCAGTGTGGCTCGGGCATTGTGTCTCGGGCAGTGTGTCTCGGGCAGCGTGTCTCGGGCAGTATGTCTCGGGCAGTGTGTCTCGGGCAGTATGTCTCGGGCAGCGTGTTCCGGGCAGTGTGTCTCGGGCAGTGTGGCTCGGGCATTGTGTCTCGGGCAGTGGGTCTCGGGCAGCGTGTCTCGGGCAGTATGTCTCGGGCAGTGTGTCTCGGGCAGTATGTCTCGGGCAGCGTGTTCCGGGCAGTGTGTCTCGGGCGGTGTGTCTCGGGCGGTGTGTCTCGGGCAGCGTGTCTCGGGCAGCGTGTCTCGGGCAGTATATCATGGGCTTTGTGTCTCGGGCAGCACATCGCGGGCAGAGAGTCTCGGGCAGTGTGTCTCAGGCGGTGTTTCTCAGGCGGTGTGTCTCGGGCTCTCGAGCAGCGTGTCTCGGGCAGTATGTCTCGGGCAGCAAATCTCGGGCAGCAAGTCTCGGGCAGTGTGTCTTGGGCAGCGAGTCTCGGGTAGTGTGTCTCGGGCAGTATCTTTCAGGCAGCCTGTCTCGGGCAGTGTGTCTCGGGCAGTGTATCTCGGGCAGTGTATCTTGGGCAGTGTGTCTCGGGCAGCGTGTCTCGGGCAGTGTGTCTCAGGCAGCGTTTCTCAGGCGGTGTGTCTTGGGCTCTCGGGCAGTGTGTCTCGGGCAGTGTGTCTCGGGCAGCTTGCCTTGGGTAGTGTGTCTCGTGCAGCGTCTTTCAGGCAGCCTGTCTCGGGCAGTGTGTCTCGGGCAGTGTGTCTCGGGCAGAGTGTCTCGGGCAGTGTGTCTCGGGCAGTGTGTCTCGGGCAGAATGTCTCGGGCAGTGTGTCTCAGGCGACGTTTCTCAGGCGGTGTGTCTCGGGATCTCGGGCAGCGAGTCTCGGGTAGTGTGCCTCGGGTGGTGTGTCTCGGACAGCGTGTCTCGGGTAGTGTGCCTCGGTGCAGTGTGTCTCGGGCAGTGTGACTCGGGTCCTTGGCCAGCGTGTCTCGGGCAGTGTGTCTCGGGCAGTATGTCTCGGGCAGCGTGTTCCGGGCAGTGTGTCTCGGGCGGTGTGTCTCGGGCGGTGTGTCTCGGGCAGCGTGTCTCGGGCAGCGTGTCTCGGGCTCTCGGGCAGTGTATCTCGGGCGGTGTGTCTCGGGCAGCTTGTCCCGGGCAGCGTGTCTTGGGCAGTGTATCTCGGGCGGTGTGTCTCGGGCAGCTTGTCCCGGGCAGCGTGTCTTGGGCAGCGTGTCTCGGGCAGTGTGTCTCGGGCAGCGTATCTCGGGCAGTGTGTCTCGGGCAGCGTGTCTCGGGCAGTGTGTCTCGGGCGGTGTGTCTCGGGCAGCTTGTCCCGGGCAGCGTGTCTTCGGCGGTGTGTCTCGGGCAGTGTGTCTCGGGCAGTGTGTCTCGGGCAGCGTGTCTCGGGCAGTGTGTCTCGGCCAGTGTGTCTCGGTCAGAGTATCTCGGTCAGTGTATCTCGGGCGGTGTGTCTCAGTGTGTCTCGGGCGGTGTGTCTCAGGCATTGTGTCTCAGGCAGTGTGTCTCGGGCAGTGTGTCTCGGGCAGTGTGTCTCAGTGTGTCTCGGGCGGTTTGTCTCGGGCAGTGTATCTCGGGCGGTGTGTCTCGGGCAGCGTGTCTCGGGCCCTCGGGCAGTGTGTCTCGGGCAGTGTGTCTCGGGCAGCGTGTCTTGGGCAGTGTGTCTTGGATCCTCGGGCAGCGTGTCTCGGGCAGTGTGTCTCGGGTAGCGTGTATCGGGCAGTGTGTCTCGGGCAGCGTGTCTTGAGCAGTGTGTCTTGGGTCCTCGGGCAGAGTGTCTCGGGCAGTGTGTCTCGGGCAGTGTGTCTCGGGCATTGTGTCTTGGGCAGTGTGTCTCTGGCGGTGTGTCTCAGTGTGTCTCGGGCAGTGTGTCTCGGCCAGTGTGTCTCGGGCAGTGTGTCTCGGGCAGCGTGTCTCGGGCAGCGTGTCTCGGGCAGCGTGTCCTGGGCAGTGTATCTCGGGCAATGTGTCTCGGGCAGCGTGTCTCGGGCCCTCGGGCAATGTGTCGCGCGACGCGTGTCTCGGGCCTCGGGCAGTGTGTCTCGGGCAGCGTGTGTCGAGCAGTGTATCTTGCGTCCTCGGGCAGTGTGTATCGGGCAGTGTGTCTCGGGCAGCGTGTCTCGGGCAGCGTGTCCTGGGCAGTGTATCTCGGGCAACGTGTCTCGGGCACTGTGTCTCGGGCAGAGTGTCTCGGGCAGTGTGTCTCGGCCAGTGTGTCTCGGGCAGTGTGTCTCGGCCAGTGTGTCTCGGCCAGTGTGTCTCGAGCAGCGTGTCTTGAGCAGTGTGTCTTGGGTCCTCGGGCAGCGTGTCTCAGGCAGTGTCTCTCGGGCAGCGTGGCTCGGGCAGTGCGTCTCCGGCAGTGTCGCTCGGGCAGTGTGGCTCGGGCAGTGTGTCTCGGGCAGAGCGTCTCAGGCAGAGTGTCTCGGGCAGCGTGTCTCGGGCAGCCTGTCTCGGCCAGTGTGTCTCGGCCAGTGTGTCTCAGGCAGTGTGTCTCGGGCTGAGTGTCTCGGGCAGCCTGTCTCTGCTTGTGTGTCTCGGGCAGTGGGTCTCAGGCAGTGTGTCTCGGGCTGAGTGTCTCGGGCAGTGTGTCTCGGGAAGTGAGACTCGGGCAGTGTGTCACGGGCAGTGTGTCTCGGGCAGAGTGTCTTGGGCAGCGTGTCTCGGGCCTTCGGGCAGTGTGTCTCGGGCACTCGGGCAGTGTGTCTCGGGCAGTGTGTCTCGAGCAGTGTGTCTCGAGGTGTGTATCGGGCCCTCGGGCAGCGTGTCTCTGGCAGTGTGTCTCGGGCAGCGTGTCTCGGGCAGCGTGTCTCTGGCAGTGTGTCAAGGGCAGCATGTCTCGGGCAGCGTGTCTCGGTCCGTGTGTCTCGGGCAGTGTGTCTCGAGCAGCGTGTCTCGGGCAGTGTGTCTCGAGCAGCGTGTCTCAGGCAGCGTGTCTCGGCCAGTGTGTCTCGAGCAGAGCGTCTCGGGCAGTGTGTCAAGGGCAGCATGTCTCGGGCAGCGTGTCTCGGGCAGCGTGTCTCGGGCAGCGTGTCTCGAGCAATGTGTCTCGAGAAGTGTGTCTCGGGCAGCGTGTCTCGGCCAGTGTGTCTCGGCCAGTGTGTCTTGGCCAGTGTGTCTCGAGCAGCCTGTCTCGGACAGCGTGTCTCGGCCAGTGTGTCTCGGCCAGCGTGTCTCGGGCAGCGTGTCTCGGACAATGTGTCTCGGCCAGTGTGTCTCGAGCAGCGTGTCTCGGGCAACGTGTCTCGAGCAGCGTGTCTCGAGCAGCGTGTCTCGAGCAGCGTGTCTCGGGCAGTGTGTCTCGGGCAGTGTGTCTCGAGCTGTGTGTCTCGGGTTCTCGGGCAGTGTGTCAAGGGCAGCATGTCTCGGGCAGTGTGTCTCGGTCCGTGAGTCTCGGGCTGCGTGTCTCGGGCAGTGTGTCTCGGGAAGTGAGTCTCGGGCGGTGTGTCACGGGCAGTCTGTCTCGGGCAGCGTGTCTCGGGCAGTGTGTCTCGGCCAGTGTGTCTCGGTCAGAGTATCTCGGGCAGTGTATCTCGGGCGGTGTGTCTCAGTGTGTCTCGGTGCAGTGTGTCTCGGGCAGTGTGACTCGGGTCCTTGGCCAGCGTGTCTCGGGCAGTGTGTCTCGGGCAGTATGTCTCGGGCAGCGTGTTCCGGGCAGTGTGTCTCGGGCGGTGTGTCTCGGGCGGTGTGTCTCGGGCAGCGTGTCTCGGGCAGTGTGTCTCGGCCAGTGTGTCTCGGTCAGAGTATCTCGGGCAGTGTATCTCGGGCGGTGTGTCTCAGTGTGTCTCGGGCGGTGTGTCTCGGGCGGTGTGTCTCAGGCATTGTGTCTCAGGCAGTGTGTCTCGGGCAGTGTGTCTCGGGCCCTCGGGCAGTGTGTCTCGGGCAGTGTGTCTCGGGCAGCGTGTCTTGAGCAGTGCGTCTTGGATCCTCGGGCAGCGTGTCTCGGGCAGTGTGTCTCGGGCAGCGTGTATCGGGCAGTGTGTCTCGTTAGCGTGTCTTGAGCAGTGTGTCTTGGGTCCACGGGCAGCGTGTCTCGAGCAGTGTGTCTCGGGCAGTGTGTCTCGGGCAGAGTGTCTCGGGCAGTGTGTCTTGAGCAGCGTGTCTCGGTCAGAGTATCTCGGGCAGTGTGTCTCGAGCAGTGTCTCTCGGGCGGTGAGTCTCGAGCAGTGTGTCTCGGACAGTGTGTCTCGGGCAGCGTGTCTCGGGCAGCGTGCCTCGGGCAGAGTGTCTCGGCCAGTGTGTCTTGAGCAGCCTGTCTCGGGCAGTGTGTCTTGGCCAGTATGTCTCGGCCAGTGTGTCTCAGGCAGTGTGTCTCGGGCAGTGTGCCTCGGGCAGTTTGTCTCGGGCAGCGTGTCTTGAGCAGTGTGTCTTGGGTCCTCGGGCAGCGTGTCTCGGGCAGTGTGTCTCGGGCAGCGTGTCTCGGGCAGTGTGTCGCGGGCTGTGCGTCTCGGGCAGAGCGTCTCAGGCAGTGTGTCTCGGGCAGTGTGGCTCGGGCGGTGTGTCGCGGGCGGTGTGTCTCGGTCAGTGTGTCTCGGGCAGTGTGTCTCGGTCAGTGTGTCTCGGGCAGCGTGTCTCGGGCAGTGTGTCTCGGTCAGTGTGTCTCGGGCAGTGTGTCTCGGGCAATGTGTCTCGGTCAGTGTGTCTCGGGCAGCGTGTCTCGGTCAGTGTGTCTCGGGCAGCGTGTCTCGGTCAGTGTGTCTCGGGCAGCGTGTCTCGGGCAGTGTGTCTCGGGCAGTGTGTCGCGGGCGGTGTGTCTCGGGCAGTGTGTCTCGGGCAGTATATCATGGGCTTTGTGTCTCGGGCAGTGTGTCTCGGGCAGTGTGTCTCGGACAGTGTGTCTCGGGCAGTATATCATGGGCATTGTGTCTCGGGCAGTGTGTCTCGGGCAGTGTGTCTCAGGGAGTGTGTCTCGGGCAGTGTGGCTCGGGCATTGTGTCTCGGGCAGTGTGTCTCGGGCAGCGTGTCTCGGGCAGTATGTCTCGGGCAGTGTGTCTCGGGCAGTATGTCTCGGGCAGCGTGTCTCGGGCAACGTGCCTCGGGCAGAGTGTCTCGGCCAGTGTGTCTTGAGCAGCCTGTCTCGGGCAGTGTGTCTTGGCCAGTATGTCTCGGCCAGTGTGTCTCAGGCAGTGTGTCTCGGGCAGTGTGCCTCGGGCAGTTTGTATCGGGCAGCGTGTCTTGAGCAGTGTGTCTTGGGTCCTCGGGCAGCGTGTCTCGGGCAGTGTGTCTCGGGCAGCGTGTCTCGGGCAGTGTGTCGCGGGCTGTGCGTCTCGGGCAGAGCGTCTCAGGCAGTGTGTCTCGGGCAGTGTGGCTCGGGCGGTGTGTCGCGGGCGGTGTGTCTCGGTCAGTGTGTCTCGGGCAGTGTGTCTCGGTCAGTGTGTCTTGAGCAGTGTGTCTTGGGTCCACGGGCAGCGTGTCTCGAGCAGTGTGTCTCGGGCAGTGTGTCTCGGGCAGAGTGTCTCGGGCAGTGTGTCTTGAGCAGCGTGTCTCGGTCAGAGTATCTCGGGCAGTGTGTCTCGAGCAGTGTCTCTCGGGCGGTGAGTCTCGAGCAGTGTGTCTCGGACAGTGTGTCTCGGGCAGCGTGTCTCGGGCAGCGTGCCTCGGGCAGAGTGTCTCGGCCAGTGTGTCTTGAGCAGCCTGTCTCGGGCAGTGTGTCTTGGCCAGTATGTCTCGGCCAGTGTGTCTCAGGCAGTGTGTCTCGGGCAGTGTGCCTCGGGCAGTTTGTCTCGGGCAGCGTGTCTTGAGCAGTGTGTCTTGGGTCCTCGGGCAGTGTGTCTCGGTCAGTGTGTCTCGGGCAGCGTGTCTCGGGCAGTGTGTCTCGGTCAGTGTGTCTCGGGCAGTGTGTCTCGGGCAATGTGTCTCGGTCAGTGTGTCTCGGGCAGCGTGTCTCGGTCAGTGTGTCTCGGGCAGCGTGTCTCGGTCAGTGTGTCTCGGGCAGCGTGTCTCGGGCAGTGTGTCTCGGGCAGTGTGTCGCGGGCGGTGTGTCTCGGGCAGTGTGTCTCGGGCAGTATATCATGGGCTTTGTGTCTCGGGCAGTGTGTCTCGGGCAGTGTGTCTCGGACAGTGTGTCTCGGGCAGTATATCATGGGCATTGTGTCTCGGGCAGTGTGTCTCGGGCAGTGTGTCTCAGGGAGTGTGTCTCGGGCAGTGTGGCTCGGGCATTGTGTCTCGGGCAGTGTGTCTCGGGCAGCGTGTCTCGGGCAGTATGTCTCGGGCAGTGTGTCTCGGGCAGTATGTCTCGGGCAGCGTGTCTCGGGCAGCGTGCCTCGGGCAGAGTGTCTCGGCCAGTGTGTCTTGAGCAGCCTGTCTCGGGCAGTGTGTCTTGGCCAGTATGTCTCGGCCAGTGTGTCTCAGGCAGTGTGTCTCGGGCAGTGTGCCTCGGGCAGTTTGTATCGGGCAGCGTGTCTTGAGCAGTGTGTCTTGGGTCCTCGGGCAGCGTGTCTCGGGCAGTGTGTCTCGGGCAGCGTGTCTCGGGCAGTGTGTCGCGGGCTGTGCGTCTCGGGCAGAGCGTCTCAGGCAGTGTGTCTCGGGCAGTGTGGCTCGGGCGGTGTGTCGCGGGCGGTGTGTCTCGGTCAGTGTGTCTCGGGCAGTGTGTCTCGGTCAGTGTGTCTTGAGCAGTGTGTCTTGGGTCCACGGGCAGCGTGTCTCGAGCAGTGTGTCTCGGGCAGTGTGTCTCGGGCAGAGTGTCTCGGGCAGTGTGTCTTGAGCAGCGTGTCTCGGTCAGAGTATCTCGGGCAGTGTATCTCGGGCGGTGTGTCTCAGTGTGTCTCGGGCGGTGTGTCTCGGGCGGTGTGTCTCAGGCATTGTGTCTCAGGCAGTGTGTCTCGGGCAGTGTGTCTCGGGCCCTCGGGCAGTGTGTCTCGGGCAGTGTGTCTCGGGCAGCGTGTCTTGAGCAGTGCGTCTTGGATCCTCGGGCAGCGTGTCTCGGGCAGTGTGTCTCGGGCAGCGTGTATCGGGCAGTGTGTCTCGTTAGCGTGTCTTGAGCAGTGTGTCTTGGGTCCACGGGCAGGGTGTCTCGAGCAGTGTGTCTCGGGCAGTGTGTCTCGGGCAGAGTGTCTCGGGCAGTGTGTCTTGAGCAGCGTGTCTCGGTCAGAGTATCTCGGGCAGTGTGTCTCGAGCAGTGTCTCTCGGGCGGTGAGTCTCGAGCAGTGTGTCTCGGACAGTGTGTCTCGGGCAGCGTGTCTCGGGCAGCGTGCCTCGGGCAGAGTGTCTCGGCCAGTGTGTCTTGAGCAGCCTGTCTCGGGCAGTGTGTCTTGGCCAGTATGTCTCGGCCAGTGTGTCTCAGGCAGTGTGTCTCGGGCAGTGTGCCTCGGGCAGTTTGTCTCGGGCAGCGTGTCTTGAGCAGTGTGTCTTGGGTCCTCGGGCAGCGTGTCTCGGGCAGTGTGTCTCGGGCAGCGTGTCTCGGGCAGTGTGTCGCGGGCTGTGCGTCTCGGGCAGAGCGTCTCAGGCAGTGTGTCTCGGGCAGTGTGGCTCGGGCGGTGTGTCGCGGGCGGTGTGTCTCGGTCAGTGTGTCTCGGGCAGTGTGTCTCGGTCAGTGTGTCTCGGGCAGCGTGTCTCGGGCAGTGTGTCTCGGTCAGTGTGTCTCGGGCAGTGTGTCTCGGGCAATGTGTCTCGGTCAGTGTGTCTCGGGCAGCGTGTCTCGGTCAGTGTGTCTCGGGCAGCGTGTCTCGGTCAGTGTGTCTCGGGCAGCGTGTCTCGGGCAGTGTGTCTCGGCCAGTGTGTCGTGGGCGGTGTGTCTTGGGCAGTGTGTCTCGGGCAGTATATCATGGACTTTGTGTCTCGGGCAGTGTGTCTCGGGCAGTGTGTCTCGGACAGTGTGTCTCGGGCAGTATATCATGGGCATTGTGTCTCGGGCAGTGTGTCTCGGGCAGTGTGTCTCAGGGAGTGTGTCTCGGGCAGTGTGGCTCGGGCATTGTGTCTCGGGCAGTGTGTCTCGGGCAGCGTGTCTCGGGCAGTATGTCTCGGGCAGTGTGTCTCGGGCAGTATGTCTCGGGCAGCGTGTCTCGGGCAACGTGCCTCGGGCAGAGTGTCTCGGCCAGTGTGTCTTGAGCAGCCTGTCTCGGGCAGTGTGTCTTGGCCAGTATGTCTCGGCCAGTGTGTCTCAGGCAGTGTGTCTCGGGCAGTGTGCCTCGGGCAGTTTGTATCGGGCAGCGTGTCTTGAGCAGTGTGTCTTGGGTCCTCGGGCAGCGTGTCTCGGGCAGTGTGTCTCGGGCAGCGTGTCTCGGGCAGTCTGTCGCGGGCTGTGCGTCTCGGGCAGAGCGTCTCAGGCAGTGTGTCTCGGGCAGTGTGGCTCGGGCGGTGTGTCGCGGGCGGTGTGTCTCGGTCAGTGTGTCTCGGGCAGTGTGTCTCGGTCAGTGTGTCTCGGTCAGTGTGTCTCGGGCAGCGTGTCTCGGGCAGTGTGTCTCGGTCAGTGTGTCTCGGGCAGTGTGTCTCGGGCAATGTGTCTCGGTCGGTGTGTCTCGGGCAGCGTGTCTCGGTCAGTGTGTCTCGGGCAGCGTGTCTCGGTCAGTGTGTCTCGGGCAGCGTGTCTCGGGCAGTGTGTCTCGGGCAGTGTGTCGCGGGCGGTGTGTCTCGGGCAGTGTGTCTCGGGCAGTATATCATGGGCTTTGTGTCTCGGGCAGTGTGTCTCGGGCATTGTGTCTCGGGCAGTGTGTCTCGGGCAGTGTGTCTCAGGGAGTGTGTCTCGGACAGTGTGTCTCGGGCAGCGTGTCTCGGGCAGCGTGCCTCGGGCAGAGTGTCTCGGCCAGTGTGTCTTGAGCAGCCTGTCTCGGGCAGTGTGTCTTGGCCAGTATGTCTCGGCCAGTGTGTCTCAGGCAGTGTGTCTCGGGCAGTGTGCCTCGGGCAGTTTGTCTCGGGCAGCGTGTCTTGAGCAGTGTGTCTTGGGTCCTCGGGCAGTGTGTCTCGGTCAGTGTGTCTCGGGCAGCGTGTCTCGGGCAGTGTGTCTCGGTCAGTGTGTCTCGGGCAGTGTGTCTCGGGCAATGTGTCTCGGTCAGTGTGTCTCGGGCAGCGTGTCTCGGTCAGTGTGTCTCGGGCAGCGTGTCTCGGTCAGTGTGTCTCGGGCAGCGTGTCTCGGGCAGTGTGTCTCGGGCAGTGTGTCGCGGGCGGTGTGTCTCGGGCAGTGTGTCTCGGGCAGTATATCATGGGCTTTGTGTCTCGGGCAGTGTGTCTCGGGCAGTGTGTCTCGGACAGTGTGTCTCGGGCAGTATATCATGGGCATTGTGTCTCGGGCAGTGTGTCTCGGGCAGTGTGTCTCAGGGAGTGTGTCTCGGGCAGTGTGGCTCGGGCATTGTGTCTCGGGCAGTGTGTCTCGGGCAGCGTGTCTCGGGCAGTATGTCTCGGGCAGTGTGTCTCGGGCAGTATGTCTCGGGCAGCGTGTCTCGGGCAGCGTGCCTCGGGCAGAGTGTCTCGGCCAGTGTGTCTTGAGCAGCCTGTCTCGGGCAGTGTGTCTTGGCCAGTATGTCTCGGCCAGTGTGTCTCAGGCAGTGTGTCTCGGGCAGTGTGCCTCGGGCAGTTTGTATCGGGCAGCGTGTCTTGAGCAGTGTGTCTTGGGTCCTCGGGCAGCGTGTCTCGGGCAGTGTGTCTCGGGCAGCGTGTCTCGGGCAGTGTGTCGCGGGCTGTGCGTCTCGGGCAGAGCGTCTCAGGCAGTGTGTCTCGGGCAGTGTGGCTCGGGCGGTGTGTCGCGGGCGGTGTGTCTCGGTCAGTGTGTCTCGGGCAGTGTGTCTCGGTCAGTGTGTCTTGAGCAGTGTGTCTTGGGTCCACGGGCAGCGTGTCTCGAGCAGTGTGTCTCGGGCAGTGTGTCTCGGGCAGAGTGTCTCGGGCAGTGTGTCTTGAGCAGCGTGTCTCGGTCAGAGTATCTCGGGCAGTGTATCTCGGGCGGTGTGTCTCAGTGTGTCTCGGGCGGTGTGTCTCGGGCGGTGTGTCTCAGGCATTGTGTCTCAGGCAGTGTGTCTCGGGCAGTGTGTCTCGGGCCCTCGGGCAGTGTCTCTCGGGCAGTGTGTCTCGGGCAGCGTGTCTTGAGCAGTGCGTCTTGGATCCTCGGGCAGCGTGTCTCGGGCAGTGTGTCTCGGGCAGCGTGTATCGGGCAGTGTGTCTCGTTAGCGTGTCTTGAGCAGTGTGTCTTGGGTCCACGGGCAGGGTGTCTCGAGCAGTGTGTCTCGGGCAGTGTGTCTCGGGCAGAGTGTCTCGGGCAGTGTGTCTTGAGCAGCGTGTCTCGGTCAGAGTATCTCGGGCAGTGTGTCTCGAGCAGTGTCTCTCGGGCGGTGAGTCTCGAGCAGTGTGTCTCGGACAGTGTGTCTCGGGCAGCGTGTCTCGGGCAGCGTGCCTCGGGCAGAGTGTCTCGGCCAGTGTGTCTTGAGCAGCCTGTCTCGGGCAGTGTGTCTTGGCCAGTATGTCTCGGCCAGTGTGTCTCAGGCAGTGTGTCTCGGGCAGTGTGCCTCGGGCAGTTTGTCTCGGGCAGCGTGTCTTGAGCAGTGTGTCTTGGGTCCTCGGGCAGCGTGTCTCGGGCAGTGTGTCTCGGGCAGCGTGTCTCGGGCAGTGTGTCGCGGGCTGTGCGTCTCGGGCAGAGCGTCTCAGGCAGTGTGTCTCGGGCAGTGTGGCTCGGGCGGTGTGTCGCGGGCGGTGTGTCTCGGTCAGTGTGTCTCGGGCAGTGTGTCTCGGTCAGTGTGTCTCGGGCAGCGTGTCTCGGGCAGTGTGTCTCGGTCAGTGTGTCTCGGGCAGTGTGTCTCGGGCAATGTGTCTCGGTCAGTGTGTCTCGGGCAGCGTGTCTCGGTCAGTGTGTCTCGGGCAGCGTGTCTCGGTCAGTGTGTCTCGGGCAGCGTGTCTCGGGCAGTGTGTCTCGGCCAGTGTGTCGTGGGCGGTGTGTCTTGGGCAGTGTGTCTCGGGCAGTATATCATGGACTTTGTGTCTCGGGCAGTGTGTCTCGGGCAGTGTGTCTCGGACAGTGTGTCTCGGGCAGTATATCATGGGCATTGTGTCTCGGGCAGTGTGTCTCGGGCAGTGTGTCTCAGGGAGTGTGTCTCGGGCAGTGTGGCTCGGGCATTGTGTCTCGGGCAGTGTGTCTCGGGCAGCGTGTCTCGGGCAGTATGTCTCGGGCAGTGTGTCTCGGGCAGTATGTCTCGGGCAGCGTGTCTCGGGCAACGTGCCTCGGGCAGAGTGTCTCGGCCAGTGTGTCTTGAGCAGCCTGTCTCGGGCAGTGTGTCTTGGCCAGTATGTCTCGGCCAGTGTGTCTCAGGCAGTGTGTCTCGGGCAGTGTGCCTCGGGCAGTTTGTATCGGGCAGCGTGTCTTGAGCAGTGTGTCTTGGGTCCTCGGGCAGCGTGTCTCGGGCAGTGTGTCTCGGGCAGCGTGTCTCGGGCAGTCTGTCGCGGGCTGTGCGTCTCGGGCAGAGCGTCTCAGGCAGTGTGTCTCGGGCAGTGTGGCTCGGGCGGTGTGTCGCGGGCGGTGTGTCTCGGTCAGTGTGTCTCGGGCAGTGTGTCTCGGTCAGTGTGTCTCGGGCAGCGTGTCTCGGGCAGTGTGTCTCGGTCAGTGTGTCTCGGGCAGTGTGTCTCGGGCAATGTGTCTCGGTCGGTGTGTCTCGGGCAGCGTGTCTCGGTCAGTGTGTCTCGGGCAGCGTGTCTCGGTCAGTGTGTCTCGGGCAGCGTGTCTCGGGCAGTGTGTCTCGGGCAGTGTGTCGCGGGCGGTGTGTCTCGGGCAGTGTGTCTCGGGCAGTATATCATGGGCTTTGTGTCTCGGGCAGTGTGTCTCGGGCATTGTGTCTCGGGCAGTGTGTCTCGGGCAGTGTGTCTCAGGGAGTGTGTCTCGGGCAGTGTGTCTCGGGCGGTGTGTCTCGGGCGGTGTGTCTCGGGCGGTGTGTCTCGGGCAGCGTGTCTCTGGCAGCGTGTCTCGGGCAGTATATCATGGGCTTTGTGTCTCGGGCGGTGTGTCTCGGGCAGCGTGTCTCTGGCAGCGTGTCTCGGGCAGTATATCATGGGCTTTGTGTCTCGGGCAGCACATCGCGGGCAGAGAGTCTCGGGCAGTGTGTCTCAGGCGGTGTTTCTCAGGCGGTGTGTCTCGGGCTCTCGAGCAGCGTGTCTCGGGCAGTATGTCTCGGGCAGCAAATCTCGGGCAGCAAGTCTCGGGCAGTGTGTCTCGGGCAGCGAGTCTCGGGTAGTGTGTCTCGGGCAGTATCTTTCAGGCAGCCTGTCTCGGGCAGTGTGTCTCGGGCAGTGTATCTCGGGCAGCCTGTCTCGGGCAGTGTGTCTCGGGCAGTGTATCTCGGGCAGTGTATCTTGGGCAGTGTGTCTCGGGCAGCGTGTCTCGGGCAGTGTGTCTCGGGCAGTATGTCTCGGGCAGCGTGTTCCGGGCAGTGTGTCTCGGGCGGTGTGTCTCGGGCGGTGTGTCTCGCGCAGCGTGTCTCGGGCAGCGTGTCTCGAGCTCTCGGGCAGTGTATCTCGGGCGGTGTGTCTCGGGCAGCTTGTCCCGGGCAGCGTGTCTTGGGCAGTGTATCTCGGGCGGTGTGTCTCGGGCAGCTTGTCCCGGGCAGCGTGTCTTGGGCAGTGTGTCTCGGGCAGCGTGTCTCGGGCAGTGTGTCTCGGGCAGTGTGTCGCGGGCGGTGTGTCTTGGGCAGTGTGTCTCGGGCAGCGTGTCTCGGGCAGTGTGTCTCGGGCAGTGTGTCGCGGGCAGTGTGTCTCGGGCGGTGTGTCTCGGTCAGTGTGTCTCGGGCAGTGTGTCTCGGTCAGTGTGTCTCGGGCAGCGTGTCTCGGGCAGTGTGTCTCGGTCAGTGTGTCTCGGGCAGTGTGTCTCGGGCAATGTGTCTCGGTCAGTGTGTCTCGGGCAGCGTGTCTCGGTCAGTGTGTCTCGGGCAGCGTGTCTCGGTCAGTGTGTCTCGGGCAGCGTGTCTCGGGCAGTGTGTCTCGGGCAGTGTGTCGCGGGCGGTGTGTCTCGGGCAGTGTGTCTCGGGCAGTATATCATGGGCTTTGTGTCTCGGGCAGTGTGTCTCGGGCAGTGTGTCTCAGGGAGTGTGTCTCGGGCAGTGTGGCTCGGGCATTGTGTCTCGGGCAGTGTGTCTCGGGCAGCGTGTCTCGGGCAGTATGTCTCGGGCAGTGTGTCTCGCGCAGTATGTCTCGGGCAGCGTGTTCCGGGCAGTGTGTCTCGGGCAGTGTGGCTCGGGCATTGTGTCTCGGGCAGTGGGTCTCGGGCAGCGTGTCTCGGGCAGTATGTCTCGGGCAGTGTGTCTCGGGCAGTATGTCTCGGGCAGCGTGTTCCGGGCAGTGTGTCTCGGGCGGTGTGTCTCGGGCGGTGTGTCTCGGGCAGCGTGTCTCGGGCAGCGTGTCTCGGGCAGTATATCATGGGCTTTGTGTCTCGGGCAGCACATCGCGGGCAGAGAGTCTCGGGCAGTGTGTCTCAGGCGGTGTTTCTCAGGCGGTGTGTCTCGGGCTCTCGAGCAGCGTGTCTCGGGCAGTATGTCTCGGGCAGCAAATCTCGGGCAGCAAGTCTCGGGCAGTGTGTCTTGGGCAGCGAGTCTCGGGTAGTGTGTCTCGGGCAGTATCTTTCAGGCAGCCTGTCTCGGGCAGTGTGTCTCGGGCAGTGTATCTCGGGCAGTGTATCTTGGGCAGTGTGTCTCGGGCAGCGTGTCTCGGGCAGTGTGTCTCAGGCAGCGTTTCTCAGGCGGTGTGTCTTGGGCTCTCGGGCAGTGTGTCTCGGGCAGTGTGTCTCGGGCAGCTTGCCTTGGGTAGTGTGTCTCGTGCAGCGTCTTTCAGGCAGCCTGTCTCGGGCAGTGTGTCTCGGGCAGTGTGTCTCGGGCAGAGTGTCTCGGGCAGTGTGTCTCGGGCAGTGTGTCTCGGGCAGAATGTCTCGGGCAGTGTGTCTCAGGCGACGTTTCTCAGGCGGTGTGTCTCGGGATCTCGGGCAGCGAGTCTCGGGTAGTGTGCCTCGGGTGGTGTGTCTCGGACAGCGTGTCTCGGGTAGTGTGCCTCGGTGCAGTGTGTCTCGGGCAGTGTGACTCGGGTCCTTGGCCAGCGTGTCTCGGGCAGTGTGTCTCGGGCAGTATGTCTCGGGCAGCGTGTTCCGGGCAGTGTGTCTCGGGCGGTGTGTCTCGGGCGGTGTGTCTCGGGCAGCGTGTCTCGGGCAGCGTGTCTCGGGCTCTCGGGCAGTGTATCTCGGGCGGTGTGTCTCGGGCAGCTTGTCCCGGGCAGCGTGTCTTGGGCAGTGTATCTCGGGCGGTGTGTCTCGGGCAGCTTGTCCCGGGCAGCGTGTCTTGGGCAGCGTGTCTCGGGCAGTGTGTCTCGGGCAGCGTATCTCGGGCAGTGTGTCTCGGGCAGCGTGTCTCGGGCAGTGTGTCTCGGGCGGTGTGTCTCGGGCAGCTTGTCCCGGGCAGCGTGTCTTCGGCGGTGTGTCTCGGGCAGTGTGTCTCGGGCAGTGTGTCTCGGGCAGCGTGTCTCGGGCAGTGTGTCTCGGCCAGTGTGTCTCGGTCAGAGTATCTCGGTCAGTGTATCTCGGGCGGTGTGTCTCAGTGTGTCTCGGGCGGTGTGTCTCAGGCATTGTGTCTCAGGCAGTGTGTCTCGGGCAGTGTGTCTCGGGCAGTGTGTCTCAGTGTGTCTCGGGCGGTTTGTCTCGGGCAGTGTATCTCGGGCGGTGTGTCTCGGGCAGCGTGTCTCGGGCCCTCGGGCAGTGTGTCTCGGGCAGTGTGTCTCGGGCAGCGTGTCTTGGGCAGTGTGTCTTGGATCCTCGGGCAGCGTGTCTCGGGCAGTGTGTCTCGGGTAGCGTGTATCGGGCAGTGTGTCTCGGGCAGCGTGTCTTGAGCAGTGTGTCTTGGGTCCTCGGGCAGAGTGTCTCGGGCAGTGTGTCTCGGGCAGTGTGTCTCGGGCATTGTGTCTTGGGCAGTGTGTCTCTGGCGGTGTGTCTCAGTGTGTCTCGGGCAGTGTGTCTCGGCCAGTGTGTCTCGGGCAGTGTGTCTCGGGCAGCGTGTCTCGGGCAGCGTGTCTCGGGCAGCGTGTCCTGGGCAGTGTATCTCGGGCAATGTGTCTCGGGCAGCGTGTCTCGGGCCCTCGGGCAATGTGTCGCGCGACGCGTGTCTCGGGCCTCGGGCAGTGTGTCTCGGGCAGCGTGTGTCGAGCAGTGTATCTTGCGTCCTCGGGCAGTGTGTATCGGGCAGTGTGTCTCGGGCAGCGTGTCTCGGGCAGCGTGTCCTGGGCAGTGTATCTCGGGCAACGTGTCTCGGGCACTGTGTCTCGGGCAGAGTGTCTCGGGCAGTGTGTCTCGGCCAGTGTGTCTCGGGCAGTGTGTCTCGGCCAGTGTGTCTCGGCCAGTGTGTCTCGAGCAGCGTGTCTTGAGCAGTGTGTCTTGGGTCCTCGGGCAGCGTGTCTCAGGCAGTGTCTCTCGGGCAGCGTGGCTCGGGCAGTGCGTCTCCGGCAGTGTCGCTCGGGCAGTGTGGCTCGGGCAGTGTGTCTCGGGCAGAGCGTCTCAGGCAGAGTGTCTCGGGCAGCGTGTCTCGGGCAGCCTGTCTCGGCCAGTGTGTCTCGGCCAGTGTGTCTCAGGCAGTGTGTCTCGGGCTGAGTGTCTCGGGCAGCCTGTCTCTGCTTGTGTGTCTCGGGCAGTGGGTCTCAGGCAGTGTGTCTCGGGCTGAGTGTCTCGGGCAGTGTGTCTCGGGAAGTGAGACTCGGGCAGTGTGTCACGGGCAGTGTGTCTCGGGCAGAGTGTCTTGGGCAGCGTGTCTCGGGCCTTCGGGCAGTGTGTCTCGGGCACTCGGGCAGTGTGTCTCGGGCAGTGTGTCTCGAGCAGTGTGTCTCGAGGTGTGTATCGGGCCCTCGGGCAGCGTGTCTCTGGCAGTGTGTCTCGGGCAGCGTGTCTCGGGCAGCGTGTCTCTGGCAGTGTGTCAAGGGCAGCATGTCTCGGGCAGCGTGTCTCGGTCCGTGTGTCTCGGGCAGTGTGTCTCGAGCAGCGTGTCTCGGGCAGTGTGTCTCGAGCAGCGTGTCTCAGGCAGCGTGTCTCGGCCAGTGTGTCTCGAGCAGAGCGTCTCGGGCAGTGTGTCAAGGGCAGCATGTCTCGGGCAGCGTGTCTCGGGCAGCGTGTCTCGGGCAGCGTGTCTCGAGCAATGTGTCTCGAGAAGTGTGTCTCGGGCAGCGTGTCTCGGCCAGTGTGTCTCGGCCAGTGTGTCTTGGCCAGTGTGTCTCGAGCAGCCTGTCTCGGACAGCGTGTCTCGGCCAGTGTGTCTCGGCCAGCGTGTCTCGGGCAGCGTGTCTCGGACAATGTGTCTCGGCCAGTGTGTCTCGAGCAGCGTGTCTCGGGCAACGTGTCTCGAGCAGCGTGTCTCGAGCAGCGTGTCTCGAGCAGCGTGTCTCGGGCAGTGTGTCTCGGGCAGTGTGTCTCGAGCTGTGTGTCTCGGGTTCTCGGGCAGTGTGTCAAGGGCAGCATGTCTCGGGCAGTGTGTCTCGGTCCGTGAGTCTCGGGCTGCGTGTCTCGGGCAGTGTGTCTCGGGAAGTGAGTCTCGGGCGGTGTGTCACGGGCAGTCTGTCTCGGGCAGCGTGTCTCGGGCAGTGTGTCTCGGCCAGTGTGTCTCGGTCAGAGTATCTCGGGCAGTGTATCTCGGGCGGTGTGTCTCAGTGTGTCTCGGTGCAGTGTGTCTCGGGCAGTGTGACTCGGGTCCTTGGCCAGCGTGTCTCGGGCAGTGTGTCTCGGGCAGTATGTCTCGGGCAGCGTGTTCCGGGCAGTGTGTCTCGGGCGGTGTGTCTCGGGCGGTGTGTCTCGGGCAGCGTGTCTCGGGCAGTGTGTCTCGGCCAGTGTGTCTCGGTCAGAGTATCTCGGGCAGTGTATCTCGGGCGGTGTGTCTCAGTGTGTCTCGGGCGGTGTGTCTCGGGCGGTGTGTCTCAGGCATTGTGTCTCAGGCAGTGTGTCTCGGGCAGTGTGTCTCGGGCCCTCGGGCAGTGTGTCTCGGGCAGTGTGTCTCGGGCAGCGTGTCTTGAGCAGTGCGTCTTGGATCCTCGGGCAGCGTGTCTCGGGCAGTGTGTCTCGGGCAGCGTGTATCGGGCAGTGTGTCTCGTTAGCGTGTCTTGAGCAGTGTGTCTTGGGTCCACGGGCAGCGTGTCTCGAGCAGTGTGTCTCGGGCAGTGTGTCTCGGGCAGAGTGTCTCGGGCAGTGTGTCTTGAGCAGCGTGTCTCGGTCAGAGTATCTCGGGCAGTGTGTCTCGAGCAGTGTCTCTCGGGCGGTGAGTCTCGAGCAGTGTGTCTCGGACAGTGTGTCTCGGGCAGCGTGTCTCGGGCAGCGTGCCTCGGGCAGAGTGTCTCGGCCAGTGTGTCTTGAGCAGCCTGTCTCGGGCAGTGTGTCTTGGCCAGTATGTCTCGGCCAGTGTGTCTCAGGCAGTGTGTCTCGGGCAGTGTGCCTCGGGCAGTTTGTCTCGGGCAGCGTGTCTTGAGCAGTGTGTCTTGGGTCCTCGGGCAGCGTGTCTCGGGCAGTGTGTCTCGGGCAGCGTGTCTCGGGCAGTGTGTCGCGGGCTGTGCGTCTCGGGCAGAGCGTCTCAGGCAGTGTGTCTCGGGCAGTGTGGCTCGGGCGGTGTGTCGCGGGCGGTGTGTCTCGGTCAGTGTGTCTCGGGCAGTGTGTCTCGGTCAGTGTGTCTCGGGCAGCGTGTCTCGGGCAGTGTGTCTCGGTCAGTGTGTCTCGGGCAGTGTGTCTCGGGCAATGTGTCTCGGTCAGTGTGTCTCGGGCAGCGTGTCTCGGTCAGTGTGTCTCGGGCAGCGTGTCTCGGTCAGTGTGTCTCGGGCAGCGTGTCTCGGGCAGTGTGTCTCGGGCAGTGTGTCGCGGGCGGTGTGTCTCGGGCAGTGTGTCTCGGGCAGTATATCATGGGCTTTGTGTCTCGGGCAGTGTGTCTCGGGCAGTGTGTCTCGGACAGTGTGTCTCGGGCAGTATATCATGGGCATTGTGTCTCGGGCAGTGTGTCTCGGGCAGTGTGTCTCAGGGAGTGTGTCTCGGGCAGTGTGGCTCGGGCATTGTGTCTCGGGCAGTGTGTCTCGGGCAGCGTGTCTCGGGCAGTATGTCTCGGGCAGTGTGTCTCGGGCAGTATGTCTCGGGCAGCGTGTCTCGGGCAACGTGCCTCGGGCAGAGTGTCTCGGCCAGTGTGTCTTGAGCAGCCTGTCTCGGGCAGTGTGTCTTGGCCAGTATGTCTCGGCCAGTGTGTCTCAGGCAGTGTGTCTCGGGCAGTGTGCCTCGGGCAGTTTGTATCGGGCAGCGTGTCTTGAGCAGTGTGTCTTGGGTCCTCGGGCAGCGTGTCTCGGGCAGTGTGTCTCGGGCAGCGTGTCTCGGGCAGTGTGTCGCGGGCTGTGCGTCTCGGGCAGAGCGTCTCAGGCAGTGTGTCTCGGGCAGTGTGGCTCGGGCGGTGTGTCGCGGGCGGTGTGTCTCGGTCAGTGTGTCTCGGGCAGTGTGTCTCGGTCAGTGTGTCTTGAGCAGTGTGTCTTGGGTCCACGGGCAGCGTGTCTCGAGCAGTGTGTCTCGGGCAGTGTGTCTCGGGCAGAGTGTCTCGGGCAGTGTGTCTTGAGCAGCGTGTCTCGGTCAGAGTATCTCGGGCAGTGTGTCTCGAGCAGTGTCTCTCGGGCGGTGAGTCTCGAGCAGTGTGTCTCGGACAGTGTGTCTCGGGCAGCGTGTCTCGGGCAGCGTGCCTCGGGCAGAGTGTCTCGGCCAGTGTGTCTTGAGCAGCCTGTCTCGGGCAGTGTGTCTTGGCCAGTATGTCTCGGCCAGTGTGTCTCAGGCAGTGTGTCTCGGGCAGTGTGCCTCGGGCAGTTTGTCTCGGGCAGCGTGTCTTGAGCAGTGTGTCTTGGGTCCTCGGGCAGTGTGTCTCGGTCAGTGTGTCTCGGGCAGCGTGTCTCGGGCAGTGTGTCTCGGTCAGTGTGTCTCGGGCAGTGTGTCTCGGGCAATGTGTCTCGGTCAGTGTGTCTCGGGCAGCGTGTCTCGGTCAGTGTGTCTCGGGCAGCGTGTCTCGGTCAGTGTGTCTCGGGCAGCGTGTCTCGGGCAGTGTGTCTCGGGCAGTGTGTCGCGGGCGGTGTGTCTCGGGCAGTGTGTCTCGGGCAGTATATCATGGGCTTTGTGTCTCGGGCAGTGTGTCTCGGGCAGTGTGTCTCGGACAGTGTGTCTCGGGCAGTATATCATGGGCATTGTGTCTCGGGCAGTGTGTCTCGGGCAGTGTGTCTCAGGGAGTGTGTCTCGGGCAGTGTGGCTCGGGCATTGTGTCTCGGGCAGTGTGTCTCGGGCAGCGTGTCTCGGGCAGTATGTCTCGGGCAGTGTGTCTCGGGCAGTATGTCTCGGGCAGCGTGTCTCGGGCAGCGTGCCTCGGGCAGAGTGTCTCGGCCAGTGTGTCTTGAGCAGCCTGTCTCGGGCAGTGTGTCTTGGCCAGTATGTCTCGGCCAGTGTGTCTCAGGCAGTGTGTCTCGGGCAGTGTGCCTCGGGCAGTTTGTATCGGGCAGCGTGTCTTGAGCAGTGTGTCTTGGGTCCTCGGGCAGCGTGTCTCGGGCAGTGTGTCTCGGGCAGCGTGTCTCGGGCAGTGTGTCTCGGGCAGCGTGTCTCGGGCAGTGTGTCGCGGGCTGTGCGTCTCGGGCAGAGCGTCTCAGGCAGTGTGTCTCGGGCAGTGTGGCTCGGGCGGTGTGTCGCGGGCGGTGTGTCTCGGTCAGTGTGTCTCGGGCAGTGTGTCTCGGTCAGTGTGTCTCGGGCAGCGTGTCTCGGGCAGTGTGTCTCGGTCAGTGTGTCTCGGGCAGTGTGTCTCGGGCAATGTGTCTCGGTCGGTGTGTCTCGGGCAGCGTGTCTCGGTCAGTGTGTCTCGGGCAGTGTGTCTCGGTCAGTGTGTCTTGAGCAGTGTGTCTTGGGTCCACGGGCAGCGTGTCTCGAGCAGTGTGTCTCGGGCAGTGTGTCTCGGGCAGAGTGTCTCGGGCAGTGTGTCTTGAGCAGCGTGTCTCGGTCAGAGTATCTCGGGCAGTGTGTCTCGAGCAGTGTCTCTCGGGCGGTGAGTCTCGAGCAGTGTGTCTCGGACAGTGTGTCTCGGGCAGCGTGTCTCGGGCAGCGTGCCTCGGGCAGAGTGTCTCGGCCAGTGTGTCTTGAGCAGCCTGTCTCGGGCAGTGTGTCTTGGCCAGTATGTCTCGGCCAGTGTGTCTCAGGCAGTGTGTCTCGGGCAGTGTGCCTCGGGCAGTTTGTCTCGGGCAGCGTGTCTTGAGCAGTGTGTCTTGGGTCCTCGGGCAGCGTGTCTCGGGCAGTGTGTCTCGGGCAGCGTGTCTCGGGCAGTGTGTCGCGGGCTGTGCGTCTCGGGCAGAGCGTCTCAGGCAGTGTGTCTCGGGCAGTGTGGCTCGGGCGGTGTGTCGCGGGCGGTGTGTCTCGGTCAGTGTGTCTCGGGCAGTGTGTCTCGGGCAGCGTGTCTCGGGCAGTGTGTCTCGGTCAGTGTGTCTCGGGCAGTGTGTCTCGGGCAATGTGTCTCGGTCAGTGTGTCTCGGGCAGCGTGTCTCGGTCAGTGTGTCTCGGGCAGCGTGTCTCGGTCAGTGTGTCTCGGGCAGCGTGTCTCGGGCAGTGTGTCTCGGGCAGTGTGTCGCGGGCGGTGTGTCTCGGGCAGTGTGTCTCGGGCAGTATATCATGGGCTTTGTGTCTCGGGCAGTGTGTCTCGGGCAGTGTGTCTCGGACAGTGTGTCTCGGGCAGTATATCATGGGCATTGTGTCTCGGGCAGTGTGTCTCGGGCAGTGTGTCTCAGGGAGTGTGTCTCGGGCAGTGTGGCTCGGGCATTGTGTCTCGGGCAGTGTGTCTCGGGCAGCGTGTCTCGGGCAGTATGTCTCGGGCAGTGTGTCTCGGGCAGTATGTCTCGGGCAGCGTGTCTCGGGCAGCGTGCCTCGGGCAGAGTGTCTCGGCCAGTGTGTCTTGAGCAGCCTGTCTCGGGCAGTGTGTCTTGGCCAGTATGTCTCGGCCAGTGTGTCTCAGGCAGTGTGTCTCGGGCAGTGTGCCTCGGGCAGTTTGTATCGGGCAGCGTGTCTTGAGCAGTGTGTCTTGGGTCCTCGGGCAGCGTGTCTCGGGCAGTGTGTCTCGGGCAGCGTGTCTCGGGCAGTGTGTCGCGGGCTGTGCGTCTCGGGCAGAGCGTCTCAGGCAGTGTGTCTCGGGCAGTGTGGCTCGGGCGGTGTGTCGCGGGCGGTGTGTCTCGGTCAGTGTGTCTCGGGCAGTGTGTCTCGGTCAGTGTGTCTTGAGCAGTGTGTCTTGGGTCCACGGGCAGCGTGTCTCGAGCAGTGTGTCTCGGGCAGTGTGTCTCGGGCAGAGTGTCTCGGGCAGTGTGTCTTGAGCAGCGTGTCTCGGTCAGAGTATCTCGGGCAGTGTGTCTCGAGCAGTGTCTCTCGGGCGGTGAGTCTCGAGCAGTGTGTCTCGGACAGTGTGTCTCGGGCAGCGTGTCTCGGGCAGCGTGCCTCGGGCAGAGTGTCTCGGCCAGTGTGTCTTGAGCAGCCTGTCTCGGGCAGTGTGTCTTGGCCAGTATGTCTCGGCCAGTGTGTCTCAGGCAGTGTGTCTCGGGCAGTGTGCCTCGGGCAGTTTGTCTCGGGCAGCGTGTCTTGAGCAGTGTGTCTTGGGTCCTCGGGCAGCGTGTCTCGGGCAGTGTGTCTCGGGCAGCGTGTCTCGGGCAGTGTGTCGCGGGCTGTGCGTCTCGGGCAGAGCGTCTCAGGCAGTGTGTCTCGGGCAGTGTGGCTCGGGCGGTGTGTCGCGGGCGGTGTGTCTCGGTCAGTGTGTCTCGGGCAGTGTGTCTCGGTCAGTGTGTCTCGGGCAGCGTGTCTCGGGCAGTGTGTCTCGGTCAGTGTGTCTCGGGCAGTGTGTCTCGGGCAACGTGTCTCGGTCAGTGTGTCTCGGGCAGCGTGTCTCGGTCAGTGTGTCTCGGGCAGCGTGTCTCGGTCAGTGTGTCTCGGGCAGCGTGTCTCGGGCAGTGTGTCTCGGGCAGTGTGTCGCGGGCGGTGTGTCTCGGGCAGTGTGTCTCGGGCAGTATATCATGGGCTTTGTATCTCGGGCAGTGTGTCTCGGGCAGTGTGTCTCGGACAGTGTGTCTCAGGGAGTGTGTCTCGGGCAGTGTGGCTCGGGCATTGTGTCTCGGGCAGTGTGTCTCGGGCAGCGTGTCTCGGGCAGTATGTCTCGGGCAGTGTGTCTCGGGCAGTATGTCTCGGGCAGCGTGTCTCGGGCAGCGTGCCTCGGGCAGAGTGTCTCGGCCAGTGTGTCTTGAGCAGCCTGTCTCGGGCAGTGTGTCTTGGCCAGTATGTCTCGGCCAGTGTGTCTCAGGCAGTGTGTCTCGGGCAGTGTGCCTCGGGCAGTTTGTATCGGGCAGCGTGTCTTGAGCAGTGTGTCTTGGGTCCTCGGGCAGCGTGTCTCGGGCAGTGTGTCTCGGGCAGCGTGTCTCGGGCAGTGTGTCTCGGGCAGCGTGTCTCGGGCAGTGTGTCGCGGGCTGTGCGTCTCGGGCAGAGCGTCTCAGGCAGTGTGTCTCGGGCAGTGTGGCTCGGGCGGTGTGTCGCGGGCGGTGTGTCTCAGTCAGTGTGTCTCGGGCAGTGTGTCTCGGTCAGTGTGTCTCGGGCAGCGTGTCTCGGGCAGTGTGTCTCGGTCAGTGTGTCTCGGGCAGTGTGTCTCGGGCAATGTGTCTCGGTCGGTGTGTCTCGGGCAGCGTGTCTCGGTCAGTGTGTCTCGGGCAGCGTGTCTCGGTCAG
Organism: Pristiophorus japonicus; assembly: GCF_044704955.1. Classification (NCBI taxonomy): domain Eukaryota; kingdom Metazoa; phylum Chordata; class Chondrichthyes; family Pristiophoridae; genus Pristiophorus; species Pristiophorus japonicus. The sequence goes on along the minus strand of NC_091982.1, from coordinate 141,015,339 downwards.
TGTGTCTCGGGCAGCGTGTCTCGGGCAGTGTGTCTCGGGCAGTGTGTCGCGGGCGGTGTGTCTCGGGCAGTGTGTCTCGGGCAGTATATCATGGGCTTTGTGTCTCGGGCAGTGTGTCTCGGGCAGTGTGTCTCGGACAGTGTGTCTCGGGCAGTATATCATGGGCATTGTGTCTCGGGCAGTGTGTCTCGGGCAGTGTGTCTCAGGGAGTGTGTCTCGGGCAGTGTGGCTCGGGCATTGTGTCTCGGGCAGTGTGTCTCGGGCAGCGTGTCTCGGGCAGTATGTCTCGGGCAGTGTGTCTCGGGCAGCATGTCTCGGGCAGCGTGTTCCGGGCAGTGTGTCTCGGGCGGTGTGTCTCGGGCGGTGTGTCTCGGGCGGTGTGTCTCGGGCAGCGTGTCTCTGGCAGCGTGTCTCGGGCAGTATATCATGGGCTTTGTGTCTCGGGCAGCACATCGCGGGCAGAGAGTCTCGGGCAGTGTGTCTCAGGCGGTGTTTCTCAGGCGGTGTGTCTCGGGCTCTCGAGCAGCGTGTCTCGGGCAGTATGTCTCGGGCAGCAAATCTCGGGCAGCAAGTCTCGGGCAGTGTGTCTCGGGCAGCGAGTCTCGGGTAGTGTGTCTCGGGCAGTATCTTTCAGGCAGCCTGTCTCGGGCAGTGTGTCTCGGGCAGTGTATCTCGGGCAGCCTGTCTCGGGCAGTGTGTCTCGGGCAGTGTATCTCGGGCAGTGTATCTTGGGCAGTGTGTCTCGGGCAGCGTGTCTCGGGCAGTGTGTCTCGGGCAGTGTGTCTCGGGCGGTGTGTCTCGGGCGGTGTGTCTCGCGCAGCGTGTCTCGGGCAGCGTGTCTCGAGCTCTCGGGCAGTGTATCTCGGGCGGTGTGTCTCGGGCAGCTTGTCCCGGGCAGCGTGTCTTGGGCAGTGTATCTCGGGCGGTGTGTCTCGGGCAGCTTGTCCCGGGCAGCGTGTCTTGGGCAGTGTGTCTCGGGCAGTGTGTCTCGGGCGGTGTGTCTCGGTCAGTGTGTCTCGGGCAGTGTGTCTCGGTCAGTGTGTCTCGGGCAGCGTGTCTCGGGCAGTGTGTCTCGGTCAGTGTGTCTCGGGCAGTGTGTCTCGGGCAATGTGTCTCGGTCAGTGTGTCTCGGGCAGCGTGTCTCGGTCAGTGTGTCTCGGGCAGCGTGTCTCGGTCAGTGTGTCTCGGGCAGCGTGTCTCGGGCAGTGTGTCTCGGGCAGTGTGTCGCGGGCGGTGTGTCTCGGGCAGTGTGTCTCGGGCAGTATATCATGGGCTTTGTGTCTCGGGCAGTGTGTCTCGGTCAGTGTGTCTCGGGCAGCGTGTCTCGGGCAGTGTGTCTCGGTCAGTGTGTCTCGGGCAGTGTGTCTCGGGCAATGTGTCTCGGTCGGTGTGTCTCGGGCAGCGTGTCTCGGTCAGTGTGTCTCGGGCAGTGTGTCTCGGTCAGTGTGTCTTGAGCAGTGTGTCTTGGGTCCACGGGCAGCGTGTCTCGAGCAGTGTGTCTCGGGCAGTGTGTCTCGGGCAGAGTGTCTCGGGCAGTGTGTCTTGAGCAGCGTGTCTCGGTCAGAGTATCTCGGGCAGTGTGTCTCGAGCAGTGTCTCTCGGGCGGTGAGTCTCGAGCAGTGTGTCTCGGACAGTGTGTCTCGGGCAGCGTGTCTCGGGCAGCGTGCCTCGGGCAGAGTGTCTCGGCCAGTGTGTCTTGAGCAGCCTGTCTCGGGCAGTGTGTCTTGGCCAGTATGTCTCGGCCAGTGTGTCTCAGGCAGTGTGTCTCGGGCAGTGTGCCTCGGGCAGTTTGTCTCGGGCAGCGTGTCTTGAGCAGTGTGTCTTGGGTCCTCGGGCAGCGTGTCTCGGGCAGTGTGTCTCGGGCAGCGTGTCTCGGGCAGTGTGTCGCGGGCTGTGCGTCTCGGGCAGAGCGTCTCAGGCAGTGTGTCTCGGGCAGTGTGGCTCGGGCGGTGTGTCGCGGGCGGTGTGTCTCGGTCAGTGTGTCTCGGGCAGTGTGTCTCGGTCAGTGTGTCTCGGGCAGCGTGTCTCGGGCAGTGTGTCTCGGTCAGTGTGTCTCGGGCAGTGTGTCTCGGGCAATGTGTCTCGGTCAGTGTGTCTCGGGCAGCGTGTCTCGGTCAGTGTGTCTCGGGCAGCGTGTCTCGGTCAGTGTGTCTCGGGCAGCGTGTCTCGGGCAGTGTGTCTCGGGCAGTGTGTCGCGGGCGGTGTGTCTCGGGCAGTGTGTCTCGGGCAGTATATCATGGGCTTTGTGTCTCGGGCAGTGTGTCTCGGGCAGTGTGTCTCGGACAGTGTGTCTCGGGCAGTATATCATGGGCATTGTGTCTCGGGCAGTGTGTCTCGGGCAGTGTGTCTCAGGGAGTGTGTCTCGGGCAGTGTGGCTCGGGCATTGTGTCTCGGGCAGTGTGTCTCGGGCAGCGTGTCTCGGGCAGTATGTCTCGGGCAGTGTGTCTCGGGCAGTATGTCTCGGGCAGCGTGTCTCGGGCAGCGTGCCTCGGGCAGAGTGTCTCGGCCAGTGTGTCTTGAGCAGCCTGTCTCGGGCAGTGTGTCTTGGCCAGTATGTCTCGGCCAGTGTGTCTCAGGCAGTGTGTCTCGGGCAGTGTGCCTCGGGCAGTTTGTATCGGGCAGCGTGTCTTGAGCAGTGTGTCTTGGGTCCTCGGGCAGCGTGTCTCGGGCAGTGTGTCTCGGGCAGCGTGTCTCGGGCAGTGTGTCGCGGGCTGTGCGTCTCGGGCAGAGCGTCTCAGGCAGTGTGTCTCGGGCAGTGTGGCTCGGGCGGTGTGTCGCGGGCGGTGTGTCTCGGTCAGTGTGTCTCGGGCAGTGTGTCTCGGTCAGTGTGTCTTGAGCAGTGTGTCTTGGGTCCACGGGCAGCGTGTCTCGAGCAGTGTGTCTCGGGCAGTGTGTCTCGGGCAGAGTGTCTCGGGCAGTGTGTCTTGAGCAGCGTGTCTCGGTCAGAGTATCTCGGGCAGTGTGTCTCGAGCAGTGTCTCTCGGGCGGTGAGTCTCGAGCAGTGTGTCTCGGACAGTGTGTCTCGGGCAGCGTGTCTCGGGCAGCGTGCCTCGGGCAGAGTGTCTCGGCCAGTGTGTCTTGAGCAGCCTGTCTCGGGCAGTGTGTCTTGGCCAGTATGTCTCGGCCAGTGTGTCTCAGGCAGTGTGTCTCGGGCAGTGTGCCTCGGGCAGTTTGTCTCGGGCAGCGTGTCTTGAGCAGTGTGTCTTGGGTCCTCGGGCAGCGTGTCTCGGGCAGTGTGTCTCGGGCAGCGTGTCTCGGGCAGTGTGTCGCGGGCTGTGCGTCTCGGGCAGAGCGTCTCAGGCAGTGTGTCTCGGGCAGTGTGGCTCGGGCGGTGTGTCGCGGGCGGTGTGTCTCGGTCAGTGTGTCTCGGGCAGTGTGTCTCGGTCAGTGTGTCTCGGGCAGCGTGTCTCGGGCAGTGTGTCTCGGTCAGTGTGTCTCGGGCAGTGTGTCTCGGGCAATGTGTCTCGGTCAGTGTGTCTCGGGCAGCGTGTCTCGGTCAGTGTGTCTCGGGCAGCGTGTCTCGGTCAGTGTGTCTCGGGCAGCGTGTCTCGGGCAGTGTGTCTCGGGCAGTGTGTCGCGGGCGGTGTGTCTCGGGCAGTGTGTCTCGGGCAGTATATCATGGGCTTTGTATCTCGGGCAGTGTGTCTCGGGCAGTGTGTCTCGGACAGTGTGTCTCGGGCAGTATATCATGGGCATTGTGTCTCGGGCAGTGTGTCTCGGGCAGTGTGTCTCAGGCAGAGTGTCTCGGGCAGTGTGTCTCAGGGAGTGTGTCTCGGGCAGTGTGGCTCGGGCATTGTGTCTCGGGCAGTGTGTCTCGGGCAGCGTGTCTCGGGCAGTATGTCTCGGGCAGTGTGTCTCGGGCAGTATGTCTCGGGCAGCGTGTCTCGGGCAGCGTGCCTCGGGCAGAGTGTCTCGGCCAGTGTGTCTTGAGCAGCCTGTCTCGGGCAGTGTGTCTTGGCCAGTATGTCTCGGCCAGTGTGTCTCAGGCAGTGTGTCTCGGGCAGTGTGCCTCGGGCAGTTTGTATCGGGCAGCGTGTCTTGAGCAGTGTGTCTTGGGTCCTCGGGCAGCGTGTCTCGGGCAGTGTGTCTCGGGCAGCGTGTCTCGGGCAGTGTGTCTCGGGCAGCGTGTCTCGGGCAGTGTGTCGCGGGCTGTGCGTCTCGGGCAGAGCGTCTCAGGCAGTGTGTCTCGGGCAGTGTGGCTCGGGCGGTGTGTCGCGGGCGGTGTGTCTCAGTCAGTGTGTCTCGGGCAGTGTGTCTCGGTCAGTGTGTCTCGGGCAGCGTGTCTCGGGCAGTGTGTCTCGGTCAGTGTGTCTCGGGCAGTGTGTCTCGGGCAATGTGTCTCGGTCGGTGTGTCTCGGGCAGCGTGTCTCGGTCAGTGTGTCTCGGGCAGCGTGTCTCGGTCAGTGTGTCTCGGGCAGCGTGTCTCGGGCAGTGTGTCTCGGGCAGTGTGTCGCGGGCGGTGTGTCTCGGGCAGTGTGTCTCGGGCAGTATATCATGGGCTTTGTGTCTCGGGCAGTGTGTCTCGGGCAGTGTGTCTCGGACAGTGTGTCTCGGGCAGTATATCATGGGCATTGTGTCTCGGGCAGTGTGTCTCGGGCAGTGTGTCTCAGGGAGTGTGTCTCGGGCAGTGTGGCTCGGGCATTGTGTCTCGGGCAGTGTGTCTCGGGCAGCGTGTCTCGGGCAGTATGTCTCGGGCAGTGTGTCTCGGGCAGCATGTCTCGGGCAGCGTGTTCCGGGCAGTGTGTCTCGGGCGGTGTGTCTCGGGCGGTGTGTCTCGGGCGGTGTGTCTCGGGCAGCGTGTCTCTGGCAGCGTGTCTCGGGCAGTATATCATGGGCTTTGTGTCTCGGGCAGCACATCGCGGGCAGAGAGTCTCGGGCAGTGTGTCTCAGGCGGTGTTTCTCAGGCGGTGTGTCTCGGGCTCTCGAGCAGCGTGTCTCGGGCAGTATGTCTCGGGCAGCAAATCTCGGGCAGCAAGTCTCGGGCAGTGTGTCTCGGGCAGCGAGTCTCGGGTAGTGTGTCTCGGGCAGTATCTTTCAGGCAGCCTGTCTCGGGCAGTGTGTCTCGGGCAGTGTATCTCGGGCAGCCTGTCTCGGGCAGTGTGTCTCGGGCAGTGTATCTCGGGCAGTGTATCTTGGGCAGTGTGTCTCGGGCAGCGTGTCTCGGGCAGTGTGTCTCGGGCAGTGTGTCTCGGGCGGTGTGTCTCGGGCGGTGTGTCTCGCGCAGCGTGTCTCGGGCAGCGTGTCTCGAGCTCTCGGGCAGTGTATCTCGGGCGGTGTGTCTCGGGCAGCTTGTCCCGGGCAGCGTGTCTTGGGCAGTGTATCTCGGGCGGTGTGTCTCGGGCAGCTTGTCCCGGGCAGCGTGTCTTGGGCAGTGTGTCTCGGGCAGTGTGTCTCGGGCGGTGTGTCTCGGTCAGTGTGTCTCGGGCAGTGTGTCTCGGTCAGTGTGTCTCGGGCAGCGTGTCTCGGGCAGTGTGTCTCGGTCAGTGTGTCTCGGGCAGTGTGTCTCGGGCAATGTGTCTCGGTCAGTGTGTCTCGGGCAGCGTGTCTCGGTCAGTGTGTCTCGGGCAGCGTGTCTCGGTCAGTGTGTCTCGGGCAGCGTGTCTCGGGCAGTGTGTCTCGGGCAGTGTGTCGCGGGCGGTGTGTCTCGGGCAGTGTGTCTCGGGCAGTATATCATGGGCTTTGTGTCTCGGGCAGTGTGTCTCGGGCAGTGTGTCTCAGGGAGTGTGTCTCGGGCAGTGTGGCTCGGGCATTGTGTCTCGGGCAGTGTGTCTCGGGCAGCGTGTCTCGGGCAGTATGTCTCGGGCAGTGTGTCTCGGGCAGTATGTCTCGGGCAGCGTGTTCCGGGCAGTGTGTCTCGGGCGGTGTGTCTCGGGCGGTGTGTCTCGGGCAGCGTGTCTCGGGCAGCGTGTCTCGGGCAGTATATCATGGGCTTTGTGTCTCGGGCAGCACATCGCGGGCAGAGAGTCTCGGGTAGTGTGTCTCGGGCAGTATCTTTCAGGCAGCCTGTCTCGGGCAGTGTATCTCGGGCAGTGTATCTCGGGCAGTGTATCTTGGGCAGTGTGTCTCGGGCAGCGTGTCTCGGGCAGTGTGTCTCAGGCAGCGTTTCTCAGGCGGTGTGTCTTGGGCTCTCGGGCAGTGTGTCTCGGGCAGTGTGTCTCGGGCAGCTTGCCTTGGGTAGTGTGTCTCGTGCAGCGTCTTTCAGGCAGCCTGTCTCGGGCAGTGTGTCTCGGGCAGTGTGTCTCGGGCAGAGTGTCTCGGGCAGTGTGTCTCGGGCAGTGTGTCTCGGGCAGAATGTCTCGGGCAGTGTGTCTCAGGCGACGTTTCTCAGGCGGTGTGTCTCGGGATCTCGGGCAGCGAGTCTCGGGTAGTGTGCCTCGGGTGGTGTGTCTCGGACAGCGTGTCTCGGGTAGTGTGCCTCGGTGCAGTGTGTCTCGGGCAGTGTGACTCGGGTCCTTGGCCAGCGTGTCTCGGGCAGTGTGTCTCGGGCAGTATGTCTCGGGCAGCGTGTTCCGGGCAGTGTGTCTCGGGCGGTGTGTCTCGGGCGGTGTGTCTCGGGCAGCGTGTCTCGGGCAGCGTGTCTCGGGCTCTCGGGCAGTGTATCTCGGGCGGTGTGTCTCGGGCAGCTTGTCCCGGGCAGCGTGTCTTGGGCAGTGTATCTCGGGCGGTGTGTCTCGGGCAGCTTGTCCCGGGCAGCGTGTCTTGGGCAGTGTGTCTCGGGCAGTGTGTCTCGGGCAGTGTGTCTCGGGCAGTGTGTCTCGGGCGGTGTGTCTCGGGCAGCTTGTCCCGGGCAGCGTGTCTTCGGCGGTGTGTCTCGGGCAGTGTGTCTCGGGCAGTGTATCTCGGGCAGTGTGTCTCGGGCAGCGTGTCTCGGGCAGTGTGTCTCGGCCAGTGTGTCTCGGTCAGAGTATCTCGGTCAGTGTATCTCGGGCGGTGTGTCTCAGTGTGTCTCGGGCGGTGTGTCTCAGGCATTGTGTCTCAGGCAGTGTGTCTCGGGCAGTGTGTCTCGGGCAGTGTGTCTCAGTGTGTCTCGGGCGGTTTGTCTCGGGCAGTGTATCTCGGGCGGTGTGTCTCGGGCAGCGTGTCTCGGGCCCTCGGGCAGTGTGTCTCGGGCAGTGTGTCTCGGGCAGCGTGTCTTGGGCAGTGTGTCTTGGATCCTCGGGCAGTGTGTCTCGGGTAGCGTGTATCGGGCAGTGTGTCTCGGGCAGCGTGTCTTGAGCAGTGTGTCTTGGGTCCTCGGGCAGAGTGTCTCGGGCAGTGTGTCTCGGGCAGTGTGTCTCGGGCATTGTGTCTTGGGCAGTGTGTCTCTGGCGGTGTGTCTCAGTGTGTCTCGGGCAGTGTGTCTCGGCCAGTGTGTCTCGGGCAGTGTGTCTCGGGCAGCGTGTCTCGGGCAGCGTGTCTCGGGCAGCGTGTCCTGGGCAGTGTATCTCGGGCAATGTGTCTCGGGCAGCGTGTCTCGGGCCCTCGGGCAATGTGTCGCGCGACGCGTGTCTCGGGCCTCGGGCAGTGTGTCTCGGGCAGCGTGTGTCGAGCAGTGTATCTTGCGTCCTCGGGCAGTGTGTATCGGGCAGTGTGTCTCGGGCAGCGTGTCTCGGGCAGCGTGTCCTGGGCAGTGTATCTCGGGCAACGTGTCTCGGGCACTGTGTCTCGGGCAGAGTGTCTCGGGCAGTGTGTCTCGAGGTGTGTATTGGGCCCTCGGGCAGCGTGTCTCTGGCAGTGTGTCTCGGGCAGCGTGTCTCGGGCAGCGTGTCTCTGGCAGTGTGTCAAGGGCAGCATGTCTCGGGCAGCGTGTCTCGGTCCGTGTGTCTCGGGCAGTGTGTCTCGAGCAGCGTGTCTCGGGCAGTGTGTCTCGAGCAGCGTGTCTCGGGCAGCGTGTCTCGGGCAGCGTGTCTCGAGCAATGTGTCTCGAGAAGTGTGTCTCGGGCAGCGTGTCTCGGCCAGTGTGTCTCGGCCAGTGTGTCTTGGCCAGTGTGTCTCGAGCAGCCTGTCTCGGACAGCGTGTCTCGGCCAGTGTGTCTCGGGCAGCGTGTCTCGGACAATGTGTCTCGGCCAGTGTGTCTCGAGCAGCGTGTCTCGGGCAACGTGTCTCGAGCAGCGTGTCTCGAGCAGCGTGTCTCGAGCAGCGTGTCTCGGGCAGTGTGTCTCGGGCAGTGTGTCTCGAGCTGTGTGTCTCGGGTTCTCGGGCAGTGTGTCAAGGGCAGCATGTCTCGGGCAGTGTGTCTCGGTCCGTGAGTCTCGGGCTGCGTGTCTCGGGCAGTGTGTCTCGGGAAGTGAGTCTCGGGCGGTGTGTCACGGGCAGTCTGTCTCGGGCAGAGTGTCTTGGGCAGCGTGTCTCGGGCCCTCGGGCAGTGTGTCTCGGGACGCGTGTCTCGGGCCCTCGGGCAGTGTGTCTCGGGCGGTGTGTCTCGGGCAGCGTGTCCTGGGCAGTGTATCTCGGGCAACGTGTCTCGGGCACTGTGTCTCGGGCAGAGTGTCTCGGGCAGTGTGTCTCGGCCAATGTGTCTCGGGCAGTGTGTCTCGGCCAGTGTGTCTCGGCCAGTGTGTCTCGAGCAGCGTGTCTTGAGCAGTGTGTCTTGGGTCCTCGGGCAGCGTGTCTCAGGCAGTGTCTCTCGGGCAGCGTGGCTCGGGCAGTGCGTCTCCGGCAGTGTCGCTCGGGCAGTGTGGCTCGGGCAGTGTGTCTCGGGCAGAGCGTCTCAGGCAGAGTGTCTCGGGCAGCGTGTCTTGGGCAGCCTGTCTCGGCCAGTGTGTCTCGGCCAGTGTGTCTCGGGCTGAGTGTCTCGGGCAGCCTGTCTCTGCTTGTGTGTCTCGGGCAGTGGGTCTCAGGCAGTGTGTCTCGGGCTGAGTGTCTCGGGCAGTGTGTCTCGGGAAGTGAGACTCGGGCAGTGTGTCACGGGCAGTGTGTCTCGGGCAGAGTGTCTTGGGCAGCGTGTCTCGGGCCTTCGGGCAGTGTATCTCGGGCACTCGGGCAGTGTGTCTCGGGCAGTGTGTCTCGAGCAGTGTGTCTCGAGGTGTGTATCGGGCCCTCGGGCAGCGTGTCTCTGGCAGTGTGTCTCGGGCAGCGTGTCTCGGGCAGCGTGTCTCTGGCAGTGTGTCAAGGGCAGCATGTCTCGGGCAGCGTGTCTCGGTCCGTGTGTCTCGGGCAGTGTGTCTCGAGCAGCGTGTCTCGGGCAGTGTGTCTCGAGCAGCGTGTCTCAGGCAGCGTGTCTCGGCCAGTGTGTCTCGAGCAGAGCGTCTCGGGCAGTGTGTCAAGGGCAGCATGTCTCGGGCAGCGTGTCTCGGGCAGCGTGTCTCGGGCAGCGTGTCTCGAGCAATGTGTCTCGGCCAGTGTGTCTCGGGCAGCGTGTCTCGGCCAGTGTGTCTCGGCCAGTGTGTCTCGGCCAGTGTGTCTCGAGCAGCCTGTCTCGGACAGCGTGTCTCGGCCAGTGTGTCTCGGCCAGCGTGTCTCGGGCAGCGTGTCTCGGACAGTGTGTCTCGGCCAGTGTGTCTCGAGCAGCGTGTCTCGGGCAACGTGTCTCGAGCAGCGTGTCTCGAGCAGCGTGTCTCGGGCAGTGTGTCTCGGGCAGTGTGTCTCGAGCTGTGTGTCTCGGGTTCTCGGGCAGTGTGTCAAGGGCAGCATGTCTCGGGCAGTGTGTCTCGGTCCGTGTGTCTCGGGCTGCGTGTCTCGGGCAGTGTGTCTCGGGAAGTGAGTCTCGGGCGGTGTGTCACGGGCAGTCTGTCTCGGGCAGAGTGTCTTGGGCAGCGTGTCTCGGGCCCTCGGGCAGTGTGTCTCGGGACGCGTGTCTCGGGCCCTCGGGCAGTGTGTCTCGGGCGGTGTGTCTCGGGCGGTGTGTCTCAGTGTGTCTCGGGCGGTGTGTCTCGGGCGGTGTGTCTCGGGCGGTGTGTCTCGGCCGGTGTGTCTCGGGCGGTGTGTCTCGGGCGGTGTGTCTCAGTGTGTCTCGGGCGGTGTGTCTCGGGCGGTGTGTCTCAGTGTGTCTCGGGCGGTGTGTCTCGGGCGGTGTGTCTCGGGCGGTGTGTCTCGGCCAGTGTGTCTCGAGCAGCGTGTCTTGGGCAGCGAGTCTCCGTCAGCGTTTCTCGGGCAGCGTGTCTTGAGCAGTGTGTCTTGGGTCCTCGGGCAGCGTGTCTCAGGCAGTGTCTCTCGGGCAGCGTGTCTTGAGCAGTGTGTCTTGGGTCCTCGGGAGCGTGTCTCAGGCAGTGTGTCTCGGGCAGCGTGTCTTGAGCAGTGTGTCTTGGGTCCTCGGGCAGCGTGTATCGGGCAGTGTGTCTCGTTAGCGTGTCTCGAGCAGTGTGTCTCGGGCAGCGTGTCTCGGGCAGTGTGTCTCGGGCAGTGTGTCTCAGGCAGAGTGTCTCGGGCAGAGTGTCTTGGGCAATGTGTCTCGGGCAGTGTGTCTTGAGCAGCGTGTCTCGGTCAGAGTATCTCGGGCAGTGTGTCTCGAGCAGTGTCTCTCGGGCGGTGAGTCTCGGGCAGTGTGTCTCGGGCAGAGTGTCTTGGGCAGCGTGTCTCGGGCCTTCGGGCAGTGTATCTCGGGCACTCGGGCAGTGTGTCTCGGGCAGTGTGTCTCGAGCAGTGTGTCTCGAGGTGTGTATCGGGCCCTCGGGCAGCGTGTCTCTGGCAGTGTGTCTCGGGCAGCGTGTCTCGGGCAGCGTGTCTCTGGCAGTGTGTCAAGGGCAGCATGTCTCGGGCAGCGTGTCTCGGTCCGTGTGTCTCGGGCAGTGTGTCTCGAGCAGCGTGTCTCGGGCAGTGTGTCTCGAGCAGCGTGTCTCAGGCAGCGTGTCTCGGCCAGTGTGTCTCGAGCAGAGCGTCTCGGGCAGTGTGTCAAGGGCAGCATGTCTCGGGCAGCGTGTCTCGGGCAGCGTGTCTCGGGCAGCGTGTCTCGAGCAATGTGTCTCGGCCAGTGTGTCTCGGGCAGCGTGTCTCGGCCAGTGTGTCTCGGCCAGTGTGTCTCGGCCAGTGTGTCTCGAGCAGCCTGTCTCGGACAGCGTGTCTCGGCCAGTGTGTCTCGGCCAGCGTGTCTCGGGCAGCGTGTCTCGGACAGTGTGTCTCGGCCAGTGTGTCTCGAGCAGCGTGTCTCGGGCAACGTGTCTCGAGCAGCGTGTCTCGAGCAGCGTGTCTCGGGCAGTGTGTCTCGGGCAGTGTGTCTCGAGCTGTGTGTCTCGGGTTCTCGGGCAGTGTGTCAAGGGCAGCATGTCTCGGGCAGTGTGTCTCGGTCCGTGTGTCTCGGGCTGCGTGTCTCGGGCAGTGTGTCTCGGGAAGTGAGTCTCGGGCGGTGTGTCACGGGCAGTCTGTCTCGGGCAGAGTGTCTTGGGCAGCGTGTCTCGGGCCCTCGGGCAGTGTGTCTCGGGACGCGTGTCTCGGGCCCTCGGGCAGTGTGTCTCGGGCGGTGTGTCTCGGGCGGTGTGTCTCAGTGTGTCTCGGGCGGTGTGTCTCGGGCGGTGTGTCTCGGGCGGTGTGTCTCGGCCGGTGTGTCTCGGGCGGTGTGTCTCGGGCGGTGTGTCTCAGTGTGTCTCGGGCGGTGTGTCTCGGGCGGTGTGTCTCAGTGTGTCTCGGGCGGTGTGTCTCGGGCGGTGTGTCTCGGGCGGTGTGTCTCGGCCAGTGTGTCTCGAGCAGCGTGTCTTGGGCAGCGAGTCTCCGTCAGCGTTTCTCGGGCAGCGTGTCTTGAGCAGTGTGTCTTGGGTCCTCGGGCAGCGTGTCTCAGGCAGTGTCTCTCGGGCAGCGTGTCTTGAGCAGTGTGTCTTGGGTCCTCGGGAGCGTGTCTCAGGCAGTGTGTCTCGGGCAGCGTGTCTTGAGCAGTGTGTCTTGGGTCCTCGGGCAGCGTGTATCGGGCAGTGTGTCTCGTTAGCGTGTCTCGAGCAGTGTGTCTCGGGCAGCGTGTCTCGGGCAGTGTGTCTCGGGCAGTGTGTCTCAGGCAGAGTGTCTCGGGCAGAGTGTCTTGGGCAATGTGTCTCGGGCAGTGTGTCTTGAGCAGCGTGTCTCGGTCAGAGTATCTCGGGCAGTGTGTCTCGAGCAGTGTCTCTCGGGCGGTGAGTCTCGGGCAGTGTGTCTCGGACAGTGTGTCTCGGGCAGCGTGTCTCGGGCAGCGTGCCTCGGGCAGAGTGTCTCGGCCAGTGTGTCTTGAGCAGCCTGTCTCGGGCAGTGTGTCTTGGCCAGTATGTCTCGGCCAGTGTGTCTCAGGCAGTGTGTCTCGGGCAGTGTGCCTCGGGCAGTTTGTCTCGGGCAGCGTGTCTTGAGCAGTGTGTCTTGGTTCCTCGGGCAGCGTGTCTCGGGCAGTGTGTCTCGGGCAGCGTGTCTCGGGCAGTGTGTCGCGGGCTGTGCGTCTCGGGCAGAGCGTCTCAGGCAGTGTGTCTCGGGCAGTGTGGCTCGGGCAGTGTGTCGCGGGCGGTGTGTCTCGGTCAGTGTGTCTCGGGCAGCGTGTCTCGGTCAGTGTGTCTCGGGCAGCGTGTCTCGGGCAGTGTGTCTCGGTCAGTGTGTCTCGGGCAGTGTGTCTCGGGCAGTGTGTCTCGGGCAGCGTGTCTCGGTCAGTGTGTCTCGGGCAGCGTGTCTCGGTCAGTGTGTCTCGGGCAGCGTGTCTCGGGCAGTGTGTCTCGGGCAGTGTGTCGCGGGCTGTGTGTCTCGGGCGGTGTGTCTCGGGCAGTATATCATGGGCTTTGTGTCTCGGGCAGTGTGTCTCGGGCAGTGTGTCTCGGACAGTGTGTCTCGGGCAGTATATCATGGGCATTGTGTCTCGGTCAGTGTGTCTCGGGCAGCGTGTCTCGGGCAGTGTGTCTCGGGCAGTGTGTCGCGGGCGGTGTGTCTCGGGTAGTGTGTCTCGGGCAGTATATCATGGGCTTTGTGTCTCGGGCAGTGTGTCTCGGGCAGTGTGTCTCAGGGAGTGTGTCTCGGGCAGTGTGGCTCGGGCATTGTGTCTCGGGCAGTGTGTCTCGGGCAGCGTGTCTCGGGCAGTATGTCTCGGGCAGTGTGTCTCGGGCAGTATGTCTCGGGCAGCGTGTTCCGGGCAGTGTGTCTCGGGCGGTGTGTCTCGGGCGGTGTGTCTCGGGCAGCGTGTCTTGAGCAGTGAGTCTTGGGTCCTCGGGCAGCGTGTCTCGGGCAGTGTGTCTCGGGCAGCGTGTCTCGGGCAGTGTGTCTCGGCCAGTGTGTCTCGGTCAGAGTATCTCGGGCAGTGTATCTCGGGCGGTGTGTCTCAGTGTGTCTCTGGCGGTGTGTCTCGGGCGGTGTGTCTCAGGCATTGTGTCTCAGGCAGTGTGTCTCGGGCAGTGTGTCTCGGGCAGTGTGTCTCGGGCAGTGTGTCTCAGAGTGTCTCGGGCGGTGTGTCTCGGGCAATGTATCTCGGGCGGTGTGTCTCGGGCAGCATGTCTCGGGCCCTCGGGCAGTGTGTCTCGGGCAGTGTGTCTCGGGCAGCGTGTCTTGAGCAGTGCGTCTTGGATCCTCGGGCAGCGTGTCTCGGGCAGTGTGTCTCGGGCAGCGTGTATCGGGCAGTGTGTCTCGTTAGCGTGTCTCGAGCAGTGTGTCTCGGGCAGCGTGTCTCGGGCAGTGTGTCTCGGGCAGTGTGTCTCGGGCAGAGTGTCTCGGGCAGAGTGTCTTGGGCAATGTGTCTCGGGCAGTGTGTCTTGAGCAGCGTGTCTCGGTCAGAGTATCTCGGGCAGTGTGTCTCGAGCAGTGTCTCTCGGGCGGTGAGTCTCGGGCAGTGTGTCTCGGACAGTGTGTCTCGGGCAGCGTGTCTCGGGCAGCGTGCCTCGGGCAGAGTGTCTCGGCCAGTGTGTCTTGAGCAGCCTGTCTCGGGCAGTGTGTCTTGGCCAGTATGTCTCGGCCAGTGTGTCTCAGGCAGTGTGTCTCGGGCAGTGTGCCTCGGGCAGTTTGTCTCGGGCAGCGTGTCTTGAGCAGTGTGTCTTGGTTCCTCGGGCAGCGTGTCTCGGGCAGTGTGTCTCGGGCAGCGTGTCTCGGGCAGCGTGTCGCGGGCTGTGCGTCTCGGGCAGAGCGTCTCAGGCAGTGTGTCTCGAGCAGTGTGGCTCGGGCAGTGTGTCGCGGGCGGTGTGTCTCGGTCAGTGTGTCTCGGGCAGCGTGTCTCGGTCAGTGTGTCTCGGGCAGCGTGTCTCGGTCAGTGTGTCTCGGGCAGCGTGTCTCGGGCAGTGTGTCTCGGGCAGCGTGTCTCGGTCAGTGTGTCTCGGGCAGCGTGTCTCGGTCAGTGTGTCTCGGGCAGCGTGTCTCGGTCAGTGTGTCTCGGGCAGCGTGTCTCGGGCAGTGTGTCTCGGGCAGTGTGTCGCGGGCGGTGTGTCTCGGGCGGTGTGTCTCGGGCAGTATATCATGGGCTTTGTGTCTCGGGCAGTGTGTCTCGGGCAGTGTGTCTCGGACAGTGTGTCTCGGGCAGTATATCATGGGCATTGTGTCTCGGTCAGTGTGTCTCGGGCAGCGTGTCTCGGGCAGTGTGTCTCGGGCAGTGTGTCGCGGGCGGTGTGTCTCGGGCAGTGTGTCTCGGGCAGTATATCATGGGCTTTGTGTCTCGGGCAGTGTGTCTCGGGCAGTGTGTCTCAGGGAGTGTGTCTCGGGCAGTGTGGCTCGGGCATTGTGTCTCGGGCAGTGTGTCTCGGGCAGCGTGTCTCGGGCAGTATGTCTCGGGCAGTGTGTCTCGGGCAGTATGTCTCGGGCAGCGTGTTCCGGGCAGTGTGTCTCGGGCGGTGTGTCTCGGGCGGTGTGTCTCGGGCAGCGTGTCTCGGGCAGCGTGTCTCGGGCAGTATATCATGGGCTTTGTGTCTCGGGCAGCACATCGCGGGCAGAGAGTCTCGGGCAGTGTGTCTCAGGCGGTGTTTCTCAGGAGGTGTGTCTCGGGCTCTCGAGCAGCGTGTCTCGGGCAGTATGTCTCGGGCAGCAAATCTCGGGCAGCAAGTCTCGGGCAGTGTGTCTCGGGCAGCGAGTCTCGGGTAGTGTGTCTCGGGCAGTATCTTTCAGGCAGCCTGTCTCGGGCAGTGTGTCTCGGGCAGTGTATCTCGGGCAGCCTGTCTCGGGCAGTGTGTCTCGGGCAGTGTATCTCGGGCAGTGTATCTTGGGCAGTGTGTCTCGGGCAGCGTGTCTCGGGCAGTGTGTCTCAGGCAGCGTTTCTCAGGCGGTGTGTCTTGGGCTCTCGGGCAGCGTGTCTCGGGCAGTGTGTCTCGGGCAGCGTGCCTTGGGTAGTGTGTCTCGTGCAGCGTCTTTCAGGCAGCCTGTCTCGGGCAGTGTGTCTCGGGCAGTGTGTCTCGGGCAGAGTGTCTCGGGCAGAGTGTCTCGGGCAGTGTGTCTCGGGCAGAATGTCTCGGGCAGTGTGTCTCAGGCGACGTTTCTCAGGCGGTGTGTCTCGGGATCTCGGGCAGCGAGTCTCGGGTAGTGTGCCTCGGGTGGTGTGTCTCGGGCAGCGTGTCTCGGGTAGTGTGCCTCGGTGCAGTGTGTCTCGGGCAGTGTGACTCGGGTCCTTGGCCAGCGTGTCTCGGGCAGTGTGTCTCGGGCAGTATGTCTCGGGCAGCGTGTTCCGGGCAGTGTGTCTCGGGCGGTGTGTCTCGGGCGGTGTGTCTCGGGCAGCGTGTCTCGGGCAGCGTGTCTCGGGCTCTCGGGCAGTGTATCTCGGGCGGTGTGTCTCGGGCAGCTTGTCCCGGGCAGCGTGTCCTGGGCAGTGTATCTCGGGCAACGTGTCTCGGGCAGCGTGTCTCGGGCCCTCGGGCAGTATGTCTCAGGACGCGTGTCTCGGGCCCTCGGGCAGCGTGTCTCGGGCAGTGTGTCTCGGGCAGCGTGTCTCGAGCAGTGTATCTTGGGTCCTCGGGCAGTGTGTCTCGGGCAGCGTGTCTCGGGCAGCATGTCTCGGGCAGCGTGTCCTGGGCAGTGTATCTTGGGCAACGTGTCTCGGGCAGCGTGTCTCGGGCAGAGTGTCTCGGCCAGTGCGTCTCGGGCAGTGTGTCTCCGCCAGTGTGTCACGGGCAGTGTGTCTCGGGCAGAGTGTCTTGGGCAGCGTGTCTCGGGCCCTTGGGCAGTGTGTCTCGGTCGCGTGTCTCGGGCCGTCGGGCAGTGTGTCTCGGGCGGTGTGTCTCGGGCGGTGTGTCTCGGGCGGTGTGTCTCGCAGTGTGTCTCGGGCGGTGTGTCTCGGGCGGTGTGTCTCAGGCGGTGTGTCTCAGTGTGTCTCGGGCGGTGTGTCTCGGGCGGTGTGTCTCAGGCATTGTGTCTCAGGCAGTGTGTCTCGGGCAGTGTGTCTCGGGCAGTGTGTCTCAGTGTGTCTCGGGCGGTGTGTCTCGGGCAGTGTATCTCGGGCGGTGTGTCTCGGGCAGCGTGTCTCGGGCCCTCGGGCAGTGTGTCTCGGGCAGTGTGTCTCGGGCAGCGTGTCTTGAGCAGTGCGTCTTGGATCCTCGGGCAGCGTGTCTCGGGCAGTGTGTCTCGGGCAGTGTGTCTTGGGCAGTGTGTCTCGGGCAGTGTGTCTTGAGCAGCGTGTCTCGGTCAGAGTATCTCGGGCAGTGGGTCTCGGGTCCTCGAGCAGTGTCTCTCGGGCGGTGAGTTTCGGGCTGTGTGTCTCGGACAGTGTGTCTCGGGCAGCGTGTCTCGGGCAGCGTGCCTCGCGCTGCGTGTCTCGGGCAGCGTGTCGCGGGCGGTGCGTCTCGGGCAGTGTGTCTCGGACAGTGTGTCTCGGGCAGCGTGTCTCGGGCAGTGTGTCTCGGACAGTGTGTCTCGGGCAGAGTGTCTCGGACAGTGTGTCTCGGGCAGTGTGTCTCGGACAGTGTGTCTCGGGCAGTGTGTCTCGGACAGTGTGTCTCGGGCAGCGTGTCTCGGGCAGTGTGTTTCGGGAAGTGAATCTCGGGCGGTGTGTCACGGGCAGTGTGTCTCGGGCGGTGTATCTCGGTCGGTGTGTCTCGAGCAGTGTGTCTCTGGCAGTGTGTCTCGCGCTGCGTGTCTCGGGCAGAGTGTCTCGGCCAGTGCGTCTCGGGCAGTGTGTCTCGGGCAGTGTGTCTCGGGCAGAGTGTCTCGGGAAGCGTGTCTCGGGCCCTCAGGCAGTGTGTGTCGGGACGCGTGTCTCGGGCCCTCGGGCAGTGTGTGTCGGGACGCGTGTCTCGGGCCCTCGGGCAGTGTATCTTGGGTCCTCGGGCAGTGTGTCTCGGGCAGCGTGTCTCGGGCAGCGTGTCTCGGGCAGCGTGTCCTGGGCAGTGTATCTCGGGCAACGTGTCTCGGGCAGCGTGTCTCGGGCCCTCGGGCACTGTGTCTCAGGACGCGTGTCTCGGACCTCGGGCAGTGTGTCTCGGGCAGTGTGTCTCGGGCAGTGTGTCTCGGGCAGCGTGTCTCGAGCAGTGTATCTTGGGTCCTCGGGCAGTGTGTCTCGGGCAGCGTGTCTCGGGCAGCGTGTCTCGGGCAGAGTGTCTCGGGCAGTGTGTCTCGGGCAACGTGTCTCGGCCACTGTGTCTTGGGCAGTGTGTCTTGGCCAGTGTGTCTTGGCCAGTGTGTCTCAGGCAGTGTGTCTCGGGCAGTGTGCCTCGGGCAGTTTGTCTCGGGCAGCGTGTCTTGAGCAGTGTGTCTTGGGTCCTCGGGCAGCGTGTCTCGGGCAGTGTGTCTCGGGCAGCGTGTCTCGGGCAGTGTGTCTCGGCCAGTGTGTCTCGGTCAGAGTATCTCGGGCAGTGTATCTCGGGCGGTGTGTCTCAGTGTGTCTCGGGCGGTGTGTCTCGGGCGGTGTTTCTCAGGCATTGTGTCTCAGGCAGTGTGTCTCGGGCAGTGTGTCTCGGGCAGTGTGTCTCAGAGTGTCTCGGGCGGTGTGTCTCGGGCAGTGTATCTCGGGCGGTGTGTCTCGGGCAGCGTGTCTCGGGCCCTCGGGCAGTGTGTCTCGGGCAGTGTGTCTCGGGCAGCGTGTCTGGAGCAGTGCGTCTTGGATCCTCGGGCAGCGTGTCTCGGGCAGTGTGTCTCGGGCAGCGTGTATCGGGCAGTGTGTCTCGTTAGCGTGTCTTGAGCAGTGTGTCTTGGGTCCACGGGCAGCGTGTCTCGAGCAGTGTGTCTCGGGCAGTGTGTCTCGGGCAGAGTGTCTCGGGCAGAGTGTCTTGGGCAATGTGTCTCGGGCAGTGGGTCTTGAGCAGCGTGTCTCGGTCAGAGTATCTCGGGCAGTGTGTCTCGAGCAGTGTCTCTCGGGCGGTGAGTCTCGGGCAGTGTGTCTCGGACTGTGTGTCTCGGGCAGCGTGTCTCGGGCAGCGTGCCTCGGGCAGAGTGTCTCGGCCAGTGTGTCTTGAGCAGCCTGTCTCGGGCAGTGTGTCTTGGCCAGTATGTCTCGGCCAGTGTGTCTCAGGCAGTGTGTCTCGGGCAGTGTGCCTCGGGCAGTTTGTCTCGGGCAGCGTGTCTTGAACAGTGTGTCTTGGGTCCTCGGGCAGCGTGTCTCGGGCAGTGTGTCTCGGGCAGCGTGTCTCGGGCAGTGTGTCGCGGGCTGTGCGTCTCGGGCAGAGCGTCTCAGGCAGTGCGTCTCGGGCAGTGTGGCTCGGGCAGTGTGTCGCGGGCGGTGTGTCTCGGTCAGTGTGTCTCGGGCAGCGTGTCTCGGTCAGT
Source organism: Pristiophorus japonicus (assembly GCF_044704955.1). Taxonomy (NCBI): domain Eukaryota; kingdom Metazoa; phylum Chordata; class Chondrichthyes; family Pristiophoridae; genus Pristiophorus; species Pristiophorus japonicus. The sequence continues at coordinate 140,996,825 of NC_091982.1, read as the reverse complement.
GTGTCTCGGGCAGCGTGTCTCGGGCAGTGTGTCTCGGTCAGTGTGTCTCGGGCAGTGTGTCTCGGGCAGCGTGTCTCGGTCAGTGTGTCTCGGGCAGCGTGTCTCGGTCAGTGTGTCTCGGGCAGCGTGTCTCGGGCAGTGTGTCTCGGGCAGTGTGTCGCGGGCGGTGTGTCTCGGGCAGTGTATCTCGGGCAGTATATCATGGGCTTTGTGTCTCGGGCAGTGTGTCTCGGGCAGTGTGTCTCGGACAGTGTGTCTCGGGCAGTATATCATGGGCATTGTGTCTCGGTCAGTGTGTCTCGGGCAGTGTGTCTCAGGGAGTGTGTCTCAGGCAGTGTGGCTCGGGCATTGTGTCTCGGGCAGTGTGTCTCGGGCAGCGTGTCTCGGGCAGTATGTCTCGGGCAGTGTGTCTCGGGCAGTATGTCTCGGGCAGCGTGTTCCGGGCAGTGTGTCTCGGGCGGTGTGTCTCGGGCGGTGTGTCTCGGGCAGCGTGTCTTGGGCAGCGTGTCTCGGGCAGCGTGTCTCGGGCAGCGTGCCTCGGGCAGAGTGTCTCGGCCAGTGTGTCTTGAGCAGCCTGTCTCGGGCAGTGTGTCTTGGCCAGTATGTCTCGGCCAGTGTGTCTCAGGCAGTGTGTCTCGGGCAGTGTGCCTCGGGCAGTTTGTCTCGGGCAGCGTGTCTTGAGCAGTGTGTCTTGGGTCCTCGGGCAGCGTGTCTCGGGCAGTGTGTCTCGGGCAGCGTGTCTCGGGCAGTGTGTCGCGGGCTGTGCGTCTCGGGCAGAGCGTCTCAGGCAGTGTGTCTCGGGCAGTGTGGCTCGGGCGGTGTGTCGCGGGCGGTGTGTCTCGGTCAGTGTGTCTCGGGCAGTGTGTCTCGGTCAGTGTGTCTCGGGCAGCGTGTCTCGGGCAGTGTGTCTCGGTCAGTGTGTCTCGGGCAGTGTGTCTCGGGCAATGTGTCTCGGTCAGTGTGTCTCGGGCAGCGTGTCTCGGTCAGTGTGTCTCGGGCAGCGTGTCTCGGTCAGTGTGTCTCGGGCAGCGTGTCTCGGGCAGTGTGTCTCGGGCAGTGTGTCGCGGGCGGTGTGTCTCGGGCAGTGTGTCTCGGGCAGTATATCATGGGCTTTGTATCTCGGGCAGTGTGTCTCGGGCAGTGTGTCTCGGACAGTGTGTCTCGGGCAGTATATCATGGGCATTGTGTCTCGGGCAGTGTGTCTCGGGCAGTGTGTCTCAGGCAGAGTGTCTCGGGCAGTGTGTCTCAGGGAGTGTGTCTCGGGCAGTGTGGCTCGGGCATTGTGTCTCGGGCAGTGTGTCTCGGGCAGCGTGTCTCGGGCAGTATGTCTCGGGCAGTGTGTCTCGGGCAGTATGTCTCGGGCAGCGTGTCTCGGGCAGCGTGCCTCGGGCAGAGTGTCTCGGCCAGTGTGTCTTGAGCAGCCTGTCTCGGGCAGTGTGTCTTGGCCAGTATGTCTCGGCCAGTGTGTCTCAGGCAGTGTGTCTCGGGCAGTGTGCCTCGGGCAGTTTGTATCGGGCAGCGTGTCTTGAGCAGTGTGTCTTGGGTCCTCGGGCAGCGTGTCTCGGGCAGTGTGTCTCGGGCAGCGTGTCTCGGGCAGTGTGTCTCGGGCAGCGTGTCTCGGGCAGTGTGTCGCGGGCTGTGCGTCTCGGGCAGAGCGTCTCAGGCAGTGTGTCTCGGGCAGTGTGGCTCGGGCGGTGTGTCGCGGGCGGTGTGTCTCAGTCAGTGTGTCTCGGGCAGTGTGTCTCGGTCAGTGTGTCTCGGGCAGCGTGTCTCGGGCAGTGTGTCTCGGTCAGTGTGTCTCGGGCAGTGTGTCTCGGGCAATGTGTCTCGGTCGGTGTGTCTCGGGCAGCGTGTCTCGGTCAGTGTGTCTCGGGCAGCGTGTCTCGGTCAGTGTGTCTCGGGCAGCGTGTCTCGGGCAGTGTGTCTCGGGCAGTGTGTCGCGGGCGGTGTGTCTCGGGCAGTGTGTCTCGGGCAGTATATCATGGGCTTTGTGTCTCGGGCAGTGTGTCTCGGGCAGTGTGTCTCGGACAGTGTGTCTCGGGCAGTATATCATGGGCATTGTGTCTCGGGCAGTGTGTCTCGGGCAGTGTGTCTCAGGGAGTGTGTCTCGGGCAGTGTGGCTCGGGCATTGTGTCTCGGGCAGTGTGTCTCGGGCAGCGTGTCTCGGGCAGTATGTCTCGGGCAGTGTGTCTCGGGCAGCATGTCTCGGGCAGCGTGTTCCGGGCAGTGTGTCTCGGGCGGTGTGTCTCGGGCGGTGTGTCTCGGGCGGTGTGTCTCGGGCAGCGTGTCTCTGGCAGCGTGTCTCGGGCAGTATATCATGGGCTTTGTGTCTCGGGCAGCACATCGCGGGCAGAGAGTCTCGGGCAGTGTGTCTCAGGCGGTGTTTCTCAGGCGGTGTGTCTCGGGCTCTCGAGCAGCGTGTCTCGGGCAGTATGTCTCGGGCAGCAAATCTCGGGCAGCAAGTCTCGGGCAGTGTGTCTCGGGCAGCGAGTCTCGGGTAGTGTGTCTCGGGCAGTATCTTTCAGGCAGCCTGTCTCGGGCAGTGTGTCTCGGGCAGTGTATCTCGGGCAGCCTGTCTCGGGCAGTGTGTCTCGGGCAGTGTATCTCGGGCAGTGTATCTTGGGCAGTGTGTCTCGGGCAGCGTGTCTCGGGCAGTGTGTCTCGGGCAGTGTGTCTCGGGCGGTGTGTCTCGGGCGGTGTGTCTCGCGCAGCGTGTCTCGGGCAGCGTGTCTCGAGCTCTCGGGCAGTGTATCTCGGGCGGTGTGTCTCGGGCAGCTTGTCCCGGGCAGCGTGTCTTGGGCAGTGTATCTCGGGCGGTGTGTCTCGGGCAGCTTGTCCCGGGCAGCGTGTCTTGGGCAGTGTGTCTCGGGCAGTGTGTCTCGGGCGGTGTGTCTCGGTCAGTGTGTCTCGGGCAGTGTGTCTCGGTCAGTGTGTCTCGGGCAGCGTGTCTCGGGCAGTGTGTCTCGGTCAGTGTGTCTCGGGCAGTGTGTCTCGGGCAATGTGTCTCGGTCAGTGTGTCTCGGGCAGCGTGTCTCGGTCAGTGTGTCTCGGGCAGCGTGTCTCGGTCAGTGTGTCTCGGGCAGCGTGTCTCGGGCAGTGTGTCTCGGGCAGTGTGTCGCGGGCGGTGTGTCTCGGGCAGTGTGTCTCGGGCAGTATATCATGGGCTTTGTGTCTCGGGCAGTGTGTCTCGGGCAGTGTGTCTCAGGGAGTGTGTCTCGGGCAGTGTGGCTCGGGCATTGTGTCTCGGGCAGTGTGTCTCGGGCAGCGTGTCTCGGGCAGTATGTCTCGGGCAGTGTGTCTCGGGCAGTATGTCTCGGGCAGCGTGTTCCGGGCAGTGTGTCTCGGGCGGTGTGTCTCGGGCGGTGTGTCTCGGGCAGCGTGTCTCGGGCAGCGTGTCTCGGGCAGTATATCATGGGCTTTGTGTCTCGGGCAGCACATCGCGGGCAGAGAGTCTCGGGTAGTGTGTCTCGGGCAGTATCTTTCAGGCAGCCTGTCTCGGGCAGTGTATCTCGGGCAGTGTATCTCGGGCAGTGTATCTTGGGCAGTGTGTCTCGGGCAGCGTGTCTCGGGCAGTGTGTCTCAGGCAGCGTTTCTCAGGCGGTGTGTCTTGGGCTCTCGGGCAGTGTGTCTCGGGCAGTGTGTCTCGGGCAGCTTGCCTTGGGTAGTGTGTCTCGTGCAGCGTCTTTCAGGCAGCCTGTCTCGGGCAGTGTGTCTCGGGCAGTGTGTCTCGGGCAGAGTGTCTCGGGCAGTGTGTCTCGGGCAGTGTGTCTCGGGCAGAATGTCTCGGGCAGTGTGTCTCAGGCGACGTTTCTCAGGCGGTGTGTCTCGGGATCTCGGGCAGCGAGTCTCGGGTAGTGTGCCTCGGGTGGTGTGTCTCGGACAGCGTGTCTCGGGTAGTGTGCCTCGGTGCAGTGTGTCTCGGGCAGTGTGACTCGGGTCCTTGGCCAGCGTGTCTCGGGCAGTGTGTCTCGGGCAGTATGTCTCGGGCAGCGTGTTCCGGGCAGTGTGTCTCGGGCGGTGTGTCTCGGGCGGTGTGTCTCGGGCAGCGTGTCTCGGGCAGCGTGTCTCGGGCTCTCGGGCAGTGTATCTCGGGCGGTGTGTCTCGGGCAGCTTGTCCCGGGCAGCGTGTCTTGGGCAGTGTATCTCGGGCGGTGTGTCTCGGGCAGCTTGTCCCGGGCAGCGTGTCTTGGGCAGTGTGTCTCGGGCAGTGTGTCTCGGGCAGTGTGTCTCGGGCAGTGTGTCTCGGGCGGTGTGTCTCGGGCAGCTTGTCCCGGGCAGCGTGTCTTCGGCGGTGTGTCTCGGGCAGTGTGTCTCGGGCAGTGTATCTCGGGCAGTGTGTCTCGGGCAGCGTGTCTCGGGCAGTGTGTCTCGGCCAGTGTGTCTCGGTCAGAGTATCTCGGTCAGTGTATCTCGGGCGGTGTGTCTCAGTGTGTCTCGGGCGGTGTGTCTCAGGCATTGTGTCTCAGGCAGTGTGTCTCGGGCAGTGTGTCTCGGGCAGTGTGTCTCAGTGTGTCTCGGGCGGTTTGTCTCGGGCAGTGTATCTCGGGCGGTGTGTCTCGGGCAGCGTGTCTCGGGCCCTCGGGCAGTGTGTCTCGGGCAGTGTGTCTCGGGCAGCGTGTCTTGGGCAGTGTGTCTTGGATCCTCGGGCAGTGTGTCTCGGGTAGCGTGTATCGGGCAGTGTGTCTCGGGCAGCGTGTCTTGAGCAGTGTGTCTTGGGTCCTCGGGCAGAGTGTCTCGGGCAGTGTGTCTCGGGCAGTGTGTCTCGGGCATTGTGTCTTGGGCAGTGTGTCTCTGGCGGTGTGTCTCAGTGTGTCTCGGGCAGTGTGTCTCGGCCAGTGTGTCTCGGGCAGTGTGTCTCGGGCAGCGTGTCTCGGGCAGCGTGTCTCGGGCAGCGTGTCCTGGGCAGTGTATCTCGGGCAATGTGTCTCGGGCAGCGTGTCTCGGGCCCTCGGGCAATGTGTCGCGCGACGCGTGTCTCGGGCCTCGGGCAGTGTGTCTCGGGCAGCGTGTGTCGAGCAGTGTATCTTGCGTCCTCGGGCAGTGTGTATCGGGCAGTGTGTCTCGGGCAGCGTGTCTCGGGCAGCGTGTCCTGGGCAGTGTATCTCGGGCAACGTGTCTCGGGCACTGTGTCTCGGGCAGAGTGTCTCGGGCAGTGTGTCTCGAGGTGTGTATTGGGCCCTCGGGCAGCGTGTCTCTGGCAGTGTGTCTCGGGCAGCGTGTCTCGGGCAGCGTGTCTCTGGCAGTGTGTCAAGGGCAGCATGTCTCGGGCAGCGTGTCTCGGTCCGTGTGTCTCGGGCAGTGTGTCTCGAGCAGCGTGTCTCGGGCAGTGTGTCTCGAGCAGCGTGTCTCGGGCAGCGTGTCTCGAGCAATGTGTCTCGAGAAGTGTGTCTCGGGCAGCGTGTCTCGGCCAGTGTGTCTCGGCCAGTGTGTCTTGGCCAGTGTGTCTCGAGCAGCCTGTCTCGGACAGCGTGTCTCGGCCAGTGTGTCTCGGGCAGCGTGTCTCGGACAATGTGTCTCGGCCAGTGTGTCTCGAGCAGCGTGTCTCGGGCAACGTGTCTCGAGCAGCGTGTCTCGAGCAGCGTGTCTCGAGCAGCGTGTCTCGGGCAGTGTGTCTCGGGCAGTGTGTCTCGAGCTGTGTGTCTCGGGTTCTCGGGCAGTGTGTCAAGGGCAGCATGTCTCGGGCAGTGTGTCTCGGTCCGTGAGTCTCGGGCTGCGTGTCTCGGGCAGTGTGTCTCGGGAAGTGAGTCTCGGGCGGTGTGTCACGGGCAGTCTGTCTCGGGCAGAGTGTCTTGGGCAGCGTGTCTCGGGCCCTCGGGCAGTGTGTCTCGGGACGCGTGTCTCGGGCCCTCGGGCAGTGTGTCTCGGGCGGTGTGTCTCGGGCAGCGTGTCCTGGGCAGTGTATCTCGGGCAACGTGTCTCGGGCACTGTGTCTCGGGCAGAGTGTCTCGGGCAGTGTGTCTCGGCCAATGTGTCTCGGGCAGTGTGTCTCGGCCAGTGTGTCTCGGCCAGTGTGTCTCGAGCAGCGTGTCTTGAGCAGTGTGTCTTGGGTCCTCGGGCAGCGTGTCTCAGGCAGTGTCTCTCGGGCAGCGTGGCTCGGGCAGTGCGTCTCCGGCAGTGTCGCTCGGGCAGTGTGGCTCGGGCAGTGTGTCTCGGGCAGAGCGTCTCAGGCAGAGTGTCTCGGGCAGCGTGTCTTGGGCAGCCTGTCTCGGCCAGTGTGTCTCGGCCAGTGTGTCTCGGGCTGAGTGTCTCGGGCAGCCTGTCTCTGCTTGTGTGTCTCGGGCAGTGGGTCTCAGGCAGTGTGTCTCGGGCTGAGTGTCTCGGGCAGTGTGTCTCGGGAAGTGAGACTCGGGCAGTGTGTCACGGGCAGTGTGTCTCGGGCAGAGTGTCTTGGGCAGCGTGTCTCGGGCCTTCGGGCAGTGTATCTCGGGCACTCGGGCAGTGTGTCTCGGGCAGTGTGTCTCGAGCAGTGTGTCTCGAGGTGTGTATCGGGCCCTCGGGCAGCGTGTCTCTGGCAGTGTGTCTCGGGCAGCGTGTCTCGGGCAGCGTGTCTCTGGCAGTGTGTCAAGGGCAGCATGTCTCGGGCAGCGTGTCTCGGTCCGTGTGTCTCGGGCAGTGTGTCTCGAGCAGCGTGTCTCGGGCAGTGTGTCTCGAGCAGCGTGTCTCAGGCAGCGTGTCTCGGCCAGTGTGTCTCGAGCAGAGCGTCTCGGGCAGTGTGTCAAGGGCAGCATGTCTCGGGCAGCGTGTCTCGGGCAGCGTGTCTCGGGCAGCGTGTCTCGAGCAATGTGTCTCGGCCAGTGTGTCTCGGGCAGCGTGTCTCGGCCAGTGTGTCTCGGCCAGTGTGTCTCGGCCAGTGTGTCTCGAGCAGCCTGTCTCGGACAGCGTGTCTCGGCCAGTGTGTCTCGGCCAGCGTGTCTCGGGCAGCGTGTCTCGGACAGTGTGTCTCGGCCAGTGTGTCTCGAGCAGCGTGTCTCGGGCAACGTGTCTCGAGCAGCGTGTCTCGAGCAGCGTGTCTCGGGCAGTGTGTCTCGGGCAGTGTGTCTCGAGCTGTGTGTCTCGGGTTCTCGGGCAGTGTGTCAAGGGCAGCATGTCTCGGGCAGTGTGTCTCGGTCCGTGTGTCTCGGGCTGCGTGTCTCGGGCAGTGTGTCTCGGGAAGTGAGTCTCGGGCGGTGTGTCACGGGCAGTCTGTCTCGGGCAGAGTGTCTTGGGCAGCGTGTCTCGGGCCCTCGGGCAGTGTGTCTCGGGACGCGTGTCTCGGGCCCTCGGGCAGTGTGTCTCGGGCGGTGTGTCTCGGGCGGTGTGTCTCAGTGTGTCTCGGGCGGTGTGTCTCGGGCGGTGTGTCTCGGGCGGTGTGTCTCGGCCGGTGTGTCTCGGGCGGTGTGTCTCGGGCGGTGTGTCTCAGTGTGTCTCGGGCGGTGTGTCTCGGGCGGTGTGTCTCAGTGTGTCTCGGGCGGTGTGTCTCGGGCGGTGTGTCTCGGGCGGTGTGTCTCGGCCAGTGTGTCTCGAGCAGCGTGTCTTGGGCAGCGAGTCTCCGTCAGCGTTTCTCGGGCAGCGTGTCTTGAGCAGTGTGTCTTGGGTCCTCGGGCAGCGTGTCTCAGGCAGTGTCTCTCGGGCAGCGTGTCTTGAGCAGTGTGTCTTGGGTCCTCGGGAGCGTGTCTCAGGCAGTGTGTCTCGGGCAGCGTGTCTTGAGCAGTGTGTCTTGGGTCCTCGGGCAGCGTGTATCGGGCAGTGTGTCTCGTTAGCGTGTCTCGAGCAGTGTGTCTCGGGCAGCGTGTCTCGGGCAGTGTGTCTCGGGCAGTGTGTCTCAGGCAGAGTGTCTCGGGCAGAGTGTCTTGGGCAATGTGTCTCGGGCAGTGTGTCTTGAGCAGCGTGTCTCGGTCAGAGTATCTCGGGCAGTGTGTCTCGAGCAGTGTCTCTCGGGCGGTGAGTCTCGGGCAGTGTGTCTCGGACAGTGTGTCTCGGGCAGCGTGTCTCGGGCAGCGTGCCTCGGGCAGAGTGTCTCGGCCAGTGTGTCTTGAGCAGCCTGTCTCGGGCAGTGTGTCTTGGCCAGTATGTCTCGGCCAGTGTGTCTCAGGCAGTGTGTCTCGGGCAGTGTGCCTCGGGCAGTTTGTCTCGGGCAGCGTGTCTTGAGCAGTGTGTCTTGGTTCCTCGGGCAGCGTGTCTCGGGCAGTGTGTCTCGGGCAGCGTGTCTCGGGCAGTGTGTCGCGGGCTGTGCGTCTCGGGCAGAGCGTCTCAGGCAGTGTGTCTCGGGCAGTGTGGCTCGGGCAGTGTGTCGCGGGCGGTGTGTCTCGGTCAGTGTGTCTCGGGCAGCGTGTCTCGGTCAGTGTGTCTCGGGCAGCGTGTCTCGGGCAGTGTGTCTCGGTCAGTGTGTCTCGGGCAGTGTGTCTCGGGCAGTGTGTCTCGGGCAGCGTGTCTCGGTCAGTGTGTCTCGGGCAGCGTGTCTCGGTCAGTGTGTCTCGGGCAGCGTGTCTCGGGCAGTGTGTCTCGGGCAGTGTGTCGCGGGCTGTGTGTCTCGGGCGGTGTGTCTCGGGCAGTATATCATGGGCTTTGTGTCTCGGGCAGTGTGTCTCGGGCAGTGTGTCTCGGACAGTGTGTCTCGGGCAGTATATCATGGGCATTGTGTCTCGGTCAGTGTGTCTCGGGCAGCGTGTCTCGGGCAGTGTGTCTCGGGCAGTGTGTCGCGGGCGGTGTGTCTCGGGTAGTGTGTCTCGGGCAGTATATCATGGGCTTTGTGTCTCGGGCAGTGTGTCTCGGGCAGTGTGTCTCAGGGAGTGTGTCTCGGGCAGTGTGGCTCGGGCATTGTGTCTCGGGCAGTGTGTCTCGGGCAGCGTGTCTCGGGCAGTATGTCTCGGGCAGTGTGTCTCGGGCAGTATGTCTCGGGCAGCGTGTTCCGGGCAGTGTGTCTCGGGCGGTGTGTCTCGGGCGGTGTGTCTCGGGCAGCGTGTCTTGAGCAGTGAGTCTTGGGTCCTCGGGCAGCGTGTCTCGGGCAGTGTGTCTCGGGCAGCGTGTCTCGGGCAGTGTGTCTCGGCCAGTGTGTCTCGGTCAGAGTATCTCGGGCAGTGTATCTCGGGCGGTGTGTCTCAGTGTGTCTCTGGCGGTGTGTCTCGGGCGGTGTGTCTCAGGCATTGTGTCTCAGGCAGTGTGTCTCGGGCAGTGTGTCTCGGGCAGTGTGTCTCGGGCAGTGTGTCTCAGAGTGTCTCGGGCGGTGTGTCTCGGGCAATGTATCTCGGGCGGTGTGTCTCGGGCAGCATGTCTCGGGCCCTCGGGCAGTGTGTCTCGGGCAGTGTGTCTCGGGCAGCGTGTCTTGAGCAGTGCGTCTTGGATCCTCGGGCAGCGTGTCTCGGGCAGTGTGTCTCGGGCAGCGTGTATCGGGCAGTGTGTCTCGTTAGCGTGTCTCGAGCAGTGTGTCTCGGGCAGCGTGTCTCGGGCAGTGTGTCTCGGGCAGTGTGTCTCGGGCAGAGTGTCTCGGGCAGAGTGTCTTGGGCAATGTGTCTCGGGCAGTGTGTCTTGAGCAGCGTGTCTCGGTCAGAGTATCTCGGGCAGTGTGTCTCGAGCAGTGTCTCTCGGGCGGTGAGTCTCGGGCAGTGTGTCTCGGACAGTGTGTCTCGGGCAGCGTGTCTCGGGCAGCGTGCCTCGGGCAGAGTGTCTCGGCCAGTGTGTCTTGAGCAGCCTGTCTCGGGCAGTGTGTCTTGGCCAGTATGTCTCGGCCAGTGTGTCTCAGGCAGTGTGTCTCGGGCAGTGTGCCTCGGGCAGTTTGTCTCGGGCAGCGTGTCTTGAGCAGTGTGTCTTGGTTCCTCGGGCAGCGTGTCTCGGGCAGTGTGTCTCGGGCAGCGTGTCTCGGGCAGCGTGTCGCGGGCTGTGCGTCTCGGGCAGAGCGTCTCAGGCAGTGTGTCTCGAGCAGTGTGGCTCGGGCAGTGTGTCGCGGGCGGTGTGTCTCGGTCAGTGTGTCTCGGGCAGCGTGTCTCGGTCAGTGTGTCTCGGGCAGCGTGTCTCGGTCAGTGTGTCTCGGGCAGCGTGTCTCGGGCAGTGTGTCTCGGGCAGCGTGTCTCGGTCAGTGTGTCTCGGGCAGCGTGTCTCGGTCAGTGTGTCTCGGGCAGCGTGTCTCGGTCAGTGTGTCTCGGGCAGCGTGTCTCGGGCAGTGTGTCTCGGGCAGTGTGTCGCGGGCGGTGTGTCTCGGGCGGTGTGTCTCGGGCAGTATATCATGGGCTTTGTGTCTCGGGCAGTGTGTCTCGGGCAGTGTGTCTCGGACAGTGTGTCTCGGGCAGTATATCATGGGCATTGTGTCTCGGTCAGTGTGTCTCGGGCAGCGTGTCTCGGGCAGTGTGTCTCGGGCAGTGTGTCGCGGGCGGTGTGTCTCGGGCAGTGTGTCTCGGGCAGTATATCATGGGCTTTGTGTCTCGGGCAGTGTGTCTCGGGCAGTGTGTCTCAGGGAGTGTGTCTCGGGCAGTGTGGCTCGGGCATTGTGTCTCGGGCAGTGTGTCTCGGGCAGCGTGTCTCGGGCAGTATGTCTCGGGCAGTGTGTCTCGGGCAGTATGTCTCGGGCAGCGTGTTCCGGGCAGTGTGTCTCGGGCGGTGTGTCTCGGGCGGTGTGTCTCGGGCAGCGTGTCTCGGGCAGCGTGTCTCGGGCAGTATATCATGGGCTTTGTGTCTCGGGCAGCACATCGCGGGCAGAGAGTCTCGGGCAGTGTGTCTCAGGCGGTGTTTCTCAGGAGGTGTGTCTCGGGCTCTCGAGCAGCGTGTCTCGGGCAGTATGTCTCGGGCAGCAAATCTCGGGCAGCAAGTCTCGGGCAGTGTGTCTCGGGCAGCGAGTCTCGGGTAGTGTGTCTCGGGCAGTATCTTTCAGGCAGCCTGTCTCGGGCAGTGTGTCTCGGGCAGTGTATCTCGGGCAGCCTGTCTCGGGCAGTGTGTCTCGGGCAGTGTATCTCGGGCAGTGTATCTTGGGCAGTGTGTCTCGGGCAGCGTGTCTCGGGCAGTGTGTCTCAGGCAGCGTTTCTCAGGCGGTGTGTCTTGGGCTCTCGGGCAGCGTGTCTCGGGCAGTGTGTCTCGGGCAGCGTGCCTTGGGTAGTGTGTCTCGTGCAGCGTCTTTCAGGCAGCCTGTCTCGGGCAGTGTGTCTCGGGCAGTGTGTCTCGGGCAGAGTGTCTCGGGCAGAGTGTCTCGGGCAGTGTGTCTCGGGCAGAATGTCTCGGGCAGTGTGTCTCAGGCGACGTTTCTCAGGCGGTGTGTCTCGGGATCTCGGGCAGCGAGTCTCGGGTAGTGTGCCTCGGGTGGTGTGTCTCGGGCAGCGTGTCTCGGGTAGTGTGCCTCGGTGCAGTGTGTCTCGGGCAGTGTGACTCGGGTCCTTGGCCAGCGTGTCTCGGGCAGTGTGTCTCGGGCAGTATGTCTCGGGCAGCGTGTTCCGGGCAGTGTGTCTCGGGCGGTGTGTCTCGGGCGGTGTGTCTCGGGCAGCGTGTCTCGGGCAGCGTGTCTCGGGCTCTCGGGCAGTGTATCTCGGGCGGTGTGTCTCGGGCAGCTTGTCCCGGGCAGCGTGTCCTGGGCAGTGTATCTCGGGCAACGTGTCTCGGGCAGCGTGTCTCGGGCCCTCGGGCAGTATGTCTCAGGACGCGTGTCTCGGGCCCTCGGGCAGCGTGTCTCGGGCAGTGTGTCTCGGGCAGCGTGTCTCGAGCAGTGTATCTTGGGTCCTCGGGCAGTGTGTCTCGGGCAGCGTGTCTCGGGCAGCATGTCTCGGGCAGCGTGTCCTGGGCAGTGTATCTTGGGCAACGTGTCTCGGGCAGCGTGTCTCGGGCAGAGTGTCTCGGCCAGTGCGTCTCGGGCAGTGTGTCTCCGCCAGTGTGTCACGGGCAGTGTGTCTCGGGCAGAGTGTCTTGGGCAGCGTGTCTCGGGCCCTTGGGCAGTGTGTCTCGGTCGCGTGTCTCGGGCCGTCGGGCAGTGTGTCTCGGGCGGTGTGTCTCGGGCGGTGTGTCTCGGGCGGTGTGTCTCAGTGTGTCTCGGGCGGTGTGTCTCGGGCGGTGTGTCTCAGGCGGTGTGTCTCAGTGTGTCTCGGGCGGTGTGTCTCGGGCGGTGTGTCTCAGGCATTGTGTCTCAGGCAGTGTGTCTCGGGCAGTGTGTCTCGGGCAGTGTGTCTCAGTGTGTCTCGGGCGGTGTGTCTCGGGCAGTGTATCTCGGGCGGTGTGTCTCGGGCAGCGTGTCTCGGGCCCTCGGGCAGTGTGTCTCGGGCAGTGTGTCTCGGGCAGCGTGTCTTGAGCAGTGCGTCTTGGATCCTCGGGCAGCGTGTCTCGGGCAGTGTGTCTCGGGCAGTGTGTCTTGGGCAGTGTGTCTCGGGCAGTGTGTCTTGAGCAGCGTGTCTCGGTCAGAGTATCTCGGGCAGTGGGTCTCGGGTCCTCGAGCAGTGTCTCTCGGGCGGTGAGTTTCGGGCTGTGTGTCTCGGACAGTGTGTCTCGGGCAGCGTGTCTCGGGCAGCGTGCCTCGCGCTGCGTGTCTCGGGCAGCGTGTCGCGGGCGGTGCGTCTCGGGCAGTGTGTCTCGGACAGTGTGTCTCGGGCAGCGTGTCTCGGGCAGTGTGTCTCGGACAGTGTGTCTCGGGCAGAGTGTCTCGGACAGTGTGTCTCGGGCAGTGTGTCTCGGACAGTGTGTCTCGGGCAGTGTGTCTCGGACAGTGTGTCTCGGGCAGCGTGTCTCGGGCAGTGTGTTTCGGGAAGTGAATCTCGGGCGGTGTGTCACGGGCAGTGTGTCTCGGGCGGTGTATCTCGGTCGGTGTGTCTCGAGCAGTGTGTCTCTGGCAGTGTGTCTCGCGCTGCGTGTCTCGGGCAGAGTGTCTCGGCCAGTGCGTCTCGGGCAGTGTGTCTCGGGCAGTGTGTCTCGGGCAGAGTGTCTCGGGAAGCGTGTCTCGGGCCCTCAGGCAGTGTGTGTCGGGACGCGTGTCTCGGGCCCTCGGGCAGTGTGTGTCGGGACGCGTGTCTCGGGCCCTCGGGCAGTGTATCTTGGGTCCTCGGGCAGTGTGTCTCGGGCAGCGTGTCTCGGGCAGCGTGTCTCGGGCAGCGTGTCCTGGGCAGTGTATCTCGGGCAACGTGTCTCGGGCAGCGTGTCTCGGGCCCTCGGGCACTGTGTCTCAGGACGCGTGTCTCGGACCTCGGGCAGTGTGTCTCGGGCAGTGTGTCTCGGGCAGTGTGTCTCGGGCAGCGTGTCTCGAGCAGTGTATCTTGGGTCCTCGGGCAGTGTGTCTCGGGCAGCGTGTCTCGGGCAGCGTGTCTCGGGCAGAGTGTCTCGGGCAGTGTGTCTCGGGCAACGTGTCTCGGCCACTGTGTCTTGGGCAGTGTGTCTTGGCCAGTGTGTCTTGGCCAGTGTGTCTCAGGCAGTGTGTCTCGGGCAGTGTGCCTCGGGCAGTTTGTCTCGGGCAGCGTGTCTTGAGCAGTGTGTCTTGGGTCCTCGGGCAGCGTGTCTCGGGCAGTGTGTCTCGGGCAGCGTGTCTCGGGCAGTGTGTCTCGGCCAGTGTGTCTCGGTCAGAGTATCTCGGGCAGTGTATCTCGGGCGGTGTGTCTCAGTGTGTCTCGGGCGGTGTGTCTCGGGCGGTGTTTCTCAGGCATTGTGTCTCAGGCAGTGTGTCTCGGGCAGTGTGTCTCGGGCAGTGTGTCTCAGAGTGTCTCGGGCGGTGTGTCTCGGGCAGTGTATCTCGGGCGGTGTGTCTCGGGCAGCGTGTCTCGGGCCCTCGGGCAGTGTGTCTCGGGCAGTGTGTCTCGGGCAGCGTGTCTGGAGCAGTGCGTCTTGGATCCTCGGGCAGCGTGTCTCGGGCAGTGTGTCTCGGGCAGCGTGTATCGGGCAGTGTGTCTCGTTAGCGTGTCTTGAGCAGTGTGTCTTGGGTCCACGGGCAGCGTGTCTCGAGCAGTGTGTCTCGGGCAGTGTGTCTCGGGCAGAGTGTCTCGGGCAGAGTGTCTTGGGCAATGTGTCTCGGGCAGTGGGTCTTGAGCAGCGTGTCTCGGTCAGAGTATCTCGGGCAGTGTGTCTCGAGCAGTGTCTCTCGGGCGGTGAGTCTCGGGCAGTGTGTCTCGGACTGTGTGTCTCGGGCAGCGTGTCTCGGGCAGCGTGCCTCGGGCAGAGTGTCTCGGCCAGTGTGTCTTGAGCAGCCTGTCTCGGGCAGTGTGTCTTGGCCAGTATGTCTCGGCCAGTGTGTCTCAGGCAGTGTGTCTCGGGCAGTGTGCCTCGGGCAGTTTGTCTCGGGCAGCGTGTCTTGAACAGTGTGTCTTGGGTCCTCGGGCAGCGTGTCTCGGGCAGTGTGTCTCGGGCAGCGTGTCTCGGGCAGTGTGTCGCGGGCTGTGCGTCTCGGGCAGAGCGTCTCAGGCAGTGCGTCTCGGGCAGTGTGGCTCGGGCAGTGTGTCGCGGGCGGTGTGTCTCGGTCAGTGTGTCTCGGGCAGCGTGTCTCGGTCAGTGTGTCTCGGGCAGCGTGTCTCGGGCAGTGTGTCTCGGTCAGTGTGTCTCGGGCAGTGTGTCTCGGGCAGCGTGTCTCGGTCAGTGTGTCTCGGGCAGCGTGTCTCGGTCAGTGTGTCTCGGGCAGCGTGTCTCGGGCAGTGTGTCTCGGGCAGTGTGTCGCGGGCGGTGTGTCTCGGGCAGTGTATCTCGGGCAGTATATCATGGGCTTTGTGTCTCGGGCAGTGTGTCTCGGGCAGTGTGTCTCGGACAGTGTGTCTCGGGCAGTATATCATGGGCATTGTGTCTCGGTCAGTGTGTCTCGGGCAGTGTGTCTCAGGGAGTGTGTCTCAGGCAGTGTGGCTCGGGCATTGTGTCTCGGGCAGTGTGTCTCGGGCAGCGTGTCTCGGGCAGTATGTCTCGGGCAGTGTGTCTCGGGCAGTATGTCTCGGGCAGCGTGTTCCGGGCAGTGTGTCTCGGGCGGTGTGTCTCGGGCGGTGTGTCTCGGGCAGCGTGTCTTGGGCAGCGTGTCTCGGGCAGCGTGTCTCGGGCAGTATATCATGGGCTTTGTGTCTCGGGCAGCACATCGCGGGCAGAGAGTCTCGGGCAGTGTGTCTCAGGCGGTGTTTCTCAGGCGGTGTGTCTCGGGCTCTCGAGCAGCGTGTCTCGGGCAGTATGTCTCGGGCAGCAAATCTCGGGCAGCAAGTCTCGGGCAGTGTGTCTCGGGCAGTGTATCTCGGGCAGCCTGCCTCGGGCAGTGTGTCTCGGGCAGTGTATCTCGGGCAGTGTATCTTGGGCAGTGTGTCTCGGGCAGCGTGTCTCGGGCAGTGTGTCTCAGGCAGCGTTTCTCAGGCGGTGTGTCTTGGGCTCTCGGGCAGTGTGTCTCGGGCAGTGTGTCTCGGGCAGCGTGCCTTGGCTAGTGTGTCTCGTGCAGCGTCTTTCAGGCAGCCTGTCTCGGGCAGTGTGTCTCGGGCAGTGTGTCTCGGGCAGAGTGTCTCGGGCAGTGTGTCTCGGGCAGTGTGTCTCAGGCGACGTTTCTCAGGCGGTGCGTCTCGGGATCTCGGGCAGCGAGTCTCGGGTAGTGTGCCTCGGGTGGTGTGTCTCGGGCAGCGTGTCTCGGGTAGTGTGCCTCGGTGCAGTGTGTCTCGGGCAGTGTGACTCGGGTCCTTGGCCAGCGTGTCTCGGGCAGTGTGTCTCGGGCAGTATGTCTCGGGCAGCGTGTTCCGGGCAGTGTGTCTCGGGCGGTGTGTCTCGGGCAGCGTGTCTCGGGCAGCGTGTCTCGGGCAGCGTGTCTCGGGCTCTCGGGCAGTGTATCTCGGGCGGTGTGTCTCGGGCAGCTTGTCCCGGGCAGCGTGTCTTGGGCAGTGTATCTCGGGCGGTGTGTCTCGGGCAGCTTGTCCCGGGCAGCGTGTCTTGGGCAGTGTGTCTCGGGCAGTGTGTCTCGGGCAGTGTATCTCGGGCAGTGTGTCTCGGGCAGCTTGTCCCGGGCAGCGTGTCTTCGGCAGTGTATCTCGGGCAGTGTGTCTCGGGCGGTGTGTCTCGGGCAGTGTGTCTCGGGCGGTGTGTCTCAGTGTGTCTCGGGCGGTGTGTCTCGGGCGGTGTGTCTCAGGCGGTGTGTCTCAGTGTGTCTCGGGCGGTGTGTCTCGGGCGGTGTGTCTCAGGCATTGTGTCTCAGGCAGTGTGTCTCGGGCAGTGTGTCTCGGGCAGTGTGTCTCAGTGTGTCTCGGGCGGTGTGTCTCGGGCAGTGTATCTCGGGCGGTGTGTCTCGGGCAGCGTGTCTCGGGCCCTCGGGCAGTGTGTCTCGGGCAGTGTGTCTCGGGCAGCGTGTCTGGAGCAGTGCGTCTTGGATCCTCGGGCAGCGTGTCTCGGGCAGTGTGTCTCGGGCAGCGTGTATCGGGCAGTGTGTCTCGTTAGCGTGTCTTGAGCAGTGTGTCTTGGGTCCACGGGCAGCGTGTCTCGAGCAGTGTGTCTCGGGCAGTGTGTCTCGGGCAGAGTGTCTCGGGCAGAGTGTCTTGGGCAATGTGTCTCGGGCAGTGTGTCTTGAGCAGCGTGTCTCGGTCAGAGTATCTCGGGCAGTGTGTCTCGAGCAGTGTCTCTCGGGCGGTGAGTCTCGGGCAGTGTGTCTCGGACAGTGTGTCTCGGGCAGCGTGTCTCGGGCAGCGTGCCTCGGGCAGAGTGTCTCGGCCAGTGTGTCTTGAGCAGCCTGTCTCGGGCAGTGTGTCTTGGCCAGTATGTCTCGGCCAGTGTGTCTCAGGCAGTGTGTCTCGGGCAGTGTGCCTCGGGCAGTTTGTCTCGGGCAGCGTGTCTTGAACAGTGTGTCTTGGGTCCTCGGGCAGCGTGTCTCGGGCAGTGTGTCTCGGGCAGCGTGTCTCGGGCAGTGTGTCGCGGGCTGTGCGTCTCGGGCAGAGCGTCTCAGGCAGTGCGTCTCGGGCAGTGTGGCTCGGGCAGTGTGTCGCGGGCGGTGTGTCTCGGTCAGTGTGTCTCGGGCAGCGTGTCTCGGTCAGTGTGTCTCGGGCAGCGTGTCTCGGGCAGTGTGTCTCGGTCAGCGTGTCTCGGGCAGTGTGTCTCGGGCAGCGTGTCTCGGTCAGTGTGTCTCGGGCAGCGTGTCTCGGTCAGTGTGTCTCGGGCAGCGTGTCTCGGGCAGTGTGTCTCGGGCAGTGTGTCGCGGGCGGTGTGTCTCGGGCAGTGTATCTCGGGCAGTATATCATGGGCTTTGTGTCTCGGGCAGTGTGTCTCGGGCAGTGTGTCTCGGACAGTGTGTCTCGGGCAGTATATCATGGGCATTGTGTCTCGGTCAGTGTGTCTCGGGCAGTGTGTCTCAGGGAGTGTGTCTCAGGCAGTGTGGCTCGGGCATTGTGTCTCGGGCAGTGTGTCTCGGGCAGCGTGTCTCGGGCAGTATGTCTCGGGCAGTGTGTCTCGGGCAGTATGTCTCGGGCAGCGTGTTCCGGGCAGTGTGTCTCGGGCGGTGTGTCTCGGGCGGTGTGTCTCGGGCAGCGTGTCTTGGGCAGCGTGTCTCGGGCAGCGTGTCTCGGGCAGTATATCATGGGCTTTGTGTCTCGGGCAGCACATCGCGGGCAGAGAGTCTTGGGCAGTGTGTCTCAGGCGGTGTTTCTCAGGCGGTGTGTCTCGGGCTCTCGAGCAGCGTGTCTCGGGCAGTATGTCTCGGGCAGCAAATCTCGGGCAGCAAGTCTCGGGCAGTGTGTCTCGGGCAGTGTATCTCGGGCAGCCTGCCTCGGGCAGTGTGTCTCGGGCAGTGTATCTCGGGCAGTGTATCTTGGGCAGTGTGTCTCGGGCAGCGTGTCTCGGGCAGTGTGTCTCAGGCAGCGTTTCTCAGGCGGTGTGTCTTGGGCTCTCGGGCAGTGTGTCTCGGGCAGTGTGTCTCGGGCAGCGTGCCTTGGCTAGTGTGTCTCGTGCAGCGTCTTTCAGGCAGCCTGTCTCGGGCAGTGTGTCTCGGGCAGTGTGTCTCGGGCAGAGTGTCTCGGGCAGTGTGTCTCGGGCAGTGTGTCTCAGGCGACGTTTCTCAGGCGGTGCGTCTCGGGATCTCGGGCAGCGAGTCTCGGGTAGTGTGCCTCGGGTGGTGTGTCTCGGGCAGCGTGTCTCGGGTAGTGTGCCTCGGTGCAGTGTGTCTCGGGCAGTGTGACTCGGGTCCTTGGCCAGCGTGTCTCGGGCAGTGTGTCTCGGGCAGTATGTCTCGGGCAGCGTGTTCCGGGCAGTGTGTCTCGGGCGGTGTGTCTCGGGCAGCGTGTCTCGGGCAGCGTGTCTCGGGCAGCGTGTCTCGGGCTCTCGGGCAGTGTATCTCGGGCGGTGTGTCTCGGGCAGCTTGTCCCGGGCAGCGTGTCTTGGGCAGTGTATCTCGGGCGGTGTGTCTCGGGCAGCTTGTCCCGGGCAGCGTGTCTTGGGCAGTGTGTCTCGGGCAGTGTGTCTCGGGCAGTGTATCTCGGGCAGTGTGTCTCGGGCAGCTTGTCCCGGGCAGCGTGTCTTCGGCAGTGTATCTCGGGCAGTGTGTCTCGGGCGGTGTGTCTCGGGCGGTGTGTCTCGGGCGGTGTGTCTCAGTGTGTCTCGGGCGGTGTGTCTCGGGCGGTGTGTCTCAGGCGGTGTGTCTCAGTGTGTCTCGGGCGGTGTGTCTCGGGCGGTGTGTCTCAGGCATTGTGTCTCAGGCAGTGTGTCTCGGGCAGTGTGTCTCGGGCAGTGTGTCTCAGTGTGTCTCGGGCGGTGTGTCTCGGGCAGTGTATCTCGGGCGGTGTGTCTCGGGCAGCGTGTCTCGGGCCCTCGGGCAGTGTGTCTCGGGCAGTGTGTCTCGGGCAGCGTGTCTGGAGCAGTGCGTCTTGGATCCTCGGGCAGCGTGTCTCGGGCAGTGTGTCTCGGGCAGCGTGTATCGGGCAGTGTGTCTCGTTAGCGTGTCTTGAGCAGTGTGTCTTGGGTCCACGGGCAGCGTGTCTCGAGCAGTGTGTCTCGGGCAGTGTGTCTCGGGCAGAGTGTCTCGGGCAGAGTGTCTTGGGCAATGTGTCTCGGGCAGTGTGTCTTGAGCAGCGTGTCTCGGTCAGAGTATCTCGGGCAGTGTGTCTCGAGCAGTGTCTCTCGGGCGGTGAGTCTCGGGCAGTGTGTCTCGGACAGTGTGTCTCGGGCAGCGTGTCTCGGGCAGCGTGCCTCGGGCAGAGTGTCTCGGCCAGTGTGTCTTGAGCAGCCTGTCTCGGGCAGTGTGTCTTGGCCAGTATGTCTCGGCCAGTGTGTCTCAGGCAGTGTGTCTCGGGCAGTGTGCCTCGGGCAGTTTGTCTCGGGCAGCGTGTCTTGAACAGTGTGTCTTGGGTCCTCGGGCAGCGTGTCTCGGGCAGTGTGTCTCGGGCAGCGTGTCTCGGGCAGTGTGTCGCGGGCTGTGCGTCTCGGGCAGAGCGTCTCAGGCAGTGTGTCTCGGGCAGTGTGGCTCGGGCAGTGTGTCGCGGGCGGTGTGTCTCGGTCAGTGTGTCTCGGGCAGCGTGTCTCGGTCAGTGTGTCTCGGGCAGCGTGTCTCGGGCAGTGTGTCTCGGTCAGTGTGTCTCGGGCAGTGTGTCTCGGGCAATGTGTCTCGGTCAGTGTGTCTCGGGCAGCGTGTCTCGGTCAGTGTGTCTCGGGCAGCGTGTCTCGGTCAGTGTGTCTCGGGCAGCGTGTCTCGGGCAGTGTGTCTCGGGCAGTGTGTCGCGGGCGGTGTGTCTCGGGCAGTGTATCTCGGGCAGTATATCATGGGCTTTGTGTCTCGGGCAGTGTGTCTCGGGCAGTGTGTCTCGGACAGTGTGTCTCGGGCAGTATATCATGGGCATTGTGTCTCGGTCAGTGTGTCTCGGGCAGTGTGTCTCAGGGAGTGTGTCTCAGGCAGTGTGGCTCGGGCATTGTGTCTCGGGCAGTGTGTCTCGGGCAGCGTGTCTCGGGCAGTATGTCTCGGGCA
Organism: Pristiophorus japonicus; assembly: GCF_044704955.1. Lineage (NCBI taxonomy): Eukaryota > Metazoa > Chordata > Chondrichthyes > Pristiophoridae > Pristiophorus > Pristiophorus japonicus. The sequence goes on along the minus strand of NC_091982.1, from coordinate 140,977,012 downwards.
GTGTGTCTCGGGCAGTATGTCTCGGGCAGCGTGTTCCGGGCAGTGTGTCTCGGGCGGTGTGTCTCGGGCGGTGTGTCTCGGGCAGCGTGTCTTGGGCAGCGTGTCTCGGGCAGCGTGTCTCGGGCAGTATATCATGGGCTTTGTGTCTCGGGCAGCACATCGCGGGCAGAGAGTCTCGGGCAGTGTGTCTCAGGCGGTGTTTCTCAGGCGGTGTGTCTCGGGCTCTCGAGCAGCGTGTCTCGGGCAGTATGTCTCGGGCAGCAAATCTCGGGCAGCAAGTCTCGGGCAGTGTGTCTCGGGCAGTGTATCTCGGGCAGCCTGCCTCGGGCAGTGTGTCTCGGGCAGTGTATCTCGGGCAGTGTATCTCGGGCGGTGTGTCACGGGCAGTGTGTCTCGGGCGGTGTATCTCGGTCGGTGTGTCTCGAGCAGTGTGTCTCTGGCAGTGTGTCTCGCGCTGCGTGTCTCGGGCAGAGTGTCTCGGCCAGTGCGTCTCGGGCAGTGTGTCTCGGGCAGTGTGTCTCGGGCAGAGTGTCTCGGGAAGCGTGTCTCGGGCCCTCAGGCAGTGTGTGTCGGGACGCGTGTCTCGGGCCCTCGGGCAGTGTGTGTCGGGACGCGTGTCTCGGGCCCTCGGGCAGTGTATCTTGGGTCCTCGGGCAGTGTGTCTCGGGCAGCGTGTCTCGGGCAGCGTGTCTCGGGCAGCGTGTCCTGGGCAGTGTATCTCGGGCAACGTGTCTCGGGCAGCGTGTCTCGGGCCCTCGGGCACTGTGTCTCGGGACGCGTGTCTCGGACCTCGGGCAGTGTGTCTCGGGCAGTGTGTCTCGGGCAGTGTGTCTCGGGCAGCGTGTCTCGAGCAGTGTATCTTGGGTCCTCGGGCAGTGTGTCTCGGGCAGCGTGTCTCGGGCAGCGTGTCTCGGGCAGAGTGTCTCGGGCAGTGTGTCTCGGGCAACGTGTCTCGGCCACTGTGTCTTGGGCAGTGTGTCTTGGCCAGTGTGTCTTGGCCAGTGTGTCTCAGGCAGTGTGTCTCGGGCAGTGTGCCTCGGGCAGTTTGTCTCGGGCAGCGTGTCTTGAGCAGTGTGTCTTGGGTCCTCGGGCAGCGTGTCTCGGGCAGTGTGTCTCGGGCAGCGTGTCTCGGGCAGTGTGTCTCGGCCAGTGTGTCTCGGTCAGAGTATCTCGGGCAGTGTATCTCGGGCGGTGTGTCTCAGTGTGTCTCGGGCGGTGTGTCTCGGGCGGTGTTTCTCAGGCATTGTGTCTCAGGCAGTGTGTCTCGGGCAGTGTGTCTCGGGCAGTGTGTCTCAGAGTGTCTCGGGCGGTGTGTCTCGGGCAGTGTATCTCGGGCGGTGTGTCTCGGGCAGCGTGTCTCGGGCCCTCGGGCAGTGTGTCTCGGGCAGTGTGTCTCGGGCAGCGTGTCTGGAGCAGTGCGTCTTGGATCCTCGGGCAGCGTGTCTCGGGCAGTGTGTCTCGGGCAGCGTGTATCGGGCAGTGTGTCTCGTTAGCGTGTCTTGAGCAGTGTGTCTTGGGTCCACGGGCAGCGTGTCTCGAGCAGTGTGTCTCGGGCAGTGTGTCTCGGGCAGAGTGTCTCGGGCAGAGTGTCTTGGGCAATGTGTCTCGGGCAGTGTGTCTTGAGCAGCGTGTCTCGGTCAGAGTATCTCGGGCAGTGTGTCTCGAGCAGTGTCTCTCGGGCGGTGAGTCTCGGGCAGTGTGTCTCGGACAGTGTGTCTCGGGCAGCGTGTCTCGGGCAGCGTGCCTCGGGCAGAGTGTCTCGGCCAGTGTGTCTTGAGCAGCCTGTCTCGGGCAGTGTGTCTTGGCCAGTATGTCTCGGCCAGTGTGTCTCAGGCAGTGTGTCTCGGGCAGTGTGCCTCGGGCAGTTTGTCTCGGGCAGCGTGTCTTGAACAGTGTGTCTTGGGTCCTCGGGCAGCGTGTCTCGGGCAGTGTGTCTCGGGCAGCGTGTCTCGGGCAGTGTGTCGCGGGCTGTGCGTCTCGGGCAGAGCGTCTCAGGCAGTGCGTCTCGGGCAGTGTGGCTCGGGCAGTGTGTCGCGGGCGGTGTGTCTCGGTCAGTGTGTCTCGGGCAGCGTGTCTCGGTCAGTGTGTCTCGGGCAGCGTGTCTCGGGCAGTGTGTCTCGGTCAGTGTGTCTCGGGCAGTGTGTCTCGGGCAATGTGTCTCGGTCAGTGTGTCTCGGGCAGCGTGTCTCGGTCAGTGTGTCTCGGGCAGCGTGTCTCGGTCAGTGTGTCTCGGGCAGCGTGTCTCGGGCAGTGTGTCTCGGGCAGTGTGTCGCGGGCGGTGTGTCTCGGGCAGTGTATCTCGGGCAGTATATCATGGGCTTTGTGTCTCGGGCAGTGTGTCTCGGGCAGTGTGTCTCGGACAGTGTGTCTCGGGCAGTATATCATGGGCATTGTGTCTCGGTCAGTGTGTCTCGGGCAGTGTGTCTCAGGGAGTGTGTCTCAGGCAGTGTGGCTCGGGCATTGTGTCTCGGGCAGTGTGTCTCGGGCAGCGTGTCTCGGGCAGTATGTCTCGGGCAGTGTGTCTCGGGCAGTATGTCTCGGGCAGCGTGTTCCGGGCAGTGTGTCTCGGGCGGTGTGTCTCGGGCGGTGTGTCTCGGGCAGCGTGTCTTGGGCAGCGTGTCTCGGGCAGCGTGTCTCGGGCAGTATATCATGGGCTTTGTGTCTCGGGCAGCACATCGCGGGCAGAGAGTCTCGGGCAGTGTGTCTCAGGCGGTGTTTCTCAGGCGGTGTGTCTCGGGCTCTCGAGCAGCGTGTCTCGGGCAGTATGTCTCGGGCAGCAAATCTCGGGCAGCAAGTCTCGGGCAGTGTGTCTCGGGCAGTGTATCTCGGGCAGCCTGCCTCGGGCAGTGTGTCTCGGGCAGTGTATCTCGGGCAGTGTATCTTGGGCAGTGTGTCTCGGGCAGCGTGTCTCGGGCAGTGTGTCTCAGGCAGCGTTTCTCAGGCGGTGTGTCTTGGGCTCTCGGGCAGTGTGTCTCGGGCAGTGTGTCTCGGGCAGCGTGCCTTGGCTAGTGTGTCTCGTGCAGCGTCTTTCAGGCAGCCTGTCTCGGGCAGTGTGTCTCGGGCAGTGTGTCTCGGGCAGAGTGTCTCGGGCAGTGTGTCTCGGGCAGTGTGTCTCGGGCAGAATGTCTCGGGCAGTGTGTCTCAGGCGACGTTTCTCAGGCGGTGTGTCTCGGGATCTCGGGCAGCGAGTCTCGGGTAGTGTGCCTCGGGTGGTGTGTCTCGGGCAGCGTGTCTCGGGTAGTGTGCCTCGGTGCAGTGTGTCTCGGGCAGTGTGACTCGGGTCCTTGGCCAGCGTGTCTCGGGCAGTGTGTCTCGGGCAGTATGTCTCGGGCAGCGTGTTCCGGGCAGTGTGTCTCGGGCGGTGTGTCTCGGGCAGCGTGTCTCGGGCAGCGTGTCTCGGGCAGCGTGTCTCGGGCTCTCGGGCAGTGTATCTCGGGCGGTGTGTCTCGGGCAGCTTGTCCCGGGCAGCGTGTCTTGGGCAGTGTATCTCGGGCGGTGTGTCTCGGGCAGCTTGTCCCGGGCAGCGTGTCTTGGGCAGTGTGTCTCGGGCAGTGTGTCTCGGGCAGTGTATCTCGGGCAGTGTGTCTCGGGCAGCTTGTCCCGGGCAGCGTGTTTTCGGCAGTGTATCTCGGGCAGTGTGTCTCGGGCGGTGTGTCTCGGGCGGTGTGTCTCGGGCGGTGTGTCTCAGTGTGTCTCGGGCGGTGTGTCTCGGGCGGTGTGTCTCAGGCGGTGTGTCTCAGTGTGTCTCGGGCGGTGTGTCTCGGGCGGTGTGTCTCAGGCATTGTGTCTCAGGCAGTGTGTCTCGGGCAGTGTGTCTCGGGCAGTGTGTCTCAGTGTGTCTCGGGCGGTGTGTCTCGGGCAGTGTATCTCGGGCGGTGTGTCTCGGGCAGCGTGTCTCGGGCCCTCGGGCAGTGTGTCTCGGGCAGTGTGTCTCGGGCAGCGTGTCTGGAGCAGTGCGTCTTGGATCCTCGGGCAGCGTGTCTCGGGCAGTGTGTCTCGGGCAGCGTGTATCGGGCAGTGTGTCTCGTTAGCGTGTCTTGAGCAGTGTGTCTTGGGTCCACGGGCAGCGTGTCTCGAGCAGTGTGTCTCGGGCAGTGTGTCTCGGGCAGAGTGTCTCGGGCAGAGTGTCTTGGGCAATGTGTCTCGGGCAGTGTGTCTTGAGCAGCGTGTCTCGGTCAGAGTATCTCGGGCAGTGTGTCTCGAGCAGTGTCTCTCGGGCGGTGAGTCTCGGGCAGTGTGTCTCGGACAGTGTGTCTCGGGCAGCGTGTCTCGGGCAGCGTGCCTCGGGCAGAGTGTCTCGGCCAGTGTGTCTTGAGCAGCCTGTCTCGGGCAGTGTGTCTTGGCCAGTATGTCTCGGCCAGTGTGTCTCAGGCAGTGTGTCTCGGGCAGTGTGCCTCGGGCAGTTTGTCTCGGGCAGCGTGTCTTGAACAGTGTGTCTTGGGTCCTCGGGCAGCGTGTCTCGGGCAGTGTGTCTCGGGCAGCGTGTCTCGGGCAGTGTGTCGCGGGCTGTGCGTCTCGGGCAGAGCGTCTCAGGCAGTGTGTCTCGGGCAGTGTGGCTCGGGCAGTGTGTCGCGGGCGGTGTGTCTCGGTCAGTGTGTCTCGGGCAGCGTGTCTCGGTCAGTGTGTCTCGGGCAGCGTGTCTCGGGCAGTGTGTCTCGGTCAGTGTGTCTCGGGCAGTGTGTCTCGGGCAATGTGTCTCGGTCAGTGTGTCTCGGGCAGCGTGTCTCGGTCAGTGTGTCTCGGGCAGCGTGTCTCGGTCAGTGTGTCTCGGGCAGCGTGTCTCGGGCAGTGTGTCTCGGGCAGTGTGTCGCGGGCGGTGTGTCTCGGGCAGTGTATCTCGGGCAGTATATCATGGGCTTTGTGTCTCGGGCAGTGTGTCTCGGGCAGTGTGTCTCGGACAGTGTGTCTCGGGCAGTATATCATGGGCATTGTGTCTCGGTCAGTGTGTCTCGGGCAGTGTGTCTCAGGGAGTGTGTCTCAGGCAGTGTGGCTCGGGCATTGTGTCTCGGGCAGTGTGTCTCGGGCAGCGTGTCTCGGGCAGTATGTCTCGGGCAGTGTGTCTCGGGCAGTATGTCTCGGGCAGCGTGTTCCGGGCAGTGTGTCTCGGGCGGTGTGTCTCGGGCGGTGTGTCTCGGGCAGCGTGTCTTGGGCAGCGTGTCTCGGGCAGCGTGTCTCGGGCAGTATATCATGGGCTTTGTGTCTCGGGCAGCACATCGCGGGCAGAGAGTCTCGGGCAGTGTGTCTCAGGCGGTGTTTCTCAGGCGGTGTGTCTCGGGCTCTCGAGCAGCGTGTCTCGGGCAGTATGTCTCGGGCAGCAAATCTCGGGCAGCAAGTCTCGGGCAGTGTGTCTCGGGCAGTGTATCTCGGGCAGTGTATCTTGGGCAGTGTGTCTCGGGCAGCGTGTCTCGGGCAGTGTGTCTCAGGCAGCGTTTCTCAGGCAGTGTGTCTCGGGCAGTGTGTCTCGGGCAGCGTGCCTTGGCTAGTGTGTCTCGTGCAGCGTCTTTCAGGCAGCCTGTCTCGGGCAGTGTGTCTCGGGCAGTGTGTCTCGGGCAGAGTGTCTCGGGCAGTGTGTCTCGGGCAGTGTGTCTCGGGCAGAATGTCTCGGGCAGTGTGTCTCAGGCGACGTTTCTCAGGCGGTGTGTCTCGGGATCTCGGGCAGCGAGTCTCGGGTAGTGTGCCTCGGGTGGTGTGTCTCGGGCAGCGTGTCTCGGGTAGTGTGCCTCGGTGCAGTGTGTCTCGGGCAGTGTGACTCGGGTCCTTGGCCAGCGTGTCTCGGGCAGTGTGTCTCGGGCAGTATGTCTCGGGCAGCGTGTTCCGGGCAGTGTGTCTCGGGCAGCGTGTCTCGGGCAGCGTGTCTCGGGCTCTCGGGCAGTGTATCTCGGGCGGTGTGTCTCGGGCAGCTTGTCCCGGGCAGCGTGTCTCGGGCAGTGTATCTCGGGCAGTGTGTCTCGGGCAGTGTATCTCGGGCAGTGTGTCTCGGGCAGTGTATCTCGGGCAGTGTGTCTCGGGCAGTGTGTCCCGGGCAGCGTGTCTTGGGCAGTGTATCTCGGGCGGTGTGTCTCGGGCAGCTTGTCCCGGGCAGCGTGTCTTGGGCAGTGTGTCTCGGGCAGTGTGTCTCGGGCAGTGTATCTCGGGCAGTGTGTCTCGGGCGGTGTGTCTCGGGCAGCTTGTCCCGGGCAGCGTGTCTTCGGCGGTGTGTCTCGGGCAGTGTGTCTTCGGCAGTGTATCTCGGGCAGTGTGTCTCGGGCGGTGTGTCTCGGGCGGTGTGTCTCGGGCGGTGTGTCTCAGTGTGTCTCGGGCGGTGTGTCTCGGGCGGTGTGTCTCAGGCGGTGTGTCTCAGTGTGTCTCGGGCGGTGTGTCTCGGGCGGTGTGTCTCAGGCATTGTGTCTCAGGCAGTGTGTCTCGGGCAGTGTGTCTCGGGCAGTGGGTCTCAGTGTGTCTCGGGCAGTGTGTCTCAGTGTGTCTCGGGCGGTGTGTCTCGGGCAGTGTATCTCGGGCGGTGTGTCTCGGGCAGCGTGTCTCGGGCCCTCGGGCAGTGTGTCTCGGGCAGTGTGTCTCGGGCAGCGTGTCTTGAGCAGTGCGTCTTGGATCCTCGGGCAGCGTGTCTCGGGCAGTGTGTCTCGGGCAGTGTGTCTCGGGCAGTGTGTCTTGGGCAGTGTGTCTCGGGCAGTGTGTCTTGAGCAGCGTGTCTCGGTCAGAGTATCTCGGGCAGTGGGTCTCGGGTCCTCGAGCAGTGTCTCTCGGGCGGTGAGTTTCGGGCAGTGTGTCTCGGACAGTGTGTCTCGGGCAGCGTGTCTCGGGCAGTGTGTCTCTGGAAGTGAATCTCGGGCGGTGTGTCACGGGCAGTGTGTCTCGGGCGGTGTATCTCGGTCGGTGTGTCTCGAGCAGTGTGTCTCGAGCAGTGTGTCTCGGGCCCTCGGGCAGCGTGTCTCTGGCAGTGTGTCTCGCGCTGCGTGTCTCGGGCAGAGTGTCTCGGCCAGTGCCTCTCGGGCAGTGTGTCTCGGGCAGTGTGTCTCGGGCAGAGTGTCTCGGGAAGCGTGTCTCGGGCCCTCAGGCAGTGTGTGTCGGGACGCGTGTCTCGGGCCCTCGGGCAGTGTGTGTCGGGACGCGTGTCTCGGGCCCTCGGGCAGTGTATCTTGGGTCCTCGGGCAATGTGTCTCGGGCAGCGTGTCTCGGGCAGCGTGTCTCGGGCAGCGTGTCCTGGGCAGTGTATCTCGGGCAACGTGTCTCGGACAGAGTGTCTCGGGCAGTGTGTCTCGGGCAACGTGTCTCGGCCACTGTGTCTTGGGCAGTGTGTCTTGGCCAGTGTGTCTCGGCCAGTGTGTCTCAGGCAGTGTGTCTCGGGCAGTGTGCCTCGGGCAGCGTGTCTCGAGCAGTGTATCTTGGGTCCTCGGGCAGTGTGTCTCGGGCAGCGTGTCTCGGGCAGCGTGTCCTGGGCAGTGTATCTCGGGCAACGTGTCTCGGGCAGCGTGTCTCGGGCAGAGTGTCTCGGGCAGTGTGTCTCGGGCAACGTGTCTCGGCCACTGTGTCTTGGGCAGTGTGTCTTGGCCAGTGTGTCTCGGCCAGTGTGTCTCAGGCAGTGTGTCTCGGGCAGTGTGCCTCGGGCAGTTTGTCTCGGGCAGCGTGTCTTGAGCAGTGAGTCTTGGGTCCTCGGGCAGCGTGTCTCGGGCAGTGTGTCTCGGGCAGCGTGTCTCGGGCAGTGTGTCTCGGCCAGTGTGTCTCGGTCAGAGTATCTCGGGCAGTGTATCTCGGGCGGTGTGTCTCAGTGTGTCTCGGGCGGTGTGTCTCGGGCGGTGTGTCTCAGGCATTGTGTCTCAGGCAGTGTGTCTCGGGCAGTGTGTCTCGGGCAGTGTGTCTCAGAGTGTCTCGGGCGGTGTGTCTCGGGCAGTGTATCTCGGGCGGTGTGTCTCGGGCAGCGTGTCTCGGGCCCTCGGGCAGTGTGTCTCGGGCAGTGTGTCTCGGGCAGCGTGTCTGGAGCAGTGCGTCTTGGATCCTCGGGCAGCGTGTCTCGGGCAGTGTGTCTCGGGCAGCGTGTATCGCGCAGTGTGTCTCGTTAGCGTGTCTTGAGCAGTGTGTCTTGGGTCCACGGGCAGCGTGTCTCGAGCAGTGTGTCTCGGGCAGCGTGTCTCGGGCAGAGTGTCTCGGGCAGAGTGTCTCGGGCAGTGTGTCTTGAGCAGCGTGTCTCGGTCAGAGTATCTCGGGCAGTGTGTCTCGAGCAGTGTCTCTCGGGCGGTGAGTCTCGGGCAGTGTGTCTCGGACAGTGTGTCTCGGGCAGCGTGTCTCGGGCAGCGTGCCTCGGGCAGAGTGTCTCGGCCAGTGTGTCTTGAGCAGCCTGTCTCGGGCAGTGTGTCTTGGCCAGTATGTCTCGGCCAGTGTGTCTCAGGCAGTGTGTCTCGGGCAGTGTGCCTCGGGCAGTTTGTCTCGGGCAGCGTATCTTGAGCAGTGTGTCTTGGGTCCTCGGGCAGCGTGTCTCGGGCAGTGTGTCTCGGGAAGCGTGTCTCGGGCAGTGTGTCGCGGGCTGTGCGTCTCGGGCAGAGCGCTCAGGCAGTGTGTCTCGGGCAGTGTGGCTCGGGCAGTGTGTCGCGGGCGGTGTGTCTCGGTCAGTGTGTCTCGGGCAGCGTGTCTCGGTCAGTGTGTCTCGGGCAGCGTGTCTCGGGCAGTGTGTCTCGGTCAGTGTGTCTCGGGCAGTGTGTCTCGGGCAATGTGTCTCGGTCAGTGTGTCTCGGGCAGCGTGTCTCGGTCAGTGTGTCTCGGGCAGCGTGTCTCGGTCAGTGTGTCTCGGGCAGCGTGTCTCGGGCAGTGTGTCTCGGGCAGTGTGTCGCGGGCGGTGTGTCTCGGGCAGTGTGTCTCGGGCAGTATATCATGGGCTTTGTGTCTCGGGCAGTGTGTCTCGGGCAGTGTGTCTCGGACAGTGTGTCTCGGGCAGTATATCATGGGCATTGTGTCTCGGGCAGTGTGTCTCGGGCAGTGTGTCTCAGGGAGTGTGTCTCGGGCAGTGTGGCTCGGGCATTGTGTCTCGGGCAGTGTGTCTCGGGCAGCGTGTCTCGGTCAGTATGTCTCGGGCAGTGTGTCTCGGGCAGTATGTCTCGGGCAGTGTGTCTCGGGCGGTGTGTCTCGGGCGGTGTGTCTCGGGCGGTGTGTCTCGGGCAGCGTGTCTCGGGCAGCGTGTCTCGGGCAGTATATCATGGGCTTTGTGTCTCGGGCAGCACATCGCGGGCAGAGAGTCTCGGGCAGTGTGTCTCAGGCGGTGTTTCTCAGGCGGTGTGTCTCGGGCTCTCGAGCAGCGTGTCTCGGGCAGTATGTCTCGGGCAGCAAATCTCGGGCAGCAAGTCTCGGGCAGTGTGTCTCGGGCAGCGTGTCTTGGGCAGTGTGTCTCGGGCAGTGTGTCTCGGGCAGTGTGTCTCGGGCAGTGTATCTCGGGCAGCGTGTCTCGGGCAGTGTGTCTCGGGCAGTGTGTCTCGGGCAGTGTGTCTCGGGCAGCGTGTCTCGGGCAGTGTGTCTCGGGCAGTGTATCTCGGGCAGTGTGTCTCGGGCAGTGTGTCTCGGGCAGTGTGTCTCGGGCAGCTTGTCCCGGGCAGCGTGTCTTCGGCGGTGTGTCTCGGGCAGTGTGTCTCGGGCAGTGTGTCTCGGGCAGTGTGTCTCGGGCAGCGTGTCTCGGGCAGTGTGTCTCGGGCAGTGTGTCTCGGGCAGTGTGTCTCGGGCAGTGTGTCTCGGCCAGTGTGTCTCGGTCAGAGTATCTCGGTCAGTGTATCTCGGGCGGTGTGTCTCAGTGTGTCTCGGGCGGTGTGTCTCAGGCATTGTGTCTCAGGCAGTGTGTCTCGGGCAGTGTGTCTCGGGCAGTGTGTCTCAGTGTGTCTCGGGCGGTTTGTCTCGGGCAGTGTATCTCGGGCGGTGTGTCTCGGGCAGCGTGTCTCGGGCCCTCGGGCAGTGTGTCTCGGGCAGTGTGTCTTGGGCAGCGTGTCTTGGGCAGTGTGTCTTGGATCCTCGGGCAGCGTGTCTCGGGCAGTGTGTCTCGGGCAGCGTGTATCGGGCAGTGTGTCTCGGGCAGCGTGTCTTGAGCAGTGTGTCTTGGGTCCTCGGGCAGAGTGTCTCGGGCAGTGTGTCTCGGGCAGTGTGTCTCGGGCATTGTGTCTTGGGCAGTGTGTCTCGGGCGGTGTGTCTCAGTGTGTCTCGGGCAGTGTGTCTCGGCCAGTGTGTCTCGGGCAGTGTGTCTCGGGCAGCGTGTCTCGGGCAGCGTGTCTCGGGCAGCGTGCCCTGGGCAGTTTATCTCGGGCAACGTGTCTCGGGCAGCGTGTCTCGGGCCTTCGGGCAATGTGTCGCGCGACGCGTGTCTCGGGCCTCGGGCAGTGTGTCTCGGACAGCGTGTGTCGAGCAGTGTATCTTGCGTCCTCGGGCAGTGTGTATCGGGCAGTGTGTCTCGGGCAGCGTGTCTCGGGCAGCGTGTCCTGGGCAGTGTACCTCGGGCAACGTGTCTCGGGCACTGTGTCTCGGGCAGAGTGTCTCGGGCAGTGTGCCTCGGGCAACGTGTCTCGGCCAGTGTGTCTCGGGCAGTGTGTCTCGGGCAGTGTGTCTCGGGCATTGTGTCTTGGGCAGTGTGTCTCGGGAGGTGTGTCTCAGTGTGTCTCGGGCAGTGTGTCTCGGCCAGTGTGTCTCGGGCAGTGTGTCTCGGGCAGCGTGTCTCGGGCAGCGTGTCTCGGGCAATGTGTCTCGGGCAGCGTGTCTTGAGCAGTGTGTCGTGGGTCCTCGGGCAGCATGTCTCGGGCAGTGTGTCTCGGGCAGCGTGTCTCGGGCAGTGTGTCGCGGGCTGTGCGTCTCGGGCAGAGCGTCTCGGGCAGTGTGTCTCGGGCAGTGTGGCTCGGCCAGTGTGTCTCGGGCAGTGTGTCTCGGGCAGCGTGTCTCGGGCAGCGTGTCTCGGGCAATGTGTCTCGGGCAGCGTGTCTTGAGCAGTGTGTCGTGGGTCCTCGGGCAGCATGTCTCGGGCAGTGTGTCTCGGGCAGCGTGTCTCGGGCAGCGTGTCGCGGGCTGTGCGTCTCGGGCAGAGCGTCTCGGGCAGTGTGGCTCGGGCAGTGTGGCTCGGGCAGTGTGTCTCGGGCAGGGCGTCTCGGGCAGTGTGTCTCGGGCAGAGTGTCTCGGGCAACGTGTCTTGGACAGTGTATCTCGGGCAGCGTGCCTTGGGTAGTGTGTCTCGGGCAGCGTCTTTCAGGCAGCCTGTCTCGGGCAGTGTGTCTCGGGCAGTGTGTCTCGGGCAGAGTGTCTCGGGCAGTGTGTCTCGGGCAGAATGTCTCGGGCAGTGTGTCTCAGGCGACGTTTCTCAGGCGGTGTGTCTCGGGATCTCGGGCAGCGAGTCTCGGGTAGTGTGCCTCGGGCGGTGTGTCTCGGGCAGAATGTCTCGGGTAGTGTGCCTCGGGCAGTGTGTCTCGGGCAGTGTGACTCGGGTCCTTGGCCAGCGTGTCTCGGGCAGTGTGTCTCGGGCAGTATGTCTCGGGCAGCGTGTTCCGGGCAGTGTGTCTAAGGCGGTGTGTCTCGGGCAGTGTGTCTCGGGCAGTATGTCTCGGGCAGCGTGTTCCGGGCAGTGTGTCTCGGGCGGTGTGTCTCGGGCAGCGTGTCTCGGGCAGCGTGTCTCGGGCAGCGTGTCTCGGGCAGCGTGTCTCGGGCTCTCGGGCAGTGTATCTCGGGCGGTGTGTCTCGGGCAGCTTGTCCCGGGCAGTGTGTCTTGGGCAGTGTATCTCGGGCGGTGTGTCTCGCGCAGCTTGTCCCGGGCAGCGTGTTTTGGGCAGTGTGTCTCGGGCAGTGTGTCTCGGGCAGTGTGTCTCGGGCAGTGTGTCTCGGGCGGTGTGTCTCGGGCAGTGTGTCTCGGGCAGCGTGTCTCGGGCAGTGTGTCTCGGGCAGCTTGTCCCGGGCAGCGTGTCTTCGGCGGTGTGTCTCGGGCAGTGTGTCTCGGGCAGTGTATCTCGGGCAGTGTGTCTCGGGCAGCGTGTCTCGGGCAGTGTGTCTCGGCCAGTGTGTCTCGGTCAGAGTATCTCGGTCAGTGTATCTCGGGCGGTGTGTCTCAGTGTGTCTCGGGCAGTGTGTCTCGGGCGGTGTGTCTCGGGCGGTGTGTCTCGGGCAGCGTGTCTCGGGCAGTGTATCTCGGGCGGTGTGTCTCGGGCAGCGTGTCTCGGGCCCTCGGGCAGGGTGTCTCGGGCAGTGTGTCTCGGGCGGTGTGTCTCGGGCAGTGTATCTCGGGCGGTGTGTCTCGGGCAGTGTGTCTCGGGCGGTGTGTCTCGGGCAGTGTATCTCGGGCGGTGTGTCTCGGGCAGCGTGTCTCGGGCCCTCGGGCAGTGTGTCTCGGGCAGTGTGTCTCGGGCAGCGTGTCTTGAGCAGTGTGTCTTGGATCCTCGGGCAGCGTGTCTCGGGCAGTGTGTCTCGGGCAGCGTGTATCGGGCAGTGTGTCTCGGGCAGCGTGTCTTGAGCAGTGTGTCTTGGGTCCTCGGGCAGAGTGTCTCGGGCAGTGTGTCTCGGGCAGTGTGTCTCGGGCATTGTGTCTTGGGCAGTGTGTCTCGGGCGGTGTGTCTCAGTGTGTCTCGGGCAGTGTGTCTCGGCCAGTGTGTCTCGGGCAGTGTGTCTCGGGCAGCGTGTCTCGGGCAGCGTGTCTCTGGCTGCGTGTCAAGGGCAGAGTGCCTCGGCCAGTGCGTCTCGGGCAGCGTGTCTCGGGCAGCGTGTCTCGGGCAGTGTGTCTCGGGCAGTGTGTCTCGGGCCCTCGGGCAGTGTGTCTCGGGACGCGTGTCTCGGGCCCTCGGGCAGTGTGTCTCGAGCAGTGTGTCTCGGGCAGTGTGTCTCGGGCAGCGTGTCTCGAGCAGTGTATCTTGGGTCCTCGGGCAGTGCGTCTCGGGCAGCATGTCTCGGGCAGCGTGTCTCGGGCAGCGTGTCCTGGGCAGTGTATCTCGGGCAACGTGTCTCGGGCAACGTGTCTCGGGCCCTCGGGCAGTGTGTCTCGGGACGCGTGTCTCGGGCCCTCGGGCAGTGTGTCTCGGGCAGTGTGTCTCGTGCAGTGTGTCTCGGGCAGCGTGTCTCGAGCAGTGTATCTTGGGTCCTCGGGCAGTGTGTCTCGGGCAGCGTGTCTCGGGCAGCGTGTCTCGGGCAGCGTGTCTCGGGCAGAATGTCCTGGGCAGTGTATCTCGGGCAACGTGTCTCGGGCAGCGTGTCTCGGGCAGAGTGTCTCGGCCAGTGCGTCTCGGGCAGTGTGTCTCCGCCAGTGTGTCCTGGGCAGTGTGTCTCGGCCAGTGTGTCTCGGGCAGCGTGTCTCAGCCAGTGTGCCTCGGGAAGTGAGTCTCAGGCGGTGTGTCACGGGCAGAGTGTCTCGGGCAGAGTGTCTTGGGCAGCGTGTCTCGGGCCCTCGGGCAGTGTATCTCGGGACGCGTGTCTCGGGCCCTCGGGCAGTGTGTCTCGGGCAGTGTGTCTCGAGCAGTGTGTCTCGAGCAGTGTATCTTGGGTCCTCGGGCAGCGTGTCTCTGGCAGTGTGTGTCGGGCAGTGTGTCTCGGGCAGTGTGTCTCGGGCTGCGTGTCTCGGGCAGAGTGTCTCGGCCAGTGCGTCTCGGGCAGTCTGTCTCGGGCAGTGTGTCGCGGGCTCTGCGTCTCAGGCAGTGTGTCTCGGGCAGAGTATCTCGGGCTGTGTGTCTTGGGCAGAGTGTCTCAGGCAGCGTGTCTCGGGCAGTGTGTCTCGGCCAGTGTGTCTCGGGCAGTGTGTCTCGGCCAGTGTGGCTCGGCCAGTGTGTCTCGAGCAGCGTGTCTTGAGCAGTGTGTCTTGGGTCCTCGGGCAGCGTGTCTCAGGCAGTGTCTCTCGGGCAGCGTGGCTCGGGCAGTGCGTCTCTGGCAGTGTGGCTCGGGCAGTGTGGCTCGGGCAGTGTGTCTCGGGCAGAGCGTCTCGGGCAGAGTGTCTCGGGCAGCGTGTCTCGGGCAGCCTGTCTCGGCCAGTGTGTCTCGGCCAGTGTGTCTCAGGCAGTGTGTCTCGGGCTGAGTGTCTCGGGCAGCCTGTGTCGGCCTGTGAGTCTCGGGCAGTGGGTCTCAGGCAGTGTGTCTCGGGAAGTGAGACTCGGGCAGTGTGTCACGGGCAGTGTGTCTCAGGCAGAGTGTCTTGGGCAGCGTGTCTCGGGCCTTCGGGCAGTGTGTCTCGGGCACTCGGGCAGTGTGTCTCGGGCAGTGTGTCTCGAGCAGTGTGTCTCGAGGTGTGTATCGGGCCCTCGGGCAGCGTGTCTCTGGCAGTGTGTCTCGGGCAGCGTGTCTCGGGCAGTGTGGCTCAGGCAGTGTGTCTCGGGCAGAGCGTCTCGGGCAGTGTGTCTCAGGCAGAGTGTCTCAGTGTGTCTCGGGCAGAGTGTCTCGGGCAACGTGTCTTGGGCAGTGTATCTCGGGCAACGTGTCTTGGGCAGTGTGTCTCGGGCAGTGTGTCTCAGGCAGAGTGTCTCGGGCAGTGTGTCTCAGGCTCTTGGGCAGCGTGTCTCAGGCAGTGTGTCTCGGCCTGTGTGTCTCGGGCAGTGTATCTCGGCCAGTGTGTGTCGGGCAGTGTGTCTTGGGCAGCGTGTCTCGTGCGGTGTGTCTCGTGCAGCGTGTCTCGGGCAGCGTGTGTCGGGCAGTGTGTCTTGGGCAGCGTGTCTCGGGCAGTGTGTCTCGGCCTGTGTGTCTCGGGCAGCGTATCTCGGCCAGTGTGTCTCGGGCAGCGTGTCTCAGGCAGTGTGTCTCGGCCTGTGTGTCTCGGGCAGTGTATCTCGGCCAGTGTGTCTCGGGCAGCGTGTCTCGGGCAGCGTGTGTCGGGCAGTGTGTCTCGGGTTCTCGGGCAGTGTGTCAAGGGCAGCATGTCTCGGGCAGCGTGTCTCGGGCAGTGTGTCTCGAGCAGTGTGTCTCGGGTTCTCGGGCAGTGTGTCAAGGGCAGCATGTCTCGGGCAGCGTGTCTCGTGCGGTGTGTCTCGGGCAGCGTGTCTCGGGCAGCGTGTGTCGGGCAGTGTGTCTTGGGCAGCGTGTCTCGGGCAGTGTGTCTCGGCCTGTGTGTCTCGGGCAGTGTATCTCGGCCAGTGTGTCTCGGGCAGCGTGTCTCAGGCAGTGTGTCTCGGCCTGTGTGTCTCGGGCAGTGTATCTCGGCCAGTGTGTCTCGGGCAGCGTGTCTCGGGCAGCGTGTGTCGGGCAGTGTGTCTCGGGTTCTCGGGCAGTGTGTCAAGGGCAGCATGTCTCGGGCAGCGTGTCTCGGGCTGCGTGTCTCGGGCAGTGTGTCTCGGGTAGTGAGTCTCGGGCGGTGTGTCACGGGCAGTGTGTCTCGGGCAGAGTGTCTCAGTCCGTGTGTCTCGGGCTGCGTGTCTCGGACAGTGTGTCTCGGGAAGTGAGTCTCGGGCAGTGTGTCAAGGGCAGCATGTCTCGGGCAGCGTGTCTCGGTCCGTGTGTCTCGGGCAGTGTGTCTCGAGCAGCGTGTCTCGGGCAGCGTGTCTCGGGCAGTGTGTCTCGAGCAGCGTGTCTCGGGCAGCGTGTCTCGGCCAGTGTGTCTCGAGCAGAGCGTCTCGGGCAGTGTGTCAAGGGCAGCGTGTCTCGGGCAGCGTGTCTCGAGCAGCGTGTCTCGGCCAGTATGTCTCGGGCAGCGTGTCTCGGCCAGTGTGTCTCGGGCAGCGTGTCTCGGGCAGCGTGTCTCGGGCAGCGTGTCTCGGGCAGCGTGTCTCGGCCAGTGTGTCTCGAGCAGCGTGTCTCGGGCAGTGTGTCTCAGACAGTGTGTCTCGGCCAGTGTGTCTCGAGCAGCGTGTCTCGGGCAGCGTGTCTCGAGCAATGTGTCTCGGCCAGTGTGTCTCGGGCAGCGTGTCTCGGCCAGTGTGTCTCGGCCAGTGTGTCTCGGCCAGTGTGTCTCGAGCAGCCTGTCTCGGACAGCGTGTCTCGGCCAGTGTGTCTCGGCCAGTGTGTCTCGAGCAGCGTGTCTCGGGCAGTGTGTCTCAGACAGTGTGTCTCGGCCAGTGTGTCTCGAGCAGCGTGTCTCGGGCAACGTGTCTCGAGCAGCGTGTCTCGGGCAGTGTGTCTCAGGCAGTGTGTCTCGGGCAGTGTGTCTCGAGCTGTGTGTCTCGGGTTCTCGGGCAGTGTGTCAAGGGCAGCATGTCTCGGGCAGTGTGTCTCGGTCCGTGTGTCTCGGGCTGCGTGTCTCGGGCAGTGTGTCTCGGGAAGTGAGTCTCGGGCGGTGTGTCACGGGCGGTCTGTCTCGGGCAGAGTGTCTTGAGCAGCGTGTCTCGGGCCCTCGGGCAGTGTGTCTCGGGACGCGTGTCTCGGGCCCTCGGGCAGTGTGTCTCGGGCGGTGTGTCTCGGGCGGTGTGTCTCGGGCGGTGTGTCTCAGTGTGTCTCGGGCGGTGTGTCTCGGGCGGTGTGTCTCGGGCGTTGTGTCTCGGGCAGTGTATCTCGGGCGGTGTGTCTCGGGCAGCGTGTCTCGGGCCCTCGGGCAGTGTGTCTCGGGCAGTGTGCAGTGTGTCTCGGGCAGCGTGTCTTGAGCAGTGTGTCTTGGATCCTCGGGCAGCGTGTCTCGGGCAGTGTGTCTCGGACAGCGTGTATCGGGCAGTGTGTCTCGGGCAGCGTGTCTTGAGCAGTGTGTCTTGGGTCCTCGGGCAGAGTGTCTCGGGCAGTGTGTCTCGGGCAGTGTGTCTCGGGCAGTGTGTCTCGGGCATTGTGTCTTGGGCAGTGTGTCTCGGGCGGTGTGTCTCAGTGTGTCTCGGCCAGTGTGTCTCGGGCAGTGTGTCTCGGGCAGCGTGTCTCTGGCCTCGTGTCAAGGGCAGAGTGCCTCGGCCAGTGCGTCTCGGGCAGCGTGTCTCGGGCAGTGTGTCTCGGGCAGCGTGTCTCGGGCAGTGTGTCTCGGGCAGTGTGTCTCGGGCAGAGTGTCTCGGGAAGTGTGTCTCGGGACGCGTGTCTCGGGCCCTCGGGCAGTGTGTCTCGGGCAGTGTGTCTCGGGCAGCGTGTCTCGAGCAGTGTATCTTGGGTCCTCGGGCAGTGCGTCTCGGGCAGCATGTCTCGGGCAGCGTGTCTCGGGCAGCGTGTCCTGGGCAGTGTATCTCGGGCAACGTGTCTCGGGCAGCGTGTCTCGGGCCCTCGGGCAGTGTGTCTCGGGACGCGTGTCTCGGGCCCTCGGGCAGTGTGTCTCGGGCAGTGTGTCTCGTGCAGTGTGTCTCGGGCAGCGTGTCTCGAGCAGTGTATCTTGGGTCCTCGGGCAGTGTGTCTCGGGCAGCGTGTCTCGGGCAGCGTGGCTCGGGCAGCATGTCCTGGGCAGTGTATCTCGGGCAACGTGTCTCGGGCAGCGTGTCTCGGGCAGAGTGTCTCGGCCAGTGCGTCTCGGGCAGTGTGTCTCCGCCAGTGTGTCCTGGGCAGTGTGTCTCGGGCAGTGTGTCTCGGGCAGCGTGTCTCAGCCAGTGTGTCTCGGGAAGTGAGTCTCAGGCAGTGTGTCTTGGGCAGAGTGTCTCAGGCAGCGTGTCTCGGGCAGTGTGTCTCGGCCAGTGTGTCTCGGGCAGTGTGTCTCGGCCAGTGTGTCTCGGCCAGTGTGTCTCGAGCAGCGTGTCTTGAGCAGTGTGTCTTGGGTCCTCGGGCAGCGTGTCTCAGGCAGTGTCTCTCGGGCAGCGTGGCTCAGGCAGTGTGTCTCGGGCAGTGTGTCTCAGGCAGTGTGTCTCGGGCAACGTGTCTCGGGCAGCGTGTCTCGGGCAGTGTGTCTCAGGCAGTGTGTCTCGGGCAACGTGTCTTGGGCAGTGTATCTCGGGCAACGTGTCTTGGGCAGTGTGTCTCGGGCAGTGTGTCTCAGGCAGAGTGTCTCGGGCAGTGTGTCTCGGGCAGTGTGTCTCGGGCAGTGTGTCTCGGGCAGAGTGTCTCGGGCAGTGTGTCTCGGGCAGTGTGTCTCGGGCAGTGTGTCTCAGGCAGAGTGTCTCGGGCAGTGTGTCTCGGGCAGTGTGTCTCGGCCTGTGTGTCTCGGGCAGTGTGTCTCGGCCTGTGTGTCTCGGGCAGCGTGTCTCGGGCAGCGTGTGTCGGGCAGTGTGTCTCGGGTTCTCGGGCAGTGTGTCAAGGGCAGCATGTCTCGGGCAGCGTGTCTCGGGCAGCGTGTCTCGGGCAGTGTGTCTCGAGCAGTGTGTCTCGGGTTCTCGGGCAGTGTGTCAAGGGCAGCATGTCTCGGGCAGCGTGTCTATGTCCGTGTGTCTCGGGCTGCGTGTCTCGGCCAGTGTGTCTCGGCCAGTGTGTCTCAGGCAGTGTGTCTCGGGCTGAGTGTCTCGGGCAGCCTGTCTCGGCCTGTGTGTCTCGGGCAGTGGGTCTCAGGCAGTGTGTCTCGGACTGAGTGTCTCGGGCAGTGTGTCTCGGGAAGTGAGACTCGGGCAGTGTGTCACGGGCAGTGTGTCTCGGGCAGAGTGTCTTGGGCAGCGTGTCTCGGGCCTTCGGGCAGTGTGTCTCGGGCACTCGGGCAGTGTGTCTCGGGCAGTGTGTCTCGAGCAGTGTGTCTCGAGGTGTGTATCGGGCCCTCGGGCAGCGTGTCTCTGGCAGTGTGTCTCGGGCAGCGTGTCTCGGGCAGTGTGGCTCAGGCAGTGTGTCTCGGGCAGAGCGTCTCGGGCAGTGTGTCTCGGGCAGAGTGTCTCGGGCAACGTGTCTTGGGCAGTGTATCTCGGGCAACGTGTCTTGGGCAGTGTGTCTCAGGCAGAGTGTCTCGGGCAGTGTGTCTCAGGCTCTTGGGCAACGTGTCTTGGGCAGTGTGTCTCGGGCAGTGTGTCTCAGGCAGTGTGTCTCGGGCAACGTGTCTCGGGCAGCGTGTCTCGGGCAGTGTGTCTCAGGCAGTGTGTCTCGGGCAACGTGTCTTGGGCAGTGTATCTCGGGCAACGTGTCTTGGGCAGTGTGTCTCGGGCAGTGTGTCTCAGGCAGAGTGTCTCGGGCAGTGTGTCTCGGGCAGTGTGTCTCAGGCAGTGTGTCTCGGGCAGTGTGTCTCGGGCAGTGTGTCTCGGGCAGAGTGTCTCGGGCAGAGTGTCTCGGGCAGTGTGTCTCGGGCAGTGTGTCTCAGGCAGAGTGTCTCGGGCAGTGTGGCTCGGGCAGTGTGTCTCGGCCTGTGTGTCTCGGGCAGTGTGTCTCGGCCTGTGTGTCTCGGGCAGCGTGTCTCGGGCAGCGTGTGTCGGGCAGTGTGTCTCGGGTTCTCGGGCAGTGTGTCAAGGGCAGCTTGTCTCGGGCAGCGTGTCTCGGGCAGCGTGTCTCGGGCAGTGTGTCTCGAGCAGTGTGTCTCGGGTTCTCGGGCAGTGTGTCAAGGGCAGCATGTCTCGGGCAGCGTGTCTATGTCCGTGTGTCTCGGGCTGCGTGTCTCGGGCAGTGTGTCTCGGGAAGTGAGTCTCGGGCGGTGTGTCACGGGCAGTGTGTCTCGGGCAGCGTGTCTCAGTCCGTGTGTCTCGGGCTGCGTGTCTCGGGCAGTGTGTCTCGGGAAGTGAGTCTCGGGCAGTGTGTCTCGGGTTCTCGGGCAGTGTGTCAAGGGCAGCATGTCTCGGGCAGTGTGTCTCGGTCCGTGTGTCTCGGGCTGCGTGTCTCGGGCAGTGTGTCTCGGGAAGTGAGTCTCGGGCGGTGTGTCACGGGCAGTGCGTCTCGGGCAGCGTGTCTCAGTCCGTGTGTCTCGGGCTGCGTGTCTCGGGCAGTGTGTCTCGGGAAGTGAGTCTCGGGCAGTGTGTCAAGGGCAGCATGTCTCGGGCAGCGTGTCTCGGTCCGTGTGTCTCGGGCAGTGTGTCTCGAGCAGCGTGTCTCGGGCAGTGTGTCTCGAGCAGCGTGTCTCGGGCAGCGTGTCTCGGCCAGTGTGTCTCGAGCAGAGCGTCTCGGTCAGTGTGTCAAGGGCAGCATGTCTCGGGCAGCGTGTCTCGGGCAGCGTGTCTCGAGCAGCGTGTCTCGGCCAGTGTGTCTCGGGCAGTGTGTCTCGGGCAGCGTGTCTCGGCCAGTGTGTCTCGGGCAGCGTGTCTCGAGCAGCGTGTCTCGGCCAGTGTGTCTCGGGCAGCGTGTCTCGGCCAGTGTGTCTCGGCCAGTGTGTCTCGGCCAGTGTGTCTCGAGCAGCCTGTCTCGGACAGCCTGTCTCGGCCAGTGTGTCTCGGCCAGTGTGTCTCGAGCAGCGTGTCTCGGGCAGCGTGTCTCGGACAGTGTGTCTCGGCCAGTGTGTCTCGAGCAGCGTGTCTCGGGCAACGTGTCCCGAGCAGCGTGTCTCGGGCAACGTGTCCCGAGCAGCGTGTCTCAGGCAGTGTGTCTCGAACAGTGTGTCTCGAGCAGTGTGTCTCGGGTTCTCGGGCAGTGTGTCAAGGGCAGCATGTCTCGGGCAGTGTGTCTCGGGCAGTGTGTCTCGGTCCGTGTGTCTCGGGCTGCGTGTCTCGGGCAGTGTGTCTCGGGAAGTGAGTCTCGGGCGGTGTGTCTTGGGCAGCGTGTCTCGGGCCCTCGGGCAGTGTGTCTCGGGCAGTGTGTCTCGGGCAGTCTGTCTCGGGCAGAGTGTCTTGGGCAGCGTGTCTCGGGCCCTCGGGCAGTGTGTCTCGGGCAGTGTGTCTCGAGCAGCGTATCTCGGGCAGCGTGTCTCGGCCAGTGTGTCTCGAGCAGAGCGTCTCGGGCAGTGTGTCAAGGGCAGCATGTCTCGGGCAGCGTGTCTCGGGCAGCGTCTCTCGGGCAGCGTGTCTCGGGCAGCGTGTCTCGGGCAGCGTGTCTCGAGCAGCGTGTCTCGGCCAGTGTGTCTCGGGCAGCGTGTCTCGGCCAGTGTGTCTCGGCCAGTGTGTCTCGGCCAGTGTGTCTCGAGCAGCCTGTCTCGGACAGCGTGTCTCGGCCAGTGTGTCTCGGCCAGCGTGTCTCGGGCAGTGTGTCTCGGACAGTGTGTCTCGGCCAGTGTGTCTCGAGCAGCGTGTCTCGGGCAGCGTGTCTCGGACAGTGTGTCTCGGCCAGTGTGTCTCGAGCAGCGTGTCTCGAGCAGCGTGTCTCGAGCAGCGTGTCTCGGGCAGTGTGTCTCGGGCAGTGTGTCTCGAGCAGTGTGTCTCGAGCTGTGTGTCTCGGGTTCTCGGGCAGTGTGTCAAGGGCAGCATGTCTCGGGCAGTGTGTCTCGGTCCGTGTGTCTCGGGCTGCGTGTCTCGGGCAGTGTGTCTCGGGAAGTGAGTCTCGGGCGGTGTGTCACAGGCAGTCTGTCTCGGGCAGAGTGTCTTGGGCAGCGTGTCTCGGGCCCTCGGGCAGTGTGTCTCGGGACGCGTGTCTCGGGCCCTCGGGCAGTGTGTCTCGGGCGGTGTGTCTCGGGCGGTGTGTCTCGGGCGGTGTGTCTCAGTGTGTCTCGGGCGGTGTGTCTCGGGCGGTGTGTCTCAGTGTGTCTCGGGCGGTGTGTCTCGGGCGGTGTGTCTCGGGCGGTGTGTCTCGGCCAGTGTGTCTCGAGCAGCGTGTCTTGGGCAGCGAGTCTCCGGCAGCGTTTCTCGGGCAGCGTGTCTTGAGCAGTGTGTCTTGGGTCCTCGGGCAGCGTGTCTCAGGCAGTGTCTCTCGGGCAGCGTGTCTTGAGCAGTGTGTCTTGGGTCCTCGGGTGCGTGTCTCAGGCAGTGTGTCTCGGGCAGCGTGTCTTGAGCAGTGTGTCTTGGGTCCTCGGGAAGCGTGTCTCAGGCAGTGTCTCTCGGGCAGCGTGGCTCGGGCAGTGCGTCTCCGGCAGTGTGGATCGGGCAGTGTGGCTCGGACAGTGTGTCTCGGTCATAGCGTCTCGTGCAGAGTGTCTCGGGCAGCGTATCTCGGGCAGCCTGTCTCGGCCAGTGTGTCTCGGGCAGTGTGTCTCAGGCAGTGTGTCTCGGGCTGAGTGTCTCGGGCAGTGTGTCTCGGGAAGTGAGACTCGGGCAGTGTGTCACGGGCAGTGTGTCTCGGGCAGAGTGTCTTGGGCAGCGTGTCTCGGGCCTTCGGGCAGTGTGTCTCGGGCCCTCGGGCAGTGTGTCTCGGGCAGTGTGTCTCGAGCAGTGTGTCTCGAGGTGTGTATCGGGCCCTCGGGCAGCGTGTCTCTGGCAGTGTGTCTCGGGCAGTGTGTCTCGGGCAGTGTGTCTCTGGCAGTGTGTCTCGGGCAGTGTGTCTCAGGCAGTGTGTCTCGGGCTGCGTGTCTAGGGCAGAGTGTCTTGGCCAGTGCGTCTCGGGCAGTGTGTCTCTGGCAGTGTGTCTCGGGCAGTGGGTCTCGGGCAGTGTGTCTTGGGCAGTGTGTCTCGGGCAGAGTGTCTCGGCCAGTGCGTCTCGGGCAGTGTGTCTCGGGCAGCGTGTCTCGGGCAGTGTGTCTCGGGCAGTGTGTCTCGGGCAGAGTGTCTCGGGAAGCGTGTCTCGGGCCCTCAGGCAGTGTGTGTCGGGACGCGTGTCTCGGGCCCTCGGGCAGTGTGTCTCGGGCAGTGTGTCTCGGGCAGCGTGTCTCAGGCAGCGTGTCCTGGGCAGTGTATCTCGGGCAACGTGTCTCGGGCAGCGTGTCTCAGGCCCTCGGGCAGTGTGTCTCGGGACGCGTGTCTCGGGCCCTCGGGCAGTGTGTCTCGGGCAGTGTGTCTCGGGCAGCGTGTCTCGAGCAGTGTATCTTGGGTCCTCGGGCAGTGTGTCTAGAGCAGCGTGTCTCGGGCAGCATGTCTCGGGCAGCGTGTCCTGGGCAGTGTATCTTGGGCAACGTATCTCGGGCAGCGTGTCTCGGGCAGAGTGTCTCGGCCAGTGCGTCTCGGGCAGTGTGTCTCCGCCAGTGTGTCACGGGCAGTGTGTCTCGGGCAGAGTGTCTTGGGCAGCGTGTCTCGGGCCCTCGGGCAGTGTGTCTCGGGACGCGTGTCTCGGGCCCTCGGGCAGTGTGTCTCGGGCGGTGTGTCTCGGGCTGTGTGTCTCGGGCGGTGTGTCTCGGGCGGTGTGTCTCAGTGTGTCTCGGGCGGTGTGTCTCGGGCGGTGTGTCTCGGGCGGTGTGTCTCGGGCGGTGTGTCTCGGGCGGTGTGTCTCAGGCATTGTGTCTCAGGCAGTGTCTCTCGGGCGGTGAGTTTCGGGCAGTGTGTCTCGGACAGTGTGTCTCGGGCAGCGTGTCTCGGGCAGCGTGCCTCGCGCTGCGTGTCTCGGGCAGCGTGTCGCGGGCGGTGCGTCTCGGGCATTGTGTCTCGGGCAGTGTGTCTCGGACAGTGTGTCTCGGGCAGCGTGTCTCGGGCAGTGTGTCTCGGACAGTGTGTCTCTGGCAGTGTGTCTCGGGCAGCGTGTCTCGGGCAGTGTGGCTCAGGCAGTGTGTCTCGGGCAGAGCGTCTCGGGCAGTGTGTCTCGGGCAGAGTGTCTCGGGCAACGTGTCTTGGGCAGTGTATCTCGGGCAACGTGTCTTGGGCAGTGTGTCTCAGGCAGAGTGTCTCGGGCAGTGTGTCTCAGGCTCTTGGGCAACGTGTCTTGGGCAGTGTGTCTCGGGCAGTGTGTCTCAGGCAGTGTGTCTCGGGCAACGTGTCTTGGGCAGTGTATCTCGGGCAACGTGTCTTGGGCAGTGTGTCTCGGGCAGTGTGTCTCAGGCAGAGTGTCTCGGGCAGTGTGTCTCAGGCTCTTGGGCAGCGTGTCTCGGGCAGTGTGTCTCGGCCTGTGTGTCTCGGGCAGTGTATCTCGGCCAGTGTGTGTCGGGCAGTGTGTCTTGGGCAGCGTGTCTCGTGCGGTGTGTCTCGGGCAGCGTGTCTCGGGCAGCGTGTGTCGGGCAGTGTGTCTCGGGTTCTCGGGCAGTGTGTCAAGGGCAGCATGTCTCGGGCAGCGTGTCTCGGGCAGCGTGTCTCGGGCAGTGTGTCTCGAGCAGTGTGTCTCGGGTTCTCGGGCAGTGTGTCAAGGGCAGCATGTCTCGGGCAGCGTGTCTATGTCCGTGTGTCTCGGGCTGCGTGTCTCGGGCAGTGTGTCTCGGGTAGTGAGTCTCGGGCGGTGTGTCACGGGCAGTGTGTCTCGGGCAGAGTGTCTCAGTCCGTGTGTCTCGGGCTGCGTGTCTCGGACAGTGTGTCTCGGGAAGTGAGTCTCGGGCAGTGTGTCAAGGGCAGCATGTCTCGGGCAGCGTGTCTCGGTCCGTGTGTCTCGGGCAGTGTGTCTCGAGCAGCGTGTCTCGGGCAGTGTGTCTCGAGCAGCGTGTCTCGGGCAGCGTGTCTCGGCCAGTGTGTCTCGAGCAGAGCGTCTCGGGCAGTGTGTCAAGGGCAGCGTGTCTCGGGCAGCGTGTCTCGGGCAGCGTGTCTCGAGCAGCGTGTCTCGGCCAGTGTGTCTCGGGCAGCGTGTCTCGGCCAGTGTGTCTCGGCCAGTGTGTCTCGGCCAGTGTGTCTCGAGCAGCCTGTCTCGGACAGCGTGTCTCGGCCAGTGTGTCTCGGCCAGTGTGTCTCGAGCAGCGTGTCTCGGGCAGTGTGTCTCGGGCAGTGTGTCTCGGCCAGTGTGTCTCGAGCAGCGTGTCTCGGGCAACGTGTCTCGAGCAGCGTGTCTCGAGCAGCGTTTCTCGGGCAGTGTGTCTCGGGCAGTGTGTCTCGAGCAGTGTGTCTCGAGCTGTGTGTCTCGGGTTCTCGGGCAGTGTGTCAAGGGCAGCATGTCTCGGGCAGTGTGTCTCGGTCCGTGTGTCTCGGGCTGCGTGTCTCGGGCAGTGTGTCTCGGGAAGTGAGTCTCGGGCGGTGTGTCACGGGCAGTCTGTCTCGGGCAGAGTGTCTTGGGCAGCGTGTCTCGGGCCCTCGGGCAGTGTGTCTCGGGACGCGTGTCTCGGGCACTCGGGCAGTGTGTCTCGGGCGGTGTGTCTCGGGCGGTGTGTCTCGGGCGGTGTGTCTCGGGCGGTGTATCTCGGGCGGTGTGTCTCGGGCAGCGTGTCTCGGGCCCTCGGGCAGTGTGTCTCGGGCAGTGTGCAGTGTGTCTCGGGCAGCGTGTCTTGAGCAGTGTGTCTTGGATCCTCGGGCAGCGTGTCTCGGGCAGTGTGTCTCGGACAGCGTGTATCGGGCAGTGTGTCTCGGGCAGCGTGTCTTGAGCAGTGTGTCTTGGGTCCTCGGGCAGAATGTCTCGGGCAGTGTGTCTCGGGCAGTGTGTCTCGGGCATTGTGTCTTGGGCAGTGTGTCTCGGGCGGGGTGTCTCAGTGTGTCTCGGGCAGTGTGTCTCGGCCAGTGTGTCTCGGGCAGTGTGTCTCGGGCAGCGTGTCTCTGGCTGCGTGTCAAGGGCAGAGTGCCTCGGCCAGTGCGTCTCGGGCAGCGTGTCTCGGGCAGTGTGTCTCGGGCAGCGTGTCTCGGGCAGTGTGTCTCGGGCAGTGTGTCTCGGGCAGAGTGTCTCGGGAAGTGTGTCTCGGGCCCTCAGGCAGTGTGTCTCGGGACGCGTGTCTCGGGCCCTCGGGCAGTGTGTCTCGGGCAGTGTGTCTCGGGCAGCGTGTCTCGAGCAGTGTATCTTGGGTCCTCGGGCAGTGCGTCTCGGGCAGCATGTCTCGGGCAGCGTGTCCTGGGCAGTGTATCTCGGGCAACGTGTCTCGGGCAGCGTGTCTCGGGCCCTCGGGCAGTGTGTCTCGGGACGCGTGTCTCGGGCCCTCGGGCAGTGTGTCTCGGGCAGTGTGTCTCGTGCAGTGTGTCTCGAGCAGCGTGTCTCGAGCAGTGTATCTTGGGTCCTCGGGCAGTGTGTCTCGGGCAGCGTGTCTCGGGCAGCGTGTCTCGGGCAGCATGTCCTGGGCAGTGTATCTCGGGCAACGTGTCTCGGGCAGCGTGTCTCGGGCAGAGTGTCTCGGCCAGTGCGTCTCGGGCAGTGTGTCTCCGCCAGTGTGTCCTGGGCAGTGTGTCTCGGGCAGTGTGTCTCGGGCAGCGTGTCTCAGCCAGTGTGTCTCGGGAAGTGAGTCTCAGGCAGTGTGTCTTGGGCAGAGTGTCTCAGGCAGCGTGTCTCGGGCAGTGTGTCTCGGCCAGTGTGTCTCGGGCAGTGTGTCTCGGCCAGTGTGTCTCGGCCAGTGTGTCTCGAGCAGCGTGTCTTGAGCAGTGTGTCTTGGGTCCTCGGGCAGCGTGTCTCAGGCAGTGTCTCTCGGGCAGCGTGGCTCAGGCAGTGCGTCTCCGGCAGTGTGGCTCGGGCAGTGTGGCTCGGGCAGTGTGTCTCGGGCAGAGCGTCTCAGGCAGAGTGTCTCGGGCAGCGTGTCTCGGGCAGCCTGTCTCGGCCAGTGTGTCTCGGCCAGTGTGTCTCAGGCAGTGTGTCTCGGGCTGAGTGTCTCGGGCAGCCTGTCTCGGCCTGTGTGTCTCGGGCAGTGGGTCTCAGGCAGTGTGTCTCGGACTGAGTGTCTCGGGCAGTGTGTCTCGGGAAGTGAGACTCGGGCAGTGTGTCACGGGCAGTGTGTCTCGGGCAGAGTGTCTTGGGCAGCGTGTCTCGGGCCTTCGGGCAGTGTGTCTCGGGCACTCGGGCAGTGTGTCTCGGGCAGTGTGTCTCGAGCAGTGTGTCTCGAGGTGTGTATCGGGCCCTCGGGCAGCGTGTCTCTGGCAGTGTGTCTCGGGCAGCGTGTCTCGGGCAGTGTGGCTCAGGCAGTGTGTCTCGGGCAGAGCGTCTCGGGCAGTGTGTCTCGGGCAGAGTGTCTCGGGCAACGTGTCTTGGGCAGTGTATCTCGGGCAACGTGTCTTGGGCAGTGTGTCTCAGGCAGAGTGTCTCGGGCAGTGTGTCTCAGGCTCTTGGGCAACGTGTCTTGGGCAGTGTGTCTCGGGCAGTGTGTCTCAGGCAGTGTGTCTCGGGCAACGTGTCTCGGGCAGCGTGTCTCGGGCAGTGTGTCTCAGGCAGTGTGTCTCGGGCAACGTGTCTTGGGCAGTGTATCTCGGGCAACGTGTCTTGGGCAGTGTGTCTCGGGCAGTGTGTCTCAGGCAGAGTGTCTCGGGCAGTGTGTCTCGGGCAGTGTGTCTCAGGCAGTGTGTCTCGGGCAGTGTGTCTCGGGCAGAGTGTCTCGGGCAGTGTGTCTCGGGCAGTGTGTCTCGGGCAGTGTGTCTCAGGCAGAGTGTCTCGGGCAGTGTGTCTCGGGCAGTGTATCTCGGCCTGTGTGTCTCGGGCAGTGTGTCTCGGCCTGTGTGTCTCGGGCAGCGTGTCTCGGGCAGCGTGTGTCGGGCAGTGTGTCTCGGGTTCTCGGGCAGTGTGTCAAGGGCAGCATGTCTCGGGCAGCGTGTCTCGGGCAGCGTGTCTCGGGCAGTGTGTCTCGAGCAGTGTGTCTCGGGTTCTCGGGCAGTGTGTCAAGGGCAGCATGTCTCGGGCAGCGTGTCTATGTCCGTGTGTCTCGGGCTGCGTGTCTCGGGCTGCGTGTCTCGGCCAGTGTGTCTCAGGCAGTGTGTCTCGGGCTGAGTGTCTCGGGCAGCCTGTCTCGGCCTGTGTGTCTCGGGCAGTGGGTCTCAGGCAGTGTGTCTCGGACTGAGTGTCTCGGGCAGTGTGTCTCGGGAAGTGAGACTCGGGCAGTGTGTCACGGGCAGTGTGTCTCGGGCAGAGTGTCTTGGGCAGCGTGTCTCGGGCCTTCGGGCAGTGTGTCTCGGGCACTCGGGCAGTGTGTCTCGGGCAGTGTGTCTCGAGCAGTGTGTCTCGAGGTGTGTATCGGGCCCTCGGGCAGCGTGTCTCTGGCAGTGTGTCTCGGGCAGCGTGTCTCGGGCAGTGTGGCTCAGGCAGTGTGTCTCGGGCAGAGTGTCTCGGGCAGCCTGTCTCGGCCTGTGTGTCTCGGGCAGTGGGTCTCAGGCAGTGTGTCTCGGGCTGAGTGTCTCGGGCAGTGTGTCTCGGGAAGTGAGACTCGGGCAGAGTGTCTTGGGCAGCGTGTCTCGGGCCTTCGGGCAGTGTGTCTCGGGCACTCGGGCAGTGTGTCTCGGGCAGTGTGTCTCGAGCAGTGTGTCTCGAGGTGTGTATCGGGACCTCGGGCAGCATGTCTCTGGCAGTGTGTCTCGGGCAGCGTGTCTCGGGCAGTGTGGCTCAGGCAGTGTGTCTCGGGCAGAGCGTCTCGGGCAGTGTGTCTCGGGCAGAGTGTCTCGGGCAACGTGTCTTGGGCAGTGTATCTCGGGCAACGTGTCTTGGGCAGTGTGTCTCAGGCAGAGTGTCTCGGGCAGTGTGTCTCGGTCCGTGTGTCTCGGGCTGCGTGTCTCGGGCAGTGTGTCTCGGGAAGTGAGTCTCGGGCGGTGTGTCACGGGCAGTGCGTCTCGCGCAGCGTGTCTCAGTCCGTGTGTCTCGGGCTGCGTGTCTCGGGCAGTGTGTCTCGGGAAGTGAGTCTCGGGCAGTGTGTCAAGGGCAGCATGTCTCGGGCAGCGTGTCTCGGTCCGTGTGTCTCGGGCAGTGTGTCTCGAGCAGCGTGTCTCGGGCAGTGTGTCTCGAGCAGCGTGTCTCGGGCAGCGTGTCTCGGCCAGTGTGTCTCGAGCAGAGCGTCTCGGGCAGTGTGTCAAGGGCAGCATGTCTCGGGCAGCGTGTCTCGGGCAGCGTGTCTCGAGCAGCGTGTCTCGGCCAGTGTGTCTCGGGCAGCGTGTCTCGGCCAGTGTGTCTCGGACAGCATGTCTCGGCCAGTGTGTCTCGAGCAGCGTGTCTCGGGCAGCGTGTCTCGGACAGTGTGTCTCGGCCAGTGTGTCTCGAGCAGCGTGTCTCGGGCAACGTGTCCCGAGCAGCGTGTCTCGAGCAGCGTGTCTCGAGCAGCGTGTCTCGGGCAGAGTGTCTCAGGCAGTGTGTCTCGAGCAGTGTGTCTCGAGCAGTGTGTCTCGGGTTCTCGGGCAGTGTGTCAAGGGCAGCATGTCTCGGGCAGTGTGTCTCGGTCCGTGTGTCTCGGGCTGCGTGTCTCGGGCAGTGTGTCTCGGGAAGTGAGTCTCGGGCGGTGTGTCACGGGCAGTGTGTCTCGGGCAGCGTGTCTCAGTCCGTGTGTCTCGGGCTGCGTGTCTCGGGCAGTGTGTCTCGGGAAGTGAGTCTCGGGCAGTGTGTCTCGGGTTCTCGGGCAGTGTGTCAAGGGCAGCATGTCTCGGGCAGTGTGTCTCGGTCCGTGTGTCTCGGGCTGCGTGTCTCGGGCAGTGTGTCTCGGGAAGTGAGTCTCGGGCGGTGTGTCACGGGCAGTGCGTTTCGGGCAGCGTGTCTCAGTCCGTGTGTCTCGGGCTGCGTGTCTCGGGCAGTGTGTCTCGGGAAGTGAGTCTCGGGCAGTGTGTCAAGGGCAGCATGTCTCGAGCAGCGTGTCTCGGTCCGTGTGTCTCGGGCAGTGTGTCTCGAGCAGCGTGTCTCGGGCAGCGTGTCTCGGCCAGTGTGTCTCGAGCAGAGCGTCTCGGTCAGTGTGTCAAGGGCAGCATGTCTCGGGCAGCGTGTCTCGGGCAGCGTGTCTCGAGCAGCGTGTCTCGGCCAGTGTGTCTCGGCCAGTGTGTCTCGGCCAGTGTGTCTCGAGCAGCCTGTCTCGGACAGCGTGTCTCGGCCAGTGTGTCTCGGCCAGTGTGTCTCGAGCAGCGTGTCTCGGGCAGCGTGTCTCGGACAGTGTGTCTCGGCCAGTGTTTCTCGAGCAGCGTGTCTCGGGCAACGTGTCCCGAGCAGCGTGTCTCGAGCAGCGTGTCTCGAGCAGCGTGTCTCGGGCAGTGTGTCTCAGGCAGTGTGTCTCGAGCAGTGTGTCTCGGGTTCTCGGGCAGTGTGTCAAGGGCAGCATGTCTCGGGCAGTGTGTCTCGGTCCGTGTGTCTCGGGCTGCGTGTCTCGGGCAGTGTGTCTCGGGAAGTGAGTCTCGGGCGGTGTGTCACGGGCAGTCTGTCTCGGGCAGAGTGTCTTGGGCAGCGTGTCTCGGGCCCTCGGGCAGTGTGTCTCGGGCAGAGTGTCTCGAGCAGCGTGTCTCGGGCAGTGTGTCTCAGGCAGTGTGTCTCGGGCAGTGTGTCTCGGCCTGTGTGTCTCGGGCAGTGTGTCTCGGCCTGTGTGTCTCGGGCAGCGTGTCTCGGGCAGCGTGTGTCGGGCAGTGTGTCTCGGGTTCTCGGGCAGTGTGTCAAGGGCAGCATGTCTCGGGCAGCGTGTCTCGGGCAGCGTGTCTCGGGCAGTGTGTCTCGAGCAGTGTGTCTCGGGTTCTCGGGCAGTGTGTCAAGGGCAGCATGTCTCGGGCAGCGTGTCTATGTCCGTGTGTCTCGGGCTGCGTGTCTCGGCCAGTGTGTCTCGGCCAGTGTGTCTCAGGCAGTGTGTCTCGGGCTGAGTGTCTCGGGCAGCCTGTCTCGGTCTGTGTGTCTCGGGCAGTGGGTCTCAGGCAGTGTGTCTCGGACTGAGTGTCTCGGGCAGTGTGTCTCGGGAAGTGAGACTCGGGCAGTGTGTCACGGGCAGTGTGTCTCGGGCAGAGTGTCTTGGGCAGCGTGTCTCGGGCCTTCGGGCAGTGTGTCTCGGGCACTCGGGCAGTGTGTCTCGGGCAGTGTGTCTCGAGCAGTGTGTCTCGAGGTGTGTATCGGGCCCTCGGGCAGCGTGTCTCTGGCAGTGTGTCTCGGGCAGCGTGTCTCGGGCAGTGTGGCTCAGGCAGTGTGTCTCGGGCAGAGTGTCTCGGGCAGCCTGTCTCGGCCTGTGTGTCTCGGGCAGTGGGTCTCAGGCAGTGTGTCTCGGGCTGAGTGTCTCGGGCAGTGTGTCTCGGGAAGTGAGACTCGGGCAGAGTGTCTTGGGCAGCGTGTCTCGGGCCTTCGGGCAGTGTGTCTCGGGCACTCGGGCAGTGTGTCTCGGGCAGTGTGTCTCGAGCAGTGTGTCTCGAGGTGTGTATCGGGACCTCGGGCAGCATGTCTCTGGCAGTGTGTCTCGGGCAGCGTGTCTCGGGCAGTGTGGCTCAGGCAGTGTGTCTCGGGCAGAGCGTCTCGGGCAGTGTGTCTCGGGCAGAGTGTCTCGGGCAACGTGTCTTGGGCAGTGTATCTCGGGCAACGTGTCTTGGGCAGTGTGTCTCAGGCAGAGTGTCTCGGGCAGTGTGTCTCGGTCCGTGTGTCTCGGGCTGCGTGTCTCGGGCAGTGTGTCTCGGGAAGTGAGTCTCGGGCGGTGTGTCACGGGCAGTGCGTCTCGCGCAGCGTGTCTCAGTCCGTGTGTCTCGGGCTGCGTGTCTCGGGCAGTGTGTCTCGGGAAGTGAGTCTCGGGCAGTGTGTCAAGGGCAGCATGTCTCGGGCAGCGTGTCTCGGTCCGTGTGTCTCGGGCAGTGTGTCTCGAGCAGCGTGTCTCGGGCAGTGTGTCTCGAGCAGCGTGTCTCGGGCAGCGTGTCTCGGCCAGTGTGTCTCGAGCAGAGCGTCTCGGGCAGTGTGTCAAGGGCAGCATGTCTCGGGCAGCGTGTCTCGGGCAGCGTGTCTCGAGCAGCGTGTCTCGGCCAGTGTGTCTCGGGCAGCGTGTCTCGGCCAGTGTGTCTCGGCCAGTGTGTCTCGGCCAGTGTGTCTCGAGCAGCGTGTCTCGGACAGCATGTCTCGGCCAGTGTGTCTCGAGCAGCGTGTCTCGGGCAGCGTGTCTCGGACAGTGTGTCTCGGCCAGTGTGTCTCGAGCAGCGTGTCTCGGGCAACGTGTCCCGAGCAGCGTGTCTCGAGCAGCGTGTCTCGAGCAGCGTGTCTCGGGCAGAGTGTCTCAGGCAGTGTGTCTCGAGCAGTGTGTCTCGAGCAGTGTGTCTCGGGTTCTCGGGCAGTGTGTCAAGGGCAGCATGTCTCGGGCAGTGTGTCTCGGTCCGTGTGTCTCGGGCTGCGTGTCTCGGGCAGTGTGTCTCGGGAAGTGAGTCTCGGGCGGTGTGTCACGGGCAGTCTGTCTCGGGCAGAGTGTCTTGGGCAGCGTGTCTCGGGCCCTCGGGCAGTGTGTCTCGGGACGCGTGTCTCGGGCACTCGGGCAGTGTGTCTCGGGCGGTGTGTCTCGGGCGGTGTGTCTCGGGCGGTGTGTCTCGGGCGGTGTGTCTCGGGCAGTGTATCTCGGGCGGTGTGTCTCGGGCAGCGTGTCTCGGGCCCTCGGGCAGTGTGTCTCGGGCAGTGTGCAGTGTGTCTCGGGCAGCGTGTCTTGAGCAGTGTGTCTTGGATCCTCGGGCAGCGTGTCTCGGGCAGTGTGTCTCGGACAGCGTGTATCGGGCAGTGTGTCTCGGGCAGCGTGTCTTGAGCAGTGTGTCTTGGGTCCTCGGGCAGAATGTCTCGGGCAGTGTGTCTCGGGCAGTGTGTCTCGGGCATTGTGTCTTGGGCAGTGTGTCTCGGGCGGGGTGTCTCAGTGTGTCTCGGGCAGTGTGTCTCGGCCAGTGTGTCTCGGGCAGTGTGTCTCGGGCAGCGTGTCTCTGGCTGCGTGTCAAGGGCAGAGTGCCTCGGCCAGTGCGTCTCGGGCAGCGTGTCTCGGGCAGTGTGTCTCGGGCAGCGTGTCTCGGGCAGTGTGTCTCGGGCAGTGTGTCTCGGGCAGAGTGTCTCGGGAAGTGTGTCTCGGGCCCTCAGGCAGTGTGTCTCGGGACGCGTGTCTCGGGCCCTCGGGCAGTGTGTCTCGGGCAGTGTGTCTCGGGCAGCGTGTCTCGAGCAGTGTATCTTGGGTCCTCGGGCAGTGCGTCTCGGGCAGCATGTCTCGGGCAGCGTGTCCTGGGCAGTGTATCTCGGGCAACGTGTCTCGGGCAGCGTGTCTCGGGCCCTCGGGCAGTGTGTCTCGGGACGCGTGTCTCGGGCCCTCGGGCAGTGTGTCTCGGGCAGTGTGTCTCGTGCAGTGTGTCTCGAGCAGCGTGTCTCGAGCAGTGTATCTTGGGTCCTCGGGCAGTGTGTCTCGGGCAGCGTGTCTCGGGCAGCGTGTCTCGGGCAGCATGTCCTGGGCAGTGTATCTCGGGCAACGTGTCTCGGGCAGCGTGTCTCGGGCAGAGTGTCTCGGCCAGTGCGTCTCGGGCAGTGTGTCTCCGCCAGTGTGTCCTGGGCAGTGTGTCTCGGGCAGTGTGTCTCGGGCAGCGTGTCTCAGCCAGTGTGTCTCGGGAAGTGAGTCTCAGGCAGTGTGTCTTGGGCAGAGTGTCTCAGGCAGCGTGTCTCGGGCAGTGTGTCTCGGCCAGTGTGTCTCTGGCAGTGTGTCTCGGCCAGTGTGTCTCGGCCAGTGTGTCTCGAGCAGCGTGTCTTGAGCAGTGTGTCTTGGGTCCTCGGGCAGCGTGTCTCAGGCAGTGTCTCTCGGGCAGCGTGGCTCAGGCAGTGCATCTCCGGCAGTGTGGCTCGGGCAGTGTGGCTCGGGCAATGTGTCTCGGGCAGAGCGTCTCAGGCAGAGTGTCTCGGGCAGCGTGTCTCGGGCAGCCTGTCTCGGCCAGTGTGTCTCGGCCAGTGTGTCTCAGGCAGTGTGTCTCGGGCTGAGTGTCTCGGGCAGCCTGTCTCGGCCTGTGTGTCTCGGGCAGTGGGTCTCAGGCAGTGTGTCTCGGACTGAGTGTCTCGGGCAGTGTGTCTCGGGAAGTGAGACTCGGGCAGTGTGTCACGGGCAGTGTGTCTCGGGCAGAGTGTCTTGGGCAGCGTGTCTCGGGCCTTCGGGCAGTGTGTCTCGGGCACTCGGGCAGTGTGTCTCGGGCAGTGTGTCTCGAGCAGTGTGTCTCGAGGTGTGTATCGGGCCCTCGGGCAGCGTGTCTCTGGCAGTGTGTCTCGGGCAGCGTGTCTCGGGCAGTGTGGCTCAGGCAGTGTGTCTCGGGCAGAGCGTCTCGGGCAGTGTGTCTCGGGCAGAGTGTCTCGGGCAACGTGTCTTGGGCAGTGTATCTCGGGCAACGTGTCTTGGGCAGTGTGTCTCAGGCAGAGTGTCTCGGGCAGTGTGTCTCAGGCTCTTGGGCAACGTGTCTTGGGCAGTGTGTCTCGGGCAGTGTGTCTCAGGCAGTGTGTCTCGGGCAACGTGTCTCGGGCAGCGTGTCTCGGGCAGTGTGTCTCAGGCAGTGTGTCTCGGGCAACGTGTCTTGGGCAGTGTATCTCGGGCAACGTGTCTTGGGCAGTGTGTCTCGGGCAGTGTGTCTCAGGCAGAGTGTCTCGGGCAGTGTGTCTCGGGCAGTGTGTCTCAGGCAGTGTGTCTCGGGCAGTGTGTCTCGGGCAGAGTGTCTCGGGCAGTGTGTCTCGGGCAGTGTGTCTCGGGCAGTGTGTCTCAGGCAGAGTGTCTCGGGCAGTGTGTCTCGGGCAGTGTGTCTCGGCCTGTGTGTCTCGGGCAGTGTGTCT
Organism: Pristiophorus japonicus; assembly: GCF_044704955.1. Classification (NCBI taxonomy): domain Eukaryota; kingdom Metazoa; phylum Chordata; class Chondrichthyes; family Pristiophoridae; genus Pristiophorus; species Pristiophorus japonicus. Next base: position 140,943,034 of record NC_091982.1, on the reverse strand, counting down.
CGGCCTGTGTGTCTCGGGCAGCGTGTCTCGGGCAGCGTGTGTCGGGCAGTGTGTCTCGGGTTCTCGGGCAGTGTGTCAAGGGCAGCATGTCTCGGGCAGCGTGTCTCGGGCAGCGTGTCTCGGGCAGTGTGTCTCGAGCAGTGTGTCTCGGGTTCTCGGGCAGTGTGTCAAGGGCAGCATGTCTCGGGCAGCGTGTCTATGTCCGTGTGTCTCGGGCTGCGTGTCTCGGGCTGCGTGTCTCGGCCAGTGTGTCTCAGGCAGTGTGTCTCGGGCTGAGTGTCTCGGGCAGCCTGTCTCGGCCTGTGTGTCTCGGGCAGTGGGTCTCAGGCAGTGTGTCTCGGACTGAGTGTCTCGGGCAGTGTGTCTCGGGAAGTGAGACTCGGGCAGTGTGTCACGGGCAGTGTGTCTCGGGCAGAGTGTCTTGGGCAGCGTGTCTCGGGCCTTCGGGCAGTGTGTCTCGGGCACTCGGGCAGTGTGTCTCGGGCAGTGTGTCTCGAGCAGTGTGTCTCGAGGTGTGTATCGGGCCCTCGGGCAGCGTGTCTCTGGCAGTGTGTCTCGGGCAGCGTGTCTCGGGCAGTGTGGCTCAGGCAGTGTGTCTCGGGCAGAGTGTCTCGGGCAGCCTGTCTCGGCCTGTGTGTCTCGGGCAGTGGGTCTCAGGCAGTGTGTCTCGGGCTGAGTGTCTCGGGCAGTGTGTCTCGGGAAGTGAGACTCGGGCAGAGTGTCTTGGGCAGCGTGTCTCGGGCCTTCGGGCAGTGTGTCTCGGGCACTCGGGAAGTGTGTCTCGGGCAGTGTGTCTCGAGCAGTGTGTCTCGAGGTGTGTATCGGGACCTCGGGCAGCGTGTCTCTGGCAGTGTGTCTCGGGCAGCGTGTCTCGGGCAGTGTGGCTCAGGCAGTGTGTCTCGGGCAGAGCGTCTCGGGCAGTGTGTCTCGGGCAGAGTGTCTCGGGCAACGTGTCTTGGGCAGTGTATCTCGGGCAACGTGTCTTGGGCAGTGTGTCTCAGGCAGAGTGTCTTGGGCAGTGTGTCTCGGTCCGTGTGTCTCGGGCTGCGTGTCTCGGGCAGTGTGTCTCGGGAAGTGAGTCTCGGGCGGTGTGTCACGGGCAGTGCGTCTCGGGCAGCGTGTCTCAGTCCGTGTGTCTCGGGCTGCGTGTCTCGGGCAGTGTGTCTCGGGAAGTGAGTCTCGGGCAGTGTGTCAAGGGCAGCATGTCTCGGGCAGCGTGTCTCGGTCCGTGTGTCTCGGGCAGTGTGTCTCGAGCAGCGTGTCTCGGGCAGTGTGTCTCGAGCAGCGTGTCTCGGGCAGCGTGTCTCGGCCAGTGTGTCTCGAGCAGAGCGTCTCGGGCAGTGTGTCAAGGGCAGCATGTCTCGGGCAGCGTGTCTCGGGCAGCGTGTCTCGAGCAGCGTGTCTCGGCCAGTGTGTCTCGGGCAGCGTGTCTCGGCCAGTGTGTCTCGGACAGCATGTCTCGGCCAGTGTGTCTCGAGCAGCGTGTCTCGGGCAGCGTGTCTCGGACAGTGTGTCTCGGCCAGTGTGTCTCGAGCAGCGTGTCTCGGGCAACGTGTCCCGAGCAGCGTGTCTCGAGCAGCGTGTCTCGAGCAGCGTGTCTCGGGCAGAGTGTCTCAGGCAGTGTGTCTCGAGCAGTGTGTCTCGAGCAGTGTGTCTCGGGTTCTCGGGCAGTGTGTCAAGGGCAGCATGTCTCGGGCAGTGTGTCTCGGTCCGTGTGTCTCGGGCTGCGTGTCTCGGGCAGTGTGTCTCGGGAAGTGAGTCTCGGGCGGTGTGTCACGGGCAGTGTGTCTCGGGCAGCGTGTCTCAGTCCGTGTGTCTCGGGCTGCGTGTCTCGGGCAGTGTGTCTCGGGAAGTGAGTCTCGGGCAGTGTGTCTCGGGTTCTCGGGCAGTGTGTCAAGGGCAGCATGTCTCGGGCAGTGTGTCTCGGTCCGTGTGTCTCGGGCTGCGTGTCTCGGGCAGTGTGTCTCGGGAAGTGAGTCTCGGGCGGTGTGTCACGGGCAGTGCGTTTCGGGCAGCGTGTCTCAGTCCGTGTGTCTCGGGCTGCGTGTCTCGGGCAGTGTGTCTCGGGAAGTGAGTCTCGGGCAGTGTGTCAAGGGCAGCATGTCTCGAGCAGCGTGTCTCGGTCCGTGTGTCTCGGGCAGTGTGTCTCGAGCAGCGTGTCTCGGGCAGCGTGTCTCGGCCAGTGTGTCTCGAGCAGAGCGTCTCGGTCAGTGTGTCAAGGGCAGCATGTCTCGGGCAGCGTGTCTCGGGCAGCGTGTCTCGAGCAGCGTGTCTCGGCCAGTGTGTCTCGGCCAGTGTGTCTCGGCCAGTGTGTCTCGAGCAGCCTGTCTCGGACAGCGTGTCTCGGCCAGTGTGTCTCGGCCAGTGTGTCTCGAGCAGCGTGTCTCGGGCAGCGTGTCTCGGACAGTGTGTCTCGGCCAGTGTTTCTCGAGCAGCGTGTCTCGGGCAACGTGTCCCGAGCAGCGTGTCTCGAGCAGCGTGTCTCGAGCAGCGTGTCTCGGGCAGTGTGTCTCAGGCAGTGTGTCTCGAGCAGTGTGTCTCGGGTTCTCGGGCAGTGTGTCAAGGGCAGCATGTCTCGGGCAGTGTGTCTCGGTCCGTGTGTCTCGGGCTGCGTGTCTCGGGCAGTGTGTCTCGGGAAGTGAGTCTCGGGCGGTGTGTCACGGGCAGTCTGTCTCGGGCAGAGTGTCTTGGGCAGCGTGTCTCGGGCCCTCGGGCAGTGTGTCTCGGGCAGAGTGTCTCGAGCAGCGTGTCTCGGGCAGTGTGTCTCAGGCAGTGTGTCTCGAGCAGTGTGTCTCGAGCAGTGTGTCTCGGGTTCTCGGGCAGTGTGTCAAGGGCAGCATGTCTCGGGCAGTGTGTCTCGGTCCGTGTGTCTCGGGCTGCGTGTCTCGGGCAGTGTGTCTCGGGAAGTGAGTCTCGGGCGGTGTGTCATGGGCAGTCTGTCTCGGGCAGAGTGTCTTGGGCAGCGTGTCTCGGGCCCTCGGGCAGTGTGTCTCGGGCAGTGTGTCTCGAGCAGCGTGTCTCGGGCAGCGTGTCTCGGCCAGTGTGTCTCGAGCAGAGCGTCTCGGGCAGTGTGTCAAGGGCAGCTTGTCTCGGGCAGCGTGTCTCGGGCAGCGTGTCTCGAGCAGCGTGTCTCGGCCAGTGTGTCTCGGCCAGTGTGTCTCGGCCAGTGTGTCTCGAGCAGCCTGTCTCGGACAGCGTGTCTCGGACAGTGTGTCTCGGCCAGTGTGTCTCGAGCAGCGTGTCTCGGGCAACGTGTCCCGAGCAGCGTGTCTCGAGCAGCGTGTCTCGGGCAGTGTGTCTCGAGCAGTGTGTCTCGAGCAGTGTGTCTCGGGTTCTCGGGCAGTGTGTCTCGGTCCGTGTGTCTCGGGCTGCGTGTCTCGGGCAGTGTGTCTCGGGAAGTGAGTCTCGGGCGGTGTGTCACAGGCAGTCTGTCTCGGGCAGAGTGTCTTGGGCAGCGTGTCTCGGGCCCTCGGGCAGTGTGTCTCGGGACGCGTGTCTCGGGCCCTCGGGCAGTGTGTCTCGGGCAGTGTGTCTCGGGCGGTGTGTCTCGGGCGGTGTGTCTCAGTGTGTCTCGGGCGGTGTGTCTCGGGCGGTGTGTCTCGGGTAGTATGTCTCGGGCGGTGTGTCTCAGTGTGTCTCGGGCGGTGTGTCTCGGGCGGTGTGTCTCGGCCAGTGTGTCTCGGGCGGTGTGTCTCAGTGTGTCTCGGGCGGTGTGTCTCGGGCGGTGTGTCTCAGTGTGTCTCGGGCGGTGTGTCTCGGGCGGTGTGTCTCGGCCAGTGTGTCTCGAGCAGCGTGTCTTGGGCAGCGAGTCTCCGGCAGCGTTTCTCGGGCAGCGTGTCTTGAGCAGTGTGTCTTGGGTCCTCGGGCAGCGTGTCTCAGGCAGTGTCTCTCGGGCAGCGTGTCTTGAGCAGTGTGTCTTGGGTCCTCGGGAGCGTGTCTCAGGCAGTGTGTCTCGGGCAGCGTGTCTTGAGCAGTGTGTCTTGGGTCCTCGGGCAGCGTGTCTCAGGCAGTGTCTCTCGGGCAGCGTGGCTCGGGCAGTGCGTCTCCGGCAGTGTGGCTCGGGCAGTGTGGCTCGGACAGTGTGTCTCGGGCAGAGCGTCTCGGGCAGAGTGTCTCAGGCAGCGTGTCTCGGGCAGCCTGTCTCGGCCAGTGTGTCTCGGGCAGTGTGTCTCAGGCAGTCTGTCTCGGGCTGAGTGTCTCGGGCAGTGTGTCTCGGGAAGTGAGACTCGGGCAGTGTGTCACGGGCAGTGTGTCTCGGGCAGAGTGTCTTGGGCAGCGTGTCTCGGGCCTTCGGGCAGTGTGTCTCGGGCCCTCGGGCAGTGTGTCTCGGGCAGTGTGTCTCGAGCAGTGTGTCTCGAGGTGTGTATCGGGCCCTCGGGCAGCGTGTCTCTGGCAGTGTGTCTCGGGCAGTGTGTCTCGGGCTGCGTGTCTAGGGCAGAGTGTCTCGGCCAGTGCGTCTCGGGCAGTGTGTCTCGGGCAGCGCATCTCGGGCAGTGTGTCTCGGGCAGTGTGTCTCGGGCTGCGTGTCTAGGGCAGAGTGTCTTGGCCAGTGCTTCTCGGGCAGTGTGTCTCTGGCAGTGTGTCTCGGGCAGTGTGTCTCGGGCAGCGTGTCTCGGGCAGTGTGTCTCGGGCAGAGTGTCTCGGGAAGCGTGTCTCGGGCCCTCAGGCAGTGTGTGTCGGGACGCGTGTCTCGGGCCCTCGGGCAGTGTGTGTCGGGACGCGTGTCTCGGGCCCTCGGGCCCTCGGGCAGTGTGTCTCGGGCAATGTGTCTCGAGCAGTGTGTCTCGAGCAGTGTGTCTTGGGTCCTCGGGCAGCGTATCTCGGGCAGCGTGTCTCTGGCTGCGTGTCTCGGGCAGAGTGCCTCGGCCAGTGCGTCTCGGGCAGTGCGTCTCGGGCAGCGTGTCTCGGGCAGTGTGTCTCGGGCAGCGTGTCTCGGGCAGTGTGTCTCGGGCAGTGTGTCTCGGGCAGAGTGTCTCGGGAAGCGTGTCTCGGGCCCTCGGGCAGTGTGTCTCGGGACGCGTGTCTCGGGCCCTCGGGCAGTGTGTCTCGGGCAGCGTGTCTCGAGCAGTGTATCTTGGGTCCTCGGGCAGTGTGTCTCGGGCAGCATGTCTCGGGCAGCGTGTCTCGGGCAGCGTGACCTGGGCAGTGTATCTCGGGCAACGTGTCTCGGGCAGCGTGTCTCGGGCCCTCGGGCAGTGTGTCTTGGGACGCGTGTCTCGGGCCCTCGGGCAGTGTGTCTCAGGCAGTGTGTCTCGGGCAGCGTGTCTCGAGCAGTGTATCTTGGGTCCTCGGGCAGTGTGTCTCGGGCAGCGTGTCTCGGGCAGCGTGTCCTGGGCAGTGTATCTCGGGCAACGTGTCTCGGGCAGCGTGTCTCGGGCAGAGTGTCTCGGGCAGTGTGTCTCGGGCAACGTGTCTCGGCCACTGTGTCTCGGGCAGTGTGTCTTGGCCAGTGTGTCTCGGCCAGTGTGTCTCAGGCAGTGTGTCTCGGGCAGTGTGCCTCGGGCAGTTTGTCTCGGGCAGTGTGTCTCGGCCAGTGTGCCTCGGTCAGAGTATCTCGGGCAGTGTATCTCGGGCGGTGTGTCTCAGTGTGTCTCGGGCGGTGTGTCTCAGGCATTGTGTCTCGGACAGTGTGTCTCGGGCAGCGTGTCTCGGGCAGTGTGTCTCGGCCAGTGTGCCTCGGTCAGAGTATCTCGGGCAGTGTATCTCGGGCGGTGTGTCTCAGTGTGTCTCGGGCGGTGTGTCTCGGGCGGTGTGTCTCGGCCAGTGTGTCTCGAGCAGCGTGTCTTGGGCAGCGAGTCTCCGGCAGCGTTTCTCGGGCAGCGTGTCTTGAGCAGTGTGTCTTGGGTCCTCGGGCAGCGTGTCTCAGGCAGTGTCTCTCGGGCAGCGTGTCTTGAGCAGTGTGTCTTGGGTCCTCGGGAGCGTGTCTCAGGCAGTGTGTCTCGGGCAGCGTGTCTTGAGCAGTGTGTCTTGGGTCCTCGTGCAGCGTGTCTCAGGCAGTGTCTCTCGGGCAGCGTGGCTCGGGCAGTGCGTCTCCGGCAGTGTGGCTCGGGCAGTGTGGCTCGGACAGTGTGTCTCGGGCAGAGCGTCTCGGGCAGAGTGTCTCGGGCAGCGTGTCTCGGGCAGCCTGTCTCGGCCAGTGTGTCTCGGGCAGTGTGTCTCAGGCAGTCTGTCTCGGGCTGAGTGTCTCGGGCAGTGTGTCTCGGGAAGTGAGACTCGGGCAGTGTGTCACGGGCAGTGTGTCTCGGGCAGAGTGTCTTGGGCAGCGTGTCTCGGGCCTTCGGGCAGTGTGTCTCGGGCCCTCGGGCAGTGTGTCTCGGGCAGTGTGTCTCGAGCAGTGTGTCTCGAGGTGTGTATCGGGCCCTCGGGCAGCGTGTCTCTGGCAGTGTGTCTCGGGCAGTGTGTCTCGGGCAGTGTGTCTCGGGCTGCGTGTCTAGGGCAGAGTGTCTCGGCCAGTGCGTCTCGGGCAGTGTGTCTCGGGCTGCGTGTCTAGGGCAGAGTGTCTTGGCCAGTGCGTCTCGGGCAGTGTGTCTCTGGCAGTGTGTCTCGGGCAGTGTGTCTCGGGCAGTGTGTCTTGGGCAGTGTGTCTCGGGCAGAGTGTCTCGGCCAGTGCGTCTCGGGCAGTGTGTCTCGGGCAGCGTGTCTCGGGCAGTGTGTCTCGGGCAGAGTGTCTCGGGAAGCGTGTCTCGGGCCCTCAGGCAGTGTGTGTCGGGACGCGTGTCTCGGGCCCTCGGGCAGTGTGTGTCGGGACGCGTGTCTCGGGCCCTCGGGCAGTGTGTCTCGGGCAATGTGTCTCGAGCAGTGTGTCTCGAGCAGTGTGTCTTGGGTCCTCGGGCAGCGTATCTCGGGCAGCGTGTCTCTGGCTGCGTGTCTCGGGCAGAGTGCCTCGGCCAGTGCGTCTCGGGCAGTGCGTCTCGGGCAGCGTGTCTCGGGCAGTGTGTCTCGGGCAGCGTGTCTCGGGCAGTGTGTCTCGGGCAGTGTGTCTCGGGCAGAGTGTCTCGGGAAGCGTGTCTCGGGCCCTCGGGCAGTGTGTCTCGGGATGCGTGTCTCGGGCCCTCGGGCAGTGTGTCTCGGCAAGTGTGTCTCGGGCAGTGTGTCTCGGGCAGCGTGTCTCGAGCAGTGTATCTTGGGTCCTCGGGCAGTGTGTCTCGGGCAGCATGTCTCGGGCAGCGTGTCTCGGGCAGCGTGACCTGGGCAGTGTATCTCGGGCAACGTGTCTCGGGCAGCGTGTCTCGGGCCCTCGGGCAGTGTGTCTTGGGACGCGTGTCTCGGGCCCTCGGGCAGTGTGTCTCAGGCAGTGTGTCTCGGGCAGCGTGTCTCGAGCAGTGTATCTTGGGTCCTCGGGCAGCGTGTCTCGGGCAGCGTGTCCTGGGCAGTGTATCTCGGGCAACGTGTCTCGGGCAGCGTGTCTCGGGCAGAGTGTCTCGGGCAGTGTGTCTCGGGCAACGTGTCTCGGCCACTGTGTCTCGGGCAGTGTGTCTTGGCCAGTGTGTCTCGGCCAGTGTGTCTCAGGCAGTGTGTCTCGGGCAGTGTGCCTCGGGCAGTTTGTCTCGGCCAGTGTGTCTCGGCCAGTGTGCCTCGGTCAGAGTATCTCGGGCAGTGTATCTCGGGCGGTGTGTCTCAGTGTGTCTCGGGCGGTGTGTCTCAGGCATTGTGTCTCAGGCAGTGTGTCTCGGGCAGTGTGTCTCGGGCAGTGTGTCTCGGGCAGTGTGTCTCAGAGTGTCTCGGGTGGTGTGTCTCGGGCAGTGTATCTCGGGCGGTGTGTCTCGGGCAGCGTGTCTCGGGCCCTCGGGCAGTGTGTCTCGGGCAGTGTGTCTCGGGCAGCGTGTCTTGAGCAGTGCGTCTTGGATCCTCGGGCAGCGTGTCTCGGGCAGTGTGTCTCGGGCAGCGTGTATCGGGCAGTGTGTCTCGGGCAGCGTGTCTTGAGCAGTGTGTCTTGGGTCCTCGGGCAGCGTGTCTCGGGCAGTGTGTCTCGGGCAGAGTGTCTCGAGCAGTGTCTCTCGGGCGGTGAGTCTCGGGCAGTGTGTCTCGGGCAGTGTGTTTCAGAGTGTCTCGGGCGGTGTGTCTCGGGCAGTGTATCTCGGGCGGTGTGTCTCGGGCAGCGTGTCTCGGGCCCTCGGGCAGTGTGTCTCGGGCAGTGTGTCTCGGGCAGCGTGTCTTGAGCAGTGCGTCTTGGATCCTCGGGCAGCGTGTCTCGGGCAGTGTGTCTCGGGCAGCGTGTATCGGGCAGTGTGTCTCGGGCAGCGTGTCTTGAGCAGTGTGTCTTGGGTCCTCGGGCAGCGTGTCTCGGGCAGTGTGTCTCGGGCAGTGTGTCTCGGGCAGAGTGTCTCGAGCAGTGTCTCTCGGGCGGTGAGTCTCGGGCAGCGTGTCTCGGGCAGCGTGCCTCGGGCAGAGTGTCTCGGCCAGTGTGTCTTGAGCAGCCTGTCTCGGGCAGTGTGTCTTGGCCAGTGTGTCTCGGCCAGTGTGTCTCAGGCAGTGTGTCTCGGGCAGTGTGCCTCGGGCAGTTTGTCTCGGGCAGCGTGTCTTGAGCAGTGTGTCTTGGGTCCTCGGGCAGCGTGTCTCGGGCAGTGTGTCTCGGGCAGCGTGTCTCGGGCAGTGTGTCGCGGGCTGTGCGTCTCGGGCAGAGCGTCTCATGCAGTGTGTCTCGGGCAGTGCCCCCCCACCAACCACCCCCCCCTCCCCGCCCCCCGCCCCCTCTCTCCCCGCACCCCCTCCCCCCCGCCTCCCCGCCCCCAGCCTCCGCTCCCTTGCTTTTATTTCCAATTTCTCCCATTTTTTGACTTTTCCTTGCATGAACAATTCCTATATTTCAGTGTCTTAGCTTTTAGCATGTTCTTTTGCTCATTTATTGACTTTGCAAAGCTTACTGAGATCACCCTTTGCGCCTCTTCTATTAAGAAGTTGGCAGGTCACCAACCCATTCGTTTCCTGATGCTGCAAAATACTGCTGGAAATCTGAAATGTAAACAGAAAGTGCTGGAAATACTCAGCAACTCAGGCAGCATCTGTGCAGAGAGAAACAGCATTTCCGCGAATAATATTAACTCCCAAAAATGGGTGGGTTGGAATCGGGAGCGACGCTACATTTTTTTAATTCTTAAGCCCAACCCCAACCCACCTCTAACCTGCCCACTTCCCAGTTTAACGGAGCCGGGACAAGGGGCGGCCACCCAACCCGCTCGCAGGAGGCGGGTGGGCCATTTAAATATTGTAATGAGGCTGGATCTCCCAGATGTCAGGAAACCCGGCACTTAAAGGGAGGCAAGGGCAGCTGTAGGGAGAAGGAAAGTTCTTTTTTCAGCACTGCTTTTGGGCCAGGAGGAGCAGGAGTGCCTCCAAGCTTACCTTCTTCCCTTGAATCGCACCCCCACCCCTAAATCAGATGCCCCCTCCCCACCCCCAATGTTCCCTTTAGTTTTTTTTAATGTGCACAGCCCCTTTAACAGGCTGCGCAGCCTACTCGTGTGTGGCCTATACAAATTCCCACTCGTGTGTGGCCTGTTTAAATTCCCATTCGTGTGTGGCCGATTCAAATTGCCATGCATGCGCGTATTTTTCAATTTAAAAGCCGATGCACCGGCTGAGCGAAAGCTCCAAACAGCTGCGTGGCCGCTCAGCTTAACGGGAGCATTGGTCCCAACTATGCCTGCCTTCTTTTGGGATATGTGGAGCATTCTTTGTTCCAGTCCTACTCAGGTCCCTTCTCTCCCTCATCTCTTTTTCCAGTACATGGAAAACTATCAATGTCGCTTCCTGCTCTCGCCCCGAATTGGAAAATCTCATCAGCTTTGCCTCTCTCGCCTTCAAATGGTTCATCTCCGACACTTCTACTCTCATCCCTTTCTCTCCTTCCCAGAACCACGATAGGGTTCCTTGTCCTCACATTGCACCCCACCAACTTTCACATTCAACAGATCATTCTCTGCCATTTCCGCCATCTCCAGTGTGACTCCATCACCCAACACATCTTCCTCTCTCCTCCCCTTTCAGCATTCTGAAGCGACAACGCGGTCAACCCCATCATCCCCTGATGAGATTTTCCAATTTGGGCGATAGCAGGTAGCGGCACTGATAGTTTTCCATGTACTGGAAAAAGAGGTGAGGAAGGTAAGGGACCCAAGTAGGACTGGAACAAAGAATGCTCCTGTGCAAGCTCAGGACATGCAACACTTTCTCTTTCACCTCCTCCCTTCCCACCATCCAGGCCCCAATCCCTCCTTCCAGGTGAAACAGCGATTTACTTGTACTTCTTTCAATTTAGTATACTGTATTCACTGCTCACGATGCGGTCTGCTCTATATTGGGGAGACCAAAAGCATTTGGGTGACTGCTTTGCGGAACATACATCTCCGTTCAATCAGCAAGCCTAACCCTGAGCTTCTGGTCGCCTGCCATTTTAATTCTCTGCCCCACTCTCACTCTGACTGCTTTGTCCTCAGCTTCCTTCACTGCTGCAATGAATCCTGAGGAACAGCAGCTCATCTTTCGATCAGGCACTTCACAATCTTCCAGACTCAACACCAAGATCAACAATTTCAGGTGATAACCACCGCCCCCATTGTTTCTGACAGCAGACGCGGTTAATGATTCTGCTGTTGCAATTTACACCTCCTCTGGACCCAACTTTTGTTTCTTTACTTATCCCATTGACATCCCCTTTCACCTCGCACCATCAACCCATTTGTCTTTTAATCGCTCCTGCCTTCCACCCTAACACAAACCATCCCTTTTGTTCTTTCTTCCCCTACCTCTGTACTTGCTTAAAACCTGCTCCATCTCTAACCTTTTCCAGTTCTGACGAAAGGTCACCGACCTGAAATGTTAATTCTGTCTCTACCTCCATTAATTTCCTGTCTGTGACTCGAGTGCCTGTTATTGCTTCTCCCCTCCCTTTTCCCTAATTTTACTAAAATGATTTCTTCATTCCAGTCTAATGATGGGTTACACCTGAACTGTAGCCCTGCCCTTTCTCTTTACAGATGTTGCATTTTCAGCATTTCTGTTTTTATGTCAGATTTGTCGCATTTGCTATAATTTAAGTATCAGCTGTGGCTTAGTTGGTAGCACTCTCGCCATGTAAATGGAATTAACTCCAGAGAAGTATGAGCTAATGCATTTGGGGAGGGCTAACAAGGCAAGGAAATACACGATAAATGGTAGGATACTGAGAAGTGTAGAGGAACAAAGGAACCTTGGAGTGCATGTCCACAGATTCCTGAAGGTAGCAGGACAGGTAGATTAGGTGGTTAAGAAGGCATATATGATACTTTCTCTATTAGCTGAGGCATAGAATATAACAGCTTGGAGGTTATGTTTGAACTGTATAAAACACTCGTTAGGCCACAGCTGGAGTACTGCGTGTAGTTCTGGTCACCACATTACAGGAACGATGTGACTGCACTAGAGAGAGTACCGAGGAGATTTACGAGGATGTTGCCAGTCCTGAAGAATTTTAGCTATGAGGATAGATTGGATAGGCTGGGGTTGTTTTCTTTGGAACAGAGGAGGCTGAGGTGTATAAAATTATGAGGGGCTTAGACATATTGGATAGATACTGTTCTCTGCAACCATGACCGGGAGTCCCGGAGGGTGTGTTACCTGCCCGGTGCCAGGGTTAAGGACATCTCCTGATGGCTGCAGAAGAACTTGGAGTAGGGGGCGTGGGGAGGGGGGAGGATCCAGTTGCTGTGGAACCAACGACATAGGTAGAACTAAGAATGACGTTTTGCTGAGGGAATTTGAGGAGCTATGGACTAAATTAATACACAGACCCTCAAGGGTAATAATCATTCAATTACTACCTGAGCCACGTGCAAATTGGCACAGGGTCAAGCATCTCAGTGAGTTATATACGTAGCTCAAAGACTCATGTGGAAGGAAGGGGTTTACATTCATGGGGCAATGGCATCAATACTGGGGAAAGGGGGAGCTGTTCCGTGGGGATAACCGGGTTGGGATCAGTGTCCTGGTGAATCGAATAACTAGGGCTGTAGATAGGGCTTTAAACTAAAAGGGAGGGGAGGAGGGGTTGGTGAGGGGATATTTAATAATCTAAAGAGAAATAGATCAGTGTAGTGAATTGGGTAATGATAAGCAGAATATGACGGAAGGGACAGTGAGTTTCAAGATACTAGAGCATCAGCGAATAAGGTGAAATAAGGGAATCACAGTAAGAAGTTAAAACTACAGCTCTTTACCTGAAAGCATGAATCATTCATAACAAGATAGACAAATAGTGGCACAAATAGAGATAAATGGGTTTGATCTAATAGCCATTACAGAGACATGGTTGCAAAGTGACCAAGGTTGGGAACAAAATATTCCAGAGTACTTGACGATTTGAAAAGACAGATAGAATAGTAAAGGGGTGGGGAGGGGGGGGGGGGGGGGGGAGAGGTTGCCCTGATGACATAAGGACAGTAGTGACAAAGGATCTTGACTCGGAAGACCAGGAAGTAGAATCAATCGGGGTGGAGATAAGAAGGAACAAGGGGCAGAAACCTGTGGTGAGAGTAGTTTTTGAGCTCCGAACAGTAACTACACTGTTGGACAGAGTGTAAATCAAGCAATAATAGGAGTTTGTAACAAAGGTAATGCAATAATCATGGATGATTTTAATCTTCATGTAGACTAGACAAATCAAATTGGCAAGGGTAATCTGGAGGAAGGATTCATAGAGTGTCTCTGGGATAGTTTCCTTGAACAGTACATTGCGGAACCAAGCAGGGAGCAGGATATCTTAGATCTGGTAATGAGACAGGATTAATAAATAATCTCCTAGTAAAGGATCCTCTAGGAATGAGTGAACATAACATGGTTGAATTTCAAATTCAGTTGGAGGGTGAGAAAGTTGGATCTCAAAGCAGTGTCCTAAGCTTAAACAAAGTAGTCTACAAAGATATGAAGGTAGAGTTGGCTAAAGTGGACTGGGAAAATAGATTAAATTATGGGATGGTTGATGAGCAGTGGCAGACAATTAAGGAGAAATTTCATAACTCACGACAAAAATATATCCCAAAGAGAAGGAAAGACTGTAAGAGAAGGGATAACCATCCGTGGCCAACTAAGGAAATAAGAGATGGTAACAAATTGAAAACAAGGGCATACAATGTGGCCAAGACTAGTGGGAGGCCAGAGATTGGGAAACTTTTAAAAGCCAGCAAAGAATGACTAAAACAATGATGAGAGGGAAGGTAGATTATGAAAGTAAACTAGCACAAAATATAAAAACAGAAAGTAAGAGTTTCTACAGGTACATAAAAAGGAAAACAGTGGCTAAAGTAAATGTTGGTTCCCTAGAGGATGAGACTGGGGAATTAATAATGGGGAACAGGGAAATGGCAGAGACGTTGAACAATTATTTTGTATCGGTCTTCACGGTAGAAGACATTAAAAACATCCCAATAGTGGATAATCAAGAGGCTATAGGGAGGGAGGAACTTAATACAATCACTATCACTAAAGAAGTAGTACTCAGTAAAATAATGGGACTAAAGGCGGAAAAGTCCCCTGGACCTGATGGCTTACATCCTAGGGTCTTAAAAGAAGTGACTGCAGAGATAGTGGATGCAATGGTTGTGATCTCCCAAAATTCCCTGGATTCTGGGGCGATCCCAGTGGATTGGAAAACCGCAAATGTAACGCCCCTATTTAAAAAGGATACAGACAAAAGGCAGGAAACTATAGACCAGTTAGCCTAACACCTGTTGTTGGGAAAATGCTGGAGTCCATTATTAAGGAAGCAGTAGCGGGGCATTTGGAAAATCATAATTCAATCAAGCAGAGTCAGCATGGTTTTATGAAAGGGAAATCATGTTTGACAAATTTGCTGGAGTTCTTTGAGGATGTAATGACAGGATGGATAAGGGGGAACCAGTGGATGTGGTGTATTTGGATTTCCAGAAGGCATTCGATAAGGTGCCATATATAAAGTTACTGCACAAGATAAAAGTTCATTTTGGTAGAAAGAATGAAGAGCGGAATATCAATTAAAGGGTACAATCCTAAAGTGAGTGCAAGAACAGAGAGTGGGTATATGTGCACAAATCTTTGAAGGTGGCAGGGCAGGTTGAGAAAATTGATTAAAAAAAGCTTATGGGATCCGAGGCTTCATGAATAGAGGCATAGAGAACAAAAGCATGGAAATTATGATGAACATTTATAAAACACTGGTTTAGGAAGGATGTGAAAGCTTTAGAGAGGGTGCAGAAAAGATTTACAAGAATGATTCCAGGGATGGGGGACTTCAGTTATGTGGATAGACTGGGGAAGCTGGGATTGTTCTCCTTGGAGCAGAGAAGCATGAGGGGTTTAGACAGAGTAGATAGAGAGAAACTGTTCCCATTGGCGGAAGGGTCGAGAACCAGATGACACAGATTTAAGGTAATTGGCAAAAGAACCAAAGGCAACATGAAGAAAAAACTTTTCTATGCAGTATGTGGTTAGGATCTGGATGGCACTGCCTGAAAGGGTGGTGGAGGAAGATTCAATCGGGGCTTTCACAAGGGAATACCTGAAAGAAAGAAATTTACAGAGCTACAGGGAAAGGGCGAGGGAGTTGGATTAGCTGAGGTACTCTTGCAAAGCCGGGACGGGCTCTGTCATGTATTTCACCATCTTGCAATGACAATAGTTATGTAACTGTAACTCATGCACACTGTACCTGTACCCTAGAAATGCACACCCTGACCACAGGGGGCAAACTTGCAGGGACACTCCTCACCAAGGTTTCCAGGTATAAAAGGGGAGGTCCCACCTAGGGTCAGCACTCCTTGGTACTGGGAATAAAGTGAAGGTCACAGAGTGACCGTGTCTGATATATACATGCCTCGTGTGAGTTTGTAACAAGGTGCAGAGACACTACATTTGGCGACGAGAAACAGGAATCACTGAACCACGAGGATGGCCACCGGTGGCACAGAGGAACGCTACTGTGTGGGTGAGGACTGGGACGACTTTGTGGAAGACTCCAGCAGAGCTTTGTCACAAAGGACTGGCTGGAAGAGACAGCAGCTGACAAGCGGAGGGCGCATCTACTGACCAGCTGTGGTCCACAGACGTATGTGCTGATGAAAGACCTGCTCGCACCCCAAAAGCCAGTGGACAAGTCCTTCAAAGAGCTCAGCCAGCTGATCAGCGAGCATCTCAAGCTGGCAAGTAGCGTACACATGGCCCGGCACCGGTTCTACTCTCACCGGCGTCGGGAGGGTCAAAACGTCTTGGACTTCGTGGCGGAACTGCGGCGTTTGACCAGTCTCTGTAAGTTCTCCGATGCCTGCAGGGGGGAGATGTTAAGGGACTTTTTCATCGAGGGCATTAATCATGACGACATTTTCAGGAAGCTCATAAAGACAAAGGACTTGACTTTAGAAGGGGCGGCGTTGATAGCTCAGACCTTTATGGCAGGGGAAGAGGAGACCAAGCTAATTTACGCACGCAGTTCTGGTTTTAACGTTACGATGAACATGGGAGTTAATGTTGTAAAAGTGATACAGAAGTCCAGGCAGGCAGGCAAGGGCAAATCGACACCGCCCAGGCAGCAACAAGCTCCAGGGTGGGCCCGTAACAGGGACAATGGAAAGGTGATCGGCAATTCACGCCATCACGAGGAACAATGCATCCCGTGATGGGACCATTAACACCCCCCATCAGAAGGCTTAGAAACAGCCAAACGGAATGCCTGGGAATAGTCCTTTTGTTAACAGCAATCTCAGCTCATGCTGGAGGTGTGGGGGTAGACACACTGCCAAAAGCTGCAGGTTCCAGCTTTATACCTGTAGAATTTGTAATGTCAGTGGATACTTGGCCAGGATGTGCAAAAAGGCTGTAGCGAGGCTAGTCTGCGAGACAGAGGAACCAGACGAGGGGTCTGTAATGCGGGATGAGGCCTGGGGAACAACCATGCATGCTAAAGTTCAGAGAGTTCATGTGGCTGACGTCCACAGCTCATACACTAAAACACCACCCATGATGATGAAAGTCTTACTGAATGGCATCCCGGTGCACATGGAGCTGGATACGGGAGCTAGCCAGTCACTCATGAGCGCCCAACAATTTGAGAGACTATAGCCACACAGAGCTAGCAGGCCCAAACTGGAACGCATTATGACGCTGCTACGTACATACACCAAAGAAATCATCCAAGTGCTGGGCAGTGCAAACTTGGTGGTAACGCAAAATGGATTACAGAACCGGCTGCCACTCTGGATTGTTCCGGGAAATGGCCCGTACTTTTGGGGAAGAGTTGGCTAGCTGAGATGATTTGGAAATGGGGGGATGTGCACGCCATTTCATCCATGGAGTGAAGTTCATGCTCACAGGTATTGCAAAAATTCAAGTCACTCTTTCAACCCGGTGTCGGAACGTTCAAGGGCACGAAAGTAATGATACACATCACTCCGGACGCCAGACCAGTCCACCACAAAGCCAGAGCGGTGCCGTATGTGATGCGTGAGAAAATTGAAAGTGAACTGGACAGGCTGCTCAGAGAGGGCATAATTTCGGCCGTTAAATTCAGCGACTGGGCAAGTCCCATCGTTCCCGTCCTCAAAGCAGATGGCTCGGTTAGGATTTGTGGCGACTACAAAGCCACCATCAATCGAGTGTCGCTGCAAGACCAATACCCGCTCCCGAGAGCGGAGGACCTCTTTGCCATGCTTGCAGGTGGAAAGCTGTTCACGAAGCTGGACCTCACTTCGGCCTACATGACTGAGGAACTGGCTGAAGAATCCAAGGTTCTGACCACCATCACGACGCACATGGGATTGTTTGTTTACAACAGGTGCCCATTTGGCATTCGTTCGACAGCGGCTATCTTTCAGCGAAACATGGAAAGCTTGCTCAAGTCCATCCCTGGAATGGTCATATTCCAAGACGACATCCTTATAACGGATCGAGACACTGAGAAACACCTCCGCAACCTGGAGGAGGTGCTACGCCGATTGGATCGGGTAGGCATGCGGCTGAAAAAGGCCAAGTGCATGTTTTTGGCCCCAGAGGTCGAGTTCCTGGGCAGGAGGGTTGCCGCAGATGGGATCCGGCCCACTGAATCAAAAACTGAGGCGATTCGCCGGGCACCCAGGCCCGGCAACATGTCGGAGTTGCGATCATTCCTGGGACTTTTGAACTATTTTAGGAACTTTCTGCAGAACTTAAGCACATTGTTGGAGCCATTACACATGCTCCTCCATAAAGGTTGTGAATGGTTTTGGGGGGATTGTCAAGAACGGGCTTTCAATAATGCGAGGAACCTGTTGTGTTCCAACAAACTGTTGACTTTGTATGACCCCTGTAAAAAAATGGTTTTAACATGCGGTGCATCATCCTACAGGATTGGGTGTGTACTGCAGCAGGGTAACGATGACGGCCAACTCCAACCGGTGGCTTATGCCTCCAGGTCGCTCTCCTAGGCAGAGCGTGGATACGGCATGGTCGAGAAGGAAGTACTCGCGTGTGTGTACGGTGTGAAAAAGATGCACCAGTACCTTTTCGGTAGACAGTTCGAGCTAGAGACGGACCACAAGCCATTAACATCCCTGTTGTCCGACAGCAAGGCTGTCAACGCTAACGCTGACTACACCATACGACACCGGCCAGGCACCGAAAATTGTGCTGACGCACTCAGCAGGCTCCCACTGGCCACCACCGAGGGGACGTCGGAACAGAGTGCCAAGATGGTCATGGCTGTTGAGGCTTTTGACACTGCGGGTTCCCCCATCACAGCCTGACATATCAAACTCTGGACCAACAGGGACCCCCTCCTATCCATGATAAAGAAATGTGTGCTGACTGGGAATTGGGCGTCCGCACACAGGGCGTGCCCCGAGGAAGTCAGGCCGTTTCAGAGACGGATGGATGAACTCTCCATCCACGCCAACTGCCAGGTAGTCATGCCCCAGAAATGAAGGGAAGCGTTCATCAGGGAACTCCACAGCGAGCACCCTGGCATCATGTTAATGAAGGCCATTGCCCGGTCACACGTATGGTGGCCGGGTATTGACTCAGACCTGGAACACTGGGTTTGCAGGTGCACGACGTGTGCCCAGCTGGTCAATGCCCCCAGGGAGGCTCCACTCAGCCCGTGGCCCTGGCCCACCAGGCCATGGTCATGTATTCACGTAGACTATGCGGGCCCGTTCATGGGGAAAATGTTCCTGATCGTTGTCGATGCAAACTCGAAGTGGATCGAGTGCATCATATTGAACTCGTGCATGACATCCATCACTGTGGAGATGGTGGTCAGACTAAACAATGGGCAGATATGCCGCAAACACTTGGACCAAGTAAAGACAAAGTTCAGCATAGACACGGAGGAACCGGAAGAAGAGCATGATGAGATAGCACCCACACCACTGCCAGCGTACGAGCAACAAAGACAGCCCTCAGCATGCACAATCCCTGCAGCCAGCCCGGACAGGCCGGAATCACCTCAAGTGACAGAGACGCATGCTGAGGCTCAGCCACCAGAGGCACAACTGCGGCGCTCCACGAGAGAGCGTCGACCACCCGATAGACTCAACCTCTGAAACTAAAAGACTCAAGGGGGGGAGGTGATGTCATGTATTTCACCATCTTGCAATGACAATAGTTATGTAACTGTAACTCATGTACACTGTACCTGTACCCTAGAAATGCACACCCTGACCACAGGGGGCAAACTTGCAGGAGACACTCCTCACCTGGGTTTCCAGATATAAAAGGGGAGGTCCCACCCAGGGTCAGCACTCCTGGGTCCTGGGAATAAAGTGAAGGTCACAGAGTGACCGTGTCTGATATATACATGCCTCGTGTGAGTTTGTACCAAGGTGCGACAGACCGAACGGCTTTCTTCCATGCTGTAACTATTCTGTGATTCTATGATTTTAAGCACTCATTTAGTACTTCAGCCATGCCTCCTGCCTCCAGCATTAGATCTCCATTTTGTTCACGAATTGGCCCCACTGCTCCTCCGACAACCCTTATGCCATTAATTTATGTATCGAAGATCTCTGGATTTCCTTGTCTGTTAGCCGCCAATCTATTCTTGTGCTGTCTCTTTCTCCCCCTTGTTTACTTTTTCACCTCTCCTCTGTACTTTTTATATTCAGCCTGATTCTCCCTTGTTTCAAATCCCTCCATGGCCTCGCCCCTCCCTGTCTCTGTAATCTCTTCCAGCTCTACAATCCCTCGGGATATCTGCGCTCCTCGAATTCTGCCCTCCTGAGCATCCCTGAATCTCAACCATTGGTGGCCGTCCCTTCAGCTGCCTGGGCCCCATGCTCTGGAACTCCCTCCCTAAACCTCTCCACCTTTCTTTCTTCCTTCAAGACGCTTCTTAAAACGTACCTCTTTGACCAAGCTCCTGCGCTAATTTCTACTTATGCGGCTCGGTGTCAAATTTTTATCGCATAATACACCTGTGAAGCGCCTTGGGACATTTCACTATATTAAAGGCGCTATATAAATACAAATTGTTGTAGTATTATCAAGCTGACATCTGTCACACATCACTTTTTTCTGCTTCATCTTACTCTGTAACTCCTTCGCCATCCAGGGTGCTCTGGCTTTGGTTGTCCATCCTTTCCCCCTTGTGGGAAT